>NC_033795.1:39674957-39724421 GCF_001876935.1 Asparagus officinalis
AGTTGCAACCATATTTAATATTATAATTATTTAAAAGGGATAAATTATCATACCATATTTAATAAAAGTGACCTGACCCATGCCTAACACTAATAGGTAAATATAGATTCTTGTTAGATGATCATTATTTGTCTATAGACCACAATGACAAAAACCAAGAAAAGAACAAAAATGTCATATCTAAACATTGATTTTTATACATAAACTATATTAATGGATGGCCTGAATACCATTACTCATATGTATTACATTAGGTTTTTGATCTATATTTGATTAGATCATGCATACTTAGATAAGTAATTTAGGAAGGCCAATAAAGATAAATTAATGAATTTTTTAATAAAATAATTTATCCAGATTTTCTATGAAAGAAAATTAAGCATTTCCCTTCATCTCATTAAAGCTGAGACTAATTATTTGGAGAAGGCACCAACTTGCAAAATTTTGACAACTTAAGGTATTTTTTTTTGCTATTTAAAATTAGACTAATTAGAATAAAAAATTAAAAATCATACTTATTTTAAATACCTAAAAGTATAAAACTACCTATTCATCCTAATTAGGAATAGTATATAGAGATTTTTTTTGTTTCTGTAGCTTTACACCAACATTGGCAAAAAATTCATTCTATCTACTATAAGTCTCCACCCCTCAAATTATTGTGCTTACGAATAGTATATAGAGAAATTTGACTAATTAATTCTAAACTCTCTTGCTTAAGGTGTATTATATTTTTTTGGTACAATTTTGTTCCTTATTGTCGTTGATATAATTTTCTTATGGTTTTTTTATTTTTTGACACATATTTTTTTACCTATAGGATAATACCATCTCAATTCCAATTTCGTACTTAAGATTTACTCCATAATCCCGAGTATCAGGTTAGTAAAGAATATCAATATATTTTATATTTTAATTGTGATAATGATTGTAGTTGGTCGTTTACTATTTAATTTTCATGAAAATATATGCTACTATGTCTAACTATTTGCATTGCTCATATGTATTCATAGATTAATGGTAATATGACATATGATTTTCCTTTGTAGAAATTCATTATCTGGTATTCGGATTACATAACCACTATATAACACTTTCTCACGTAAAGGACCTTGCTCAAAATGACTTCAAGCCAAGGTTTGCATTAAACTGAATAATAAATTATTCTATATATATATATTTGTGTATATATATATTTGTGTATGTGTATGTATTTATAATACCATATGAATATTTTTTTAAACAGAAGAGAACACTACAATCCCCAGTATTAAAAATACCAAATATTTTTGGTTGAGTGGTGAGCAGAAGAAAGCTTACATTCAGAGAATTACGGATAATAAGAGAAAGAGATAAAGTAATGACTCTGCTGGTAATATATTAATGGCAAACGACAACGTAAAGTTGATCTATTTTGATATTTAACCACATGCAATGCACGTGCATAAAAACTAGTACTTAAAAAATTTTGGAGTTAATGCTGATACATCTTGTGTGATAGGTGCAACTCACCTACTTTATGAATTCAAGCCAAGATGGTGTGAAAATTGTAAAATTGTGGGCCATGAAATTTTTTTTTGCAAAAAACAAGTGAAAGTTCAGAGATGGAGGCCAAAACAGAATGTTGATCCTGTGCAATCTTCTGTGCATGTTTCATCTACACATGTACCTCCTATGCATGTTTCTCCTGTGCATGTACCTCCTGTGCATATACCTACTCCTGTATCCACTGAGGTGACTCCTGTTCAGGTTCATATGCCATCTGTGCATGTTCCCCCTGTGCATGTTTCTGTGCAACAGACTGAGTCAATGCAAGGAAATGGTGTATCACAAGGGGGATTGAGAATTGAAGTCACTAAGCAGGCAAGTCATTCTCAGGTATTGAAAGGCAAGGAAATTTTGTTGGATGGTCAAAAACTGGGCAATGACAACTCTGTGCATGTCATGCATGACAAACTGATCACAAATAAGGATTGCTGGTTACTTGTTCAAGGGAACAAGACAAAGAGAAATTCTCCAGGAAATTCAACTGGAGGAAAGATTTCAGATGACCCCTGTACAATTGATAGGGGGAGGATCTTCCACATGAACTTATCCTTTTGGAATGTGAGGGGATTAAACAAATCCCCTAAACAGCAGATGGTGAGAAACCATATTTTACAGTATCATCTGTCTTTTATAGCTCTAATTGAAACCAAAATTAAGGAATCATTACCGGATGCCACTGCTAAGAAGATTACAAAAAATTGGAAATGGTTGTCAATTGTAAGAGGATCTGAGAAAGCTAGAATTCTTATTCTTTGGGATCAAATTTTTTTTGACATTTAGGTGATCAAAATATCAGACCAGCATATTACTTGCTATATGAAATCATTGGATGGTAGACTTAGCTGCATTGCTTCAACAGTGTATGGTTTTAATAAACAAGAAGCTAGAAAAGAGCTATGGGAAGATCTTAAACAGATATCCCAAAATATTAGGAATGTACCTTGGATAATATGTGGAGATTTTAATTGCTTATTGAGCAATGAGGAAAAGCTTGGTGGTATAAATCTAACAGAGACTGATACAAAAGACTTCAAGAATTTTATTGAGGATTGCAATCTCAGGCACTTAAAAACTCAGGGATGTTTTTATACTTGGAATAACAAGCAAGATGCAAATTCAAGGATCTGGTGTAGATTGGATAGGGCTTTGATAAATGATGCATGGATTGATGAATACACTTCTAGTCATGTGGAATTCATGCTCCCCAATCTATCTGATCATTCTCCAGCCATTGTTTCAGTTTATGATGACTTGAAGCAGGGAAAAAAGCCTATCAAATTTTTCAAAATGTGGACCAAGCATGAAAAATACATACCCACTGTTTCAAAAATCTGGCACATTCCTATTCAAGGCTATACTATGTACTCAGTTTATGCAAAGCTCAAAATGCTGAAGAAGGAGTTAATAGATCTGAGCAAGAAACATTTTCACAACATTAGTGAGCAAGTGCAAACAGCAAAATTTGCTTTGGAAGATGCTCAGAGAATTCTGCACTCTGATCCTCTTAATTATGAATTTATTGCTCATGAGAAAAAATGCATTCTCACATACAACAAGCTCCTTGATTGTGAACTGTCTTTTTACAAGCAGAAGGCCAGGATTAATTGGAATGCTCACATACAACAAGCTCCTTGATTGTGAACTGTCTTTTTACAAGCAGAAGGCCAGGATTAATTGGAATGTGCATGGTGATAGAAGTTCTAAGCTATGAACTGTCTTTTTACAAGCAGAAGGCCAGGATTAATTGGAATGTGCATGGTGATAGAAGTTCTAAGCTATTCCATGCTATAGCTAAGTATAAAAGACATAATAATAGAGTTTTGGCTCTCTACAATAGCAAGGGGGATAAAATTACTGATGATGAAGGTATTATGCAGGAGCTTATATCATATTATAAAAATCTGATGGGCAAGGAAATTAACACTCTCCCTCCTGACATCAACATTATCAAATCAGGTCCATGTTTGAATGATGCACAAATCAATGAGCTGTTGAAACCTGTTTCAAAGGATGAAATAAAAGCAGCTGTTTTTTCAATACCTGAAGATAAAGCTCCAGGGCCTGATGGATACAATATGTCTTTCTTTAAGACTACTTGGCCTATAATTTGGGACGAGGTTACCTTAGCTATCAAGGAATTTTCCAGGACTGGTAAATTGTTGGGAGCTGTAAACTCTACCTCAATTTCTCTTATCCCTAAAATCCAGTGTCCTAAAACTCCAGCAGACTTCCGGCCAATCTCTTGTTGTAACTGCTTGTATAAATTCATAACAAAGATCCTGGCAAACAGAATTAAACCTGTTATGGGATACATCATCAATGAGGCTCAGAGTGCTTTTGTACAGGGAAGACAAATCTCTAGCAAGATAATGTTAGCACATGAGCTGGTTAAAAACTACAGCAGGAGGAAAATATCATCAAGGGTCATGCTAAATATTGACATAAGGAAGGCTTTTGATACTATAAGCTGGAGCTTTCTTAAAAAAATGCTTGCAGGTTTGGGATTTCCAGCTGACATGCTAAGGTGGATTATGCCCTGTATAACTACCCCAAAGTTTTCAATATCTCTCAATGGATCTTTGCAAGGCTATTTCAAAGGTGAACGAGGTTTGAGACAGGGGGATCCTCTTTCCCCTTATCGTTTCATTTTAGGTATGGAATATTTATCAAGAAGCTTGACATCTTTAAGAGATGATAAAGCTTTTAAATTCTTTCATTTTAGGTATGGAATATTTATCAAGAAGCTTGACATCTTTAAGAGATGATAAAGCTTTTAAATTCCATCCTAAATGTAAAAATCTGAAGATCACCCATCTCATTTTTGCAGATGATTTGTTACTTTTTTCTAAAGGTGATACATACTCTGTGCACAAGTTATATCAGTGCCTCAAATCCTTTGCTGAGATTTCAGGGTTAGAGGCTAATCCTGAAAAGTGTTCTATTCTTTATGGAGGGGTTGAAGACAATGTCAAAGAATCCATAGCCAATATTCTGGGGTTTGCTGAAGGTAAAATGCCATTTAAATATCTTAGAGTTCCACTCATATCCAAGAGATTGTCTCACACAGATTGCAGTGCACTTTTTGATAAAATCTCTGGACAATTGCAAAGCTGAAAAAATCATAAAAATTTATCCTATGCAGGGAGGTTATAAGTTATCAAAAGTGTTATTCTTGGTATACAGATTTACTGGAAATCAAGCTATGTCCTTCCTACCAGTGTTCTTCATAAGATAGATGAAATGTGCAGGAGATTCTTGTGGGATTCTTCTAGGAAATCTCTAGTTTCTTGGAAAAAAGTTTGTATTGGAAAAAAACAAGGAGGATTGGGAGTGTTTTCGGCTTATTACTGGAATTTTGCAAGTGCACTGAAGAACATTTGGTCTATACATGTTAACAAAGAATCTTTGTGGATCAAATGGATACATGGAAATTATCTCAAGAATAGTGATATATGGCAAGTAAAAGCTAAATCTTTGTGGATCAAATGGATACATGGAAATTATCTCAAGAATAGTGATATATGGCAAGTAAAAGCTAAATCAGGGGATTCTTGGATGTGGAAACAAATGGTTAAAGCCAAGGATAAAGCATTGATTTTTTTGGAGAAGCTGACAGGCTAAAAGACTTCATTCATTCTTGCCACAGGAGCTCCAAACTCAGAATTTCAGCTTTGTATGCAGGGCTCCTTCCTACATCTCATCAGGTCTCATGGTGTAAAACTGTTTGGGGGAGTTTAAACATCCCTAAGCATGCCTTTATTTGCTGGTTGGCTATGCAAAATAGGCTATTGACCCAAGACAAATTGCTGCAAAGAGGAATTATAGATAACAACAGTTGCAGTTTATGTATGGGTTTAAGCTTGGAGTCTAGGGATCACTTGTTCTTTGAGTGTCCCTTCTCTGGCTACATCTGGGATAAAATCATGGTATGGATTGGCTTTGGGTGGAAGTCTACTAATTGGTCTCATCTAGTTAATTGGTTTGCAAGTTTGAGAGGTAGAGGATATAAGCAAAAGCTTAAGAGACTGGTTTTTACAGCTTCTATCTACCACATTTGGCGGGAAAGAAATGAACGGATCTTCTCACAAAAAATTAAGGATGCTGATCAGATTGTGAAGGAAATCAAATATGATGTCTCAACCATACTTTTGAATAGTCCGCACTCCTCTAACAGTGACAGAGAACTTTTCATGTTAATATAAAGTTCTGGTTATACTTCATATACATGTAATTTTTTTGTAAATCTCAGTCTACAGTACTGAGTATCTTGATATGTACATATTTCTCATTTGGGATATGAATAAAATTTTCATTGACCAAAAAAAAAACTCACCTACTTTAAAAAAACCAAATTTAACGCCCCTTATATTATTAAAACCCCATTTATGACCTTTTTTTTTAATATTTCAATCCTAAAACAAGAGATACCTAGTCTTTTGTCATTTGTTCTGCTCTTGCTTGCCACAAAGTTGGATCCCAAAGCCTTCTCTCTGGGTGAAAACGTCATTCAAAATGCATTTTTATATTGTTTTCTAGTTCTAATTCATGGGGATTATATACAAAATGCGGAAACTATAGGCGGTCTTCTGCAATTCCAAATTTTATCGGCTGTTTAGTGTGATTCTGAAAGTTATTGGGGATCTATTGTAAAATACCGAAAGTTCTTGGAGATTTAGTGTAATTTACTCTAATTTAAAACTACAATTAATGGTTTTCTTTTAAAGTAAAATAAAAAAAAGAAAAGAAAATCACCAACCAAGGACGGTCCAAGCTAACACTTCTTCTTCGTAACCTCTCAAAATGTTCCTCATGAAACTCGTGAACAACTCAAAGGTACACAAATATTCAATACATGCACTCAATTCTTGGCTATTAAAATTCCAGGTACCTTTTCTTAGCAACATCCCAAACCCCCCCCCTCATGTAACTCATCAATAACGCAAACCACACCCCCAAGCATTACTTTCCTTTTCACATATTCAATATACATATATATACTTGACCAGTATCCGACCTGTCTTTCAAATATCCTTAACCGTTGCCTATAAAAGCAATTTTAAATTAATTATCTCCACTCCCACAACGCAAGTTAGTTTTCACTTTGTCCATATACACAACATGGCATCTCTATTCAACTGCCTTGCCATTTTGGCCCTCCTCCTTAAATCCATCACTAAAGCCGTCGTCCCAAGCTTTGTCGCTCCTTCAACGGTCTCGACAAAGCCTATAGAGCCCGCAGAATGCGCGGTTTGTCTCCTGGAAATAACCAAACGAGAAGAAACCAGCAACGAACTCAGATGCAAGCATGCATTCCACAAGTTCTGTTTAAATACGTGGGTGGAGCATAAAGGGAGCACTTGTCCGGTTTGCAGAGATCAGCTCTTACTTGGTGCGAAAAAGAGAGGGATTGAGGCCAAGGCCGACGCTGAGGCTGAGTTCGGGAGGAGAGGAGGGGAGACCACCCTTGTTTTCTCTCCCTTTTGCGAGTTCGGCGAGGAGGACAATTGGTGGATTAGGTAAGGCACGTGTGTGGCGATAGGTTGCTGTCTAGCTAGTATATTCTCACTGACTTCATACGTAGTTTTGGATGGTTTCCGAGCATCTGAGCGGGTGTGTTTGGTCAGGAGTAGTTTGAGTCTCGTACGGTTTCAAGTATATTAACTTCGATGGATCAGGTTGATGAAGCGTCGCGCTGTAATTTGAAAGAACTACTGCGAAAAACAATACGCTTCGAGCAACTGAAATAAGAATGACAAATATGTTTGTACCTCCAGTTATTCATGAACGAACACTAGCTAGTCGGATAGGGATTGGTGAAGTTTTTAGCTCGGCGTGCAAAAGCAGTGTACATGTACTAGAATTGTTATGAACATCTGGTTAATTATCAATGTTGTAGTAACGTCGCAAGAATTGTCTTTTTTAGAATGATCCATTGCGTTTGATATTTTCGATTATTTCCTAGAGTCGAGAGAAATTATTGTGTACCAAGCATATGTATTTTGAATGTCAAAGGTGTCCAGTTCATCTAATTCGTTGAACGTTATGCATCCCAAAAGCAGAGAGAAAATTCCAAGTGTTGTCCTCTTGAACGTCTTCTGCTACTTTTTTTTTTTCTCCCGGTAAGATATTAATCTAGTGATGTGCAAGAATTGTCTGCTTGATATCGTGAAGAGAGAAAAAAAATCAAAGTGTTGACTCCTTCAGACGTATCCTGCCCTCTTCAGGTTTCTTTCCAACCGCATGCTCTGGGCTGGCCTGTCTGTTTCTTATTTATGACTAGAAAGCAATCCGTCTTCGTTTGATGTGAACGCGCGGCCCTTTTAACACTAAAAAAAGCTAAAATTAGACGATCGAGTTGTCGTAACGAATTAAATTTAGTTTCAATTTCTGCAATTAAAAACCACGGAAGACGCTGCACACATCTTCAATCGCTTGAAACGGACGCAGGCACCTAAATGTTTTGTTGCGGGAAAACAATCAAGAGGATGCAAATTATAAATTAAGGCTGGGTTTCCGCCTTAACTACCACTTCTTCCGTGACATCTAATATCATCACCGATAGGTCCCGGTCAAAGCTATAAGAATATTAGGAAATAAGTTCTCTTCGGGTGAGAACGAACCACAGGTGTTTTGATTGAGAATAAGCTTGCCTTATTAACAACTGGGAAGGAGTTTAAATAACAATGGAGAATAACAACCAATCCTAATTCTTAGGCCATGTCTCTAAGAAATAGGATACGATAGACTAGTGGCAACAAAATAGCAGAAGTAAGTTATTAACTACTTATCCTATTCTTCAGTAACCAAGCTCGTGGACATCGTTTAACAAACTTGGACTTCTTCCTTGCAACCTGTCAAGTAATCCCGTTGCATGGCTCTTAATCCAAATCCCACGTTGCATCTTCTGGTGGAAGTTGTTTCCATTTGATCAAGCTTTCCTCTACACACTAGTACAAAATAGGACAGTCCAAACGGTTATTGGAACCGTTTGGGCAAGTCAAAATAGCCCAAACTGTTTAAACCGTTTGGACTAATTATTCCAAACGGTTTAAACTGTTTGGGCTATTGAATAATCCCAAACGGAGCGCCCAAACGGGTTAAACCGTTTAGAACATATCCGTCCAAACAGCTGAAACCGTTTGGGAGTTATACTAGGGTTTAAAAAAATTTTTTTGCCATCGTTTTTCTGACCCGCGCACGCGTTCTCCCCAAATTTTCAGCCAGCGGCGCCAAAAATTTCATCCCCAAACACCGCACCCTCTCAAATTCCCCTCCGCCAAAAATTTCATCCCCAAGCACCGCACGCTCAAATTCCCCTTCGCCAAAAAACACCACACCCTCAAATTCCCCTCCGGCAAAAAATTCGCCTCCGCCTCCGCCTCCGCCTCATCTTCGCCGGCCTGACCTTCTCCGCCGCCTCATCTTTGCCGGCCCTCGAGATCCTCCGCCGCCTCATATTTGCCGGCGCGCTCGATCCTCCGCCGCCTCCTCCACCGCCTCCATCGATTCCACCGCATCGCTCCTCCGCCTCCTCCACCGCGTGCCTCCACCAAAAATATGTTTTAAATGGAAGTTGCTGAAACGTGGGATATTAAGAATTTTGGTGCTCCCACCAAAATAATTCCTTCTCCATAAATTTTAACATCGTTAAATAACTGGTTTTTCTTAGGATTTTACTCGAGAATGGATCATATCAGGCATCCATTTAGGGGAATCATCAGTGATGTCAAAGGTAGAGCACCATGTTACCGTCAAGATTGAATGGCTGGGTTTCATTCAGGATTCAGGTACTTGTATTTGAAAAAAAAATAATTTAAAGGCTTATGCAATTCTGTTAATTGTTTTGCTCATCATTTTTTTCAGGGTCTTGGCACCTACTATGTACATCTTTTTTGCTTCTGCTTTACCTGTTATTGCTTTTGGAGAGCAACTAAGTAAAGACACAGGTTGGTTTTAACTTGATTTTGATGATATATAATGATTTTTTAAGAGTTCACGATATCTAATGTTCTCCGTTTACAGAAGGAGCACTAAGACCGTTGACACTTGACATCTACTTGAAGGTCAGTGTGTTCCGTTTCTTTTTACTAATTGTATATATTTTTCACTAAGTTTTAGATTTTATTCATCTAAAAGAAAATCAAATACATTTAATCATCCAGGCATATATACCTGGAAACATGGGAATACAAGACACTACAAGTATGTTTAAGCTTTTATTTAGTTTTTGTGCTCGTTACGTGTTTGACGAAATGCCCCTTTGGGATTTTCGCTTGTTTGTTTGGTCGATCGGTTTCTTGTTTAGCCTGGTTTTACTTCGTGCTTGCAACCTGTTTGATGAAATGCCCATGTGAATGTTTGGTTTGTAGCTGGAGGACATGGAGCTGGATGCCTCGTCGGAGGCGGCGGCAGTGGAGCTTTACTTTGTTAAATGTAATACTTTTAGGATTTTCCTTTATTATGGCTTTATGTTTGTTAAACCCCGATCATCTTAACATTCAGTGGGGTGATCTATTGTGCACAATGAAAGTAAATATACCTTACGATACAATGGCTGTTAATGTCTATTTGATACTTTTGGTGAAACAAGTATTTATCTTTATATAATTGAAATTGTTTTCGCGTGTTCAGCGAAAGTCACTTTTGGAGGTGATCAAGCAAACAGTGCTGGACCATCTCACCAAGAAATGCCCTCCGCATGTAAGCTTCTTAGCCTTGCTGTATCATATATTAAGCTGATGAAAATTTGGAACAAAGTGTGAAGTTGCTGATGTAAATTCTCTATTTGGAACAAAGTGTAAAGTTGCCCATGTTAATTCTTGGAGTTGCAGAACCTACTGTGTTAATGTACACATACTTGTACAACTTTGCCAAAGACCTAGAAGACTTGGGTGCACGCCTATTTTTGGCTTGGGCTGGATGGTTTTGTAGTTGTGAAGATGAAAAGAGTTTGGATCAGTTAGTCATGTTTCTTAGTTAATATGATTTTTGATTTGCAAAACTTTTCGTAGGGTTTGCATCTGGACTGCTATCATGCTGTTTCTTCTGACAGCTTTTAATGCTTCCGCTATAATTAGTAGATTCACCAGGGTTGCAGGAGAACTCTTTGGGATGTTGATAACAGTTCTCCTCTTTCAAGAAGCTATCAAGGTGATTTTTTATCTCTCTATTTCGAGTCTGGAAAGTAATCTTAGCGAGCAAAACTAGTGCTAATATTTTCATTTTTTTATAGGGTCTGGTGAGTGAGTTTAATGTACCCAAAGGCGAAGATTTGAGTCTAATGGTAAACCAGTTCCAGTGGCTTTATACGAATGAATTGCTGGGCCTCATATTTTCTGGTGGCCTTCTGTACACTTCATTAAAGAGTAGAAAGGCAAGGTCGTGGAGATATGGCACAGGTCTGTGATATTCTGGTTATTTACCGTGCCATTGATTAATTAACTCCCCAAGAATGATGGTAAGAGCTGTGATTACTGTTTGCAGGGGGGGTTCAGAGGTTTCATTGCCGACTATGGAGTTCCTTTGATGGTGGTTGCATGGACCGCGATATCGTATGCGACCCCTAACAACGTTCCTTCTGGGGTTCCAAGGAGGCTCTTCAGCCCCCTTCCCTGGGATTCCAAGTCGGTGCATCACTGGGCTGTTGCAAAGGCAAGAGCAAGCAAACCATTATTCTCATGAGCGCCTTGATCTTTGGTTTAGTTGGACCTTAAGAATAGTTCATACTTGTTTAGGGTCGAGAAGAATTCTCTCGTCACAGCAGGTTTTTCTTTCAGTCAAAGGTGAATGATTTTGTCGTGTTTCATTAATAAGAAACAATGAAGGAAGTCATATAATGCAATTCTAACGGATCCACACTAGTACAAATCAGATTATATAATTCTTAAATGTTTTGATCGTTTATACAACATATTTTTGGTGAATTGCAGAAATGTCAAATCATTGAGGATGGTGGCACACCTACAATGCTGAAACTATATTTGGGTATCCACTCGTCATCGGTAGATAAGATCACCGGAGAGTATACATATCCGGACAACAGCACTAAGGAGTATTGCGTAAGTGTTCTGGATGAAATTTTAACTGCTTTTATGTTATAATCATACTTCTATTTTGTTTTGAAAATCACTTAATATTCGTGTTGTCCTTAAATTTTATGAAAATGGGAACATATTATATGCCCTGTTGCTGGAAATGTTATGGAAGGAGATAATTAAGCCCATGAACTTTTTGCTGGAAATCATGAAGCCTTTGCTGTAAGAAGGAAAGAGGGTAGGGTATTAGTTGATATATCTCTATTAGTGACCAATTATGTGCTTTCATTTTAAAGCTTGTGAGAGAGCTTGTCCTTTTATGGAGTGTCTATATTCAGTTCTAATTAAGGATTATGTGCTTCCATTTCTAAGTTTGTGAGAGAACTTGTCCTTTTATGGCGTGTCCATATTCAGTTCATCTTGTAAGCATGCAAGTCTCACACGTATAGTCTATGACAAATCTCTAATTATTAAAACAAGCCGACTGTTTCCAGTCTCATGTTCTTTATTACAATGAGTGGTTTATATGCCCTGTTTTAATCCGTTACTGATATCAACTTGAAGCTAGCACCATAAAGATTATATTCGAGCTCAGTTTATTAGCACATATATACACATTACATCTTGTACAGAATGAATCCTTTGGGAGCTTGAATAGAATGATCAGGACCTTAGTTCGATGCCACAACAATCTAAGACTAGAAATGAGCTATATGTGCTGTTTAAGTGACTTAGACACACAGACATTTCTGTTGAAGTATTCAGATTAGCTTGAATACTTGAATTCAAATTTCATCAGGTTGTCACATTTTGTATCAAACCTGTAAAACTTGTATACATTTCAAAGATCCTGTAAAATATGTATAAGATTTAAAGATGGATCGAGACCTGTGAAAGACGATGGTTCATGCCTAAGTGTAGCTACTCTTTTGTGTTCGAGACTTGCAAAACGTGTATATAATTTAAATATGGATCAAAATCCCCTTGAATAGATGTTCTGGATGAAAATTTAATTACTGCTTTTATGCTATAATCATACTTCTATTTTTTTTTTTAATTTTTTCTTAAATATATCTACTCTTGCCTTGTTGACTTATATTTTTAATTTTTTTTCTTAAATATATCTACTCTTGCCTTGTTGACTTATATTTGAATACTTTGTATCGTGTAGGAGCGGATCATCGAAAAGGCAACCTCATCGAGGAATTTCTTCTTTTCCTTGACTTGATTGATTATGTTGGACATTTTGGATATTAGAGATTAGAGACAAATATATAATATTAGATGCTTTTCATTTGTGACATATTGAGTAATCATTGTGTATGTATATGTTTTGTCTTTAATATTGTATATTGAGTAAACATTGTGTATGATAACATTGAATATTTAGCAAAGTTTGAAAATATTTTGATTTCATTGTGAGATGTTGAGTACTTATTGTGTGAGATGTATATATAAACAAGTAGATAAATAAAGAAGCCAAACTTTAAAAACTATTAAAATAAATAGCCCAAACGGTTGAAACTGTTTGGGTGAAAAATAGGCCAAACGGTTGAAACCGTTTGGACGAAAAATTGCCCAAACGGTTGAAACCGTTTGGGCAAAAAATTGCCCAAACGGTTTCATCCGTTTGGCAAATTTTTATGCCCCAAACGGTTGCAACCGTTTGGGCAACATCCCAAACGGTTGTAACCGTTTGGGATTTTGCCCAAACGGTTACAACCGTTTGGTCAACCGTTGGGGACACCTTATCCCCAATGGCTTTAGCCCAAACGGGTTTTTTACCTCGTACAAACGGTTGTAACCGTTTGGGAGGGGGTTTTCCCAAACGGTTCCAACCGTTTGGACTGACCTATTTTGTACTAGTGACAAACTTAGATCTTTTGGTAACCCAGCGACTGTTCAAGATTGCCCCTGGTTCCAGCAACAACTCACCGCCGTCGGCCATTGGTGGTAAGTCTGAGCTAGGAGTGATGGCGCCACCCACTTTCTTTTTTAAGAGGGACACGTGAAACACTAGATGTATATGAGAACCATGTGGTAGTTTGAGTTTGTAAGCCACGCTGCCAATCTTTTCTTCAATCGGATATGGTCCTTAGTGTTGGATTTAATCTAATAAATCTATTTGTGGGCACATATGATTAATCAATGTGTATTGCTATCTTTCAGGATAACCCACTAAAGTGATCAATTAAGTTGGGTTAATTTGGTATTTAAATAAGTCATGGGGTTATATGTGCAGATACCAGGTTGTAATTGTAATTTATTGAGGGGCTAAATTACAAAAGTACAACATCTATAAATAAGGGGTTATGGTCCCTAACCTAGGGTTACATTCTCTAATTCTCTTCACCCCCATCTAAGAGAGAAATTCGGATTTTAGAGGAACCCTAAGGTTAGAAGATCATCAAAAACCCAAATCAAGATTTCATCCATGGATTCAGGTATAAGCTTCCGCTCTTTTGATTATTGTTAATCTCTTTGAATTAATCATGGCTATATGGTTTTAGATCTCAAGTTTTGATGTAGATCTAACAAGTGGTATCAGAGCCACCTTGATTAATTCTTAGGGATTTAAGTTTTATTGGGTTTTTGATCTTAAATCTCTGGTTAAAGATTCAATTTTTGGGTTCGGATGAACAGTAATGTTCGCGGATGAACAGTAACGAAAATTTTTTTTTCGGATGAACAGTAAAGTATTTTTTCGGATGACAGTAACTGAAAAATCGCCGGTGAACAGTAACTTTTGGGAATTTTTTTGGATTTTTCTTTGATTTTTCCTTCAATTTTTTCCAATTCTGGATCTGTTTTGAAAAGAAAAATCAAAGGTTTTTTTTGGGTTTGTCGCGGCGGTTTCAATTTGAAACCCTAAGGGTTCATGGCGAAAATTAAGGAGGTGGTTACCTCAAACGAACCTCGCGTTCGTTCAATTTTAACCGAGCTTCGCGCTCAACGCCTCAAACGAACCTCGCGTTTGTTCAATTTTAACCGAGCTTCGCGCTCAACGAACCTCGCGTTCGTTCTAAGGTGAACCTCGCGTTCAACTCAGGTGAGCGTCAAGCTCAATTTTAACGAACCTCGCGTTCGTTCTAAGGTGAACCTCGCGTTCAACTCAGGTGAGCGTCAAGCTCAATTTTAACGAACCTCGCGTTCGTTCTAAGGTGAACCTCGCGTTCAACTCAGGTGAGCGTCAAGCTCAATTTTAACGAACCTCGCGTTCGTTCTAAGGTGAACCTCGCGTTCAACTCAGGTGAGCGTCAAGCTCAATTTTTTAACGAACCTCGCGTTCGTTCTTCAGACGAACCTCGCGTTCGTACTTCAGACGAACCTCGCGTTCGTACTTCAGACGAACCTCGCGTTCGTACTTCAGACGAACCTCGCGTTCGTACTTCAGACGAACCTCGCGTTCGTGCTTCAGTCGAGCCTCGCGTTCGAACTTCAGACGAACCTCGCGTTCGTACTTCAGACGAACCTCGCGTTCGTACTTTAAACGAACCTCGCGTTCGTTCCCAAGATTGAACCTCGCGTTCTTTTATCAAACGAACCTCGCGTTCGTTCATTTTCAGACGAACCTCGCGTTCGTGCTTAAGTGAGTCTCGTACTCAATACAGTCGAACCTCGCGTTCGAAGTTAAGGGAACTTCGTGTTCATTATGGTTAAGCCTCGGCTTTTCATGGGTCCACTTTGGTATACTTAATTTATTCAATTAAGTTATGGGCCCTAATTAAGCTGTGAGACCCCAATTAAGTTTTTGGAAATTCAGTTGATTTAAATTTTTTAATTTAAATCTAATTCGGTTTTTAATCAATTATTTAATTCAAATATTATGACACTAAGGTATTAAGGTTGTCTCTCACTCCAATTGATTAATTGAAACAAGAAGTTGCCAAAGTAACCTCTCTTGTGTAGATTGTTCATGAGGAATGTGAGATGTTTGTGTGTATGCTTTCGTGTAAATATTTAATCGGCCCAAAGGAAGGTTAATATTTATTTAGACTGTATACACATCTGCGATGATAAGCGTGTGACAATTATAAGGTTTACATGTGAATAATGAATCGATCCAAAGATAGTTTCATTATTTGACATGAGTTATTGTCAATGTTTGATCATTGCAACAAGGTATCACTTACAAGTTAATATTACTGTCCAAAGACTTGATATTAATGTTGTGCCGGTATCTTGGATGGGGATTGTCATTATTTGAATTTTATTGATTATGGTTATTGATGTGAGCATTCTTTTGTTTTATTTCAGCTAATGCATCTGCTGCAACAATTTCTGCTAACATCAACTCAATTCCCATGCTAAATGGGACAAACTTCAAGGTTTGGAAAGAGAACATATTAATTGTTCTTGGCTGCATGGATCTTGACTATGCATTAAGAACTGAACAACCCCAACCTCTCAATGCGGATAGCACTCCTGATGCAAAGAAGGAGCATGAGAAGTGGGAGCGTTCAAATCGCATGAGTCTTATGATCATTAAGCGCGGCGTTCCGGAAGCCTTCAGGGGCATAGAATCCGAAGGGATTACTAAGGCTAAAGATTTCCTTGCCGAAATTGAGAAGCGTTTTGCGAAAAACGATAAGGTAGAAACAAGCACGCTTTTAGCTCGCTTGATTTCAATGAAGTATAAGGGCAAAGGAAATATCAGGGAGTACATTATGGAAATGTCTCATATTGCTTCAAAGCTTAAGGCACTTAAACTCGATCTTTGTGACGAGTTATTAGTGCATCTGGTTTTGTTGTCTCTTCCTGCACAGTTTAACCAATTTAAGGTCAGTTATAACTGTCAAAAGGAGAAATGGACTCTAAATGAGCTCATTTCATACTGTGTGCAAGAAGAAGACAGGTTGAAGCAAGATAAGACAGAAAGTGCTCATTTGGCCTATGCCTCTAAGGATAAGGGCAAGAAAAGGAAGAATGATAAGGAAGCTGCTAAGGGTCCAGTTGAGAAGAAACAACATAAGGATAATCAGGGTTGTTTCTTCTGTAAGAAGCCTGGACATGTAAAGAAGGACTGTACAAAATATCACGCCTGGCGTGATAATAAGGGTACGTTCCTTGCTTTGGTCTGTTCTGAGGTTAATTTAGCTTCAGTACCTAGAAACACTTGGTGGTTAGACTCTGGTGCTACTACTCACATAAGTGTTTCTATGCAGGGTTGCCTGAGCTACCGAAAGCCAAGTGATGTTGAAAGACACATCTTTGTGGGCGACGGACAATCGGTAGATGTGGAAGCAATTGGGCACTTTAGGTTGTTGTTAGGAACTGGTTATTATTTGGATTTAAAAGATACTTTTGTAGTACCGTCTTTTAGACGGAATTTGGTTTCTGTTTCTGTATTGGACAAATCAGGTTATTCTTGTTCATTTGGAAACAGTCAATTCAGTTTATCTTTTAATTCAAATGTTGTGGGAACCGGTTACTTGAGTATTTATGACAACCTATATTTGCTTGATACAATTGCTTCTTACAATGAATCCTTGCATGTGGAATCACGTGGTACTAAGCGTAAATTAAATAAGGAAAATTCGGCGACATTATGGCATAAGCGCTTAGGTCATATCTCAAAAGGTAGAATTGAGCGTCTTGTGTCTGATGGCATTTTGGATTCCCTTGATTTTTCGGACTTCGACGTATGTGTTGAATGTATCAAGGGAAAACAGACCAAAGTGAAAAGATTAGGTGCCAACAGATCTTCGGATGTCTTAGAATTGATACATACGGATATTTGTGGGCCATTCCCTACGGAATCCTGGAATGGTCAACAATATTTTATATCATTCATAGACGATTACTCACGTTATGGGCACCTATATCTTATTCATGAAAAATCTGAGTCTCTGGACATGTTCAAAGCCTATAAAGCTGAAGTTGAGAATCAACTCAACAGAAGAATTAAAACCGTCAGATCTGATCGTGGTGGTGAGTACTACGGTAGATATGATGGTTCAGGTGAACAACGTCCAGGACCATTTGCTAGATACCTAGAGGAATACGGTATCGTCCCACAGTACACCATGCCGGGTTCACCTAGCATGAATGGTGTAGCTGAAAGACGAAACAGGACTCTTAAGGATATGGTAAGAAGTATGATTGCTCATTCTTCTTTACCAGAGTCACTCTGGGGAGAAGCACTTAAGACAGCAGCTTACATTCTGAATAGAGTACCAAGTAAAGCAGTTGCTAAAACACCTTATGAGCTTTGGACTGGTCGAAAGCCCAGTTTAAAGCATTTACATATTTGGGGATGTCCAGCTGAGGCAAGGCCTTATAGGCCAAATGAAAAGAAATTGGACTCCAAAACAGTTAGCAGCTACTTTATTGGATACTCTGAACGCTCTAGGGGCTTTAAGTTTTATGATCCCACTATAAGGAACATTTTTGAGACGGGAACAGCAACATTCTTTGAGGATGTTGAGTTTGGGGGGAGAAATAAGGTTAGAGACATTAGTTTTGAGGAGGAATTGGCTTCAGATCCAATCCATACAGTTACTTTTGACAATATTCAGGTTCCTATACCTGTTGTTGCTCAAGAAGTAAATCCGGAACCTCAAGATGATAATGTTGAACAACTCCCTGTTCCAGAAGAACAAACTCAACAACCTCAAGAACCAGTGCCATTAAGGAGATCCACGAGAGAAAGGAGAAATGCTATTCCGGATGATTATATTGTATTTCTCCAAGAACATGAGGAAAGTAGTGGAATGTTAGAAGATGATCCAATCAACTTCTCTCAGGCCATGAAAAGTTCTAACTCTCAACAGTGGATTGATGCCATGAATGAAGAGTACAAGTCTATGCAAGACAATAAGGTTTGGGAACTTGTCCCATTACCAGAAGGTGCAAAACCAATTGGTTGTAAATGGATTTTTAAAACCAAGCGGGATGCAAACGGTAATGTGGAGAGGTATAAGGCACGTCTTGTGGCTAAAGGCTATACTCAAAAGGAAGGCATTGATTATACAGAGACTTTCTCTCCGGTTTCATCGAAAGACTCTTTCAGAATAATCATGGCACTTGTTGCTCATTATGATCTTGAGTTACATCAGATGGATGTTAAGACTGCATTTCTCAATGGAGACATTGATGAGATGATCTATATGGTGCAACCAGAAAACTTTGTGTCGGGAGACCCAAAGAATATGGTCTGCAAATTAAGGAAATCCATCTATGGACTCAAGCAAGCTCCTCGTCAATGGTATCATAAGTTTCAACAAATAGTTATCTCGTTCGGTTTTGAGATGAACATTGTTGATGACTGTGTATATCACAAGTTCAGTGGGAGTAAGTATATTTTTCTGGTTCTGTATGTGGATGACATCTTGCTTGCCACTAATGATATAGGCATGTTGCACGAAACCAAGAGATTTCTATCAAAGAATTTTGAGATGAAAGATCTTGGGGACGCCTCTTTTATATTAGGGATCCAGATACATCGAGATCGCTCTCGGGGTATTCTTGGATTATCACAAAAGAGCTATATCGATAAGGTACTTAAAAGGTTTGGCATGCAAGATTGCAGACCAGGTGACACCCCTGTTGCTAAAGGAGACAAGTTTAGTCTCAATCAGTGCCCTAAAGGTAACCTTGAAATTCAGGAAATGCAGAAGATTCCTTATGCTTCGGCTGTAGGAAGTCTAATGTATGCTCAGGTATGTACGCGTCCGGATATTGCGTACATTGTTGGGATGTTAGGCAGATACTTAAGCAACCCTGGTATGGATCATTGGATAGCAGTCAAAAGGGTTATGAGGTATCTTCAGAAAACAAAAGATTACATGCTCACATACAGAAAATCAGAGAAATTAGAGGTCATTGGGTATTCGGACTCTGATTTTGCTGGATGCCAAGATAGCAGGAAGTCTACATCAGGCTACATTTATATGTTAGCAGGAGGAGCTATATCATGGAAAAGTGTCAAACAAACACTAGTAGCTTCCTCCACTATGGCAGCAGAATTTGTAGCTTGCTATGAGGCATCCAATCAGGGAATATGGCTGCGAAATTTTGTCACGGGACTGCGCATTTTGGAAAATGTTGAAAGACCACTAAGGCTATATTGTGACAATAAATCTGCAGTAATGTATTCCAATAACAACAGGAGCTCAACTAAGTCAAAACATATTGACATTAAGTTCCTGGTTGTGAAAGAAAGGGTACAGAGTGGACAGATATCCATAGAGCACATTGGGACAAACTCCATGATAGCTGATCCTCTTACTAAGGGATTGCCACCTAAGGTCTTTCATGAGCATACTGCTCATATGGGTGTGGTATTATTTGAGGATATTATGTTTTAGTGGGAGTTTGTATTTGTGGTGCTTTATGTTTGGTTGTATTGTCTGATCAGAATAAAGTATTCAGTTAAGACACTCTGTTACATTATGTTTGGTTTTGACCTCATTAAGGAGGACCAGTTGAAAATAGACATGTACTGATCACATTGCATGTAATTTTCATGCTGCACATCCATGATTGATCTATGTCGTTTGATTGTATTGGTATATATGACCATTGATGGGTCGAGTCACGATAAATGTGACGAAGGCCGCTTTGATCCTATATTGATATAGTCAATGGACGAGATTGTTCGGAAATACCATTTCAGTGATAGCAATTTTTGAGCTCATAAGGTTATACACAGTTTAAGGAATCACATGGTGCCCAAGTGGGAGATTGTTGGATTTAATCTAATAAATCTATTTGTGGGCACATATGATTAATCAATGTGTATTGCTATCTTTCAGGATAACCCACTAAAGTGATCAATTAAGTTGGGTTAATTTGGTATTTAAATAAGTCATGGGGTTATATGTGCAGATACCAGGTTGTAATTGTAATTTATTGAGGGGCTAAATTACAAAAGTACAACATCTATAAATAAGGGGTTATGGTCCCTAACCTAGGGTTACATTCTCTAATTCTCTTCACCCCCATCTAAGAGAGAAATTCGGATTTTAGAGGAACCCTAAGGTTAGAAGATCATCAAAAACCCAAATCAAGATTTCATCCATGGATTCAGGTATAAGCTTCCGCTCTTTTGATTATTGTTAATCTCTTTGAATTAATCATGGCTATATGGTTTTAGATCTCAAGTTTTGATGTAGATCTAACACTTAGAACTTGCTTGCAAGTTTTTGATATGCTCTTTTGAAGACTGATTGTTGCCGATAAGGATGCAATTTCAAAACACCAAATCTCCAACTTGGAATTGAATGTCCCTATACGTTTGGAATCAGCTTGTTGTTTCATTCGGTTGTCAGCCGCACACAGATTTTCCTTGAGTTACCGCAGCAAAGCATCTCGAGAAGCTAAGCTTGTTAGACCCTAGAGGGGGGGGGGGATAAGGTCAATGAAGCATCTCGAGAAGCTAAGCTTGTTAGACCCTAGAGGGGGGGGGGGATAAGGTCAATGCTAATCTAATTTCGATTTAATGCCAATTAAAATTTATTAACAAGTTATCCTAGCAAATAAGATATACAACAATTATATGCAAGGATAAGGAATATAAACAAAGGGTAAAATAAACAAACACAAACAATATAGTGAATAAATTAGACAATAAGAGAATGACGATAGAGATAAACAAAATATAAGTACACAAGCCTAACTCAAACACACAAGAAATGATCACGGAGTTCGGACTTTCTGTCCTACGTCTACGTTCCCCACTCCCGGGGAGAAATCCACTATCATACCGGGTTTTCGACGCTCGCCCGAAAACGTTTGCACCTCACACTTGGTTTTTTAGCTCATCGAAAACTTTATAATCAACACTCCTGTAATCACACTCTACACCCTCCAAGTGTTGGTCTCTAGCTCGTGTCTCCCTCAAGTGCTCGGATTTACAACCTCTCCCTAGGCTTTACTACCGATACCACTCCTCTTGGGACGACCCCGTCTCTCACCACACACTCCTCTCGGTGTACAAGTGCATTACAAAGTGATCTCACAAATTAAGCACAAATACAGTGTTTGTTCTCTACAAAGGATGAGAACTCTATGAAAGCTCACACTCAAAGTCACAATCCCACAACCCTAAATTATACTATGTATGTAAATACAATAAGTTCAATAGGTTGTGTGTGAACAATGAGTATAATCAAAAAACAAATCTAAACTCAAATAAATTCTAGCTTATGGAAATGAAAATCAAACATATAAATAGCTAGATAAGAGTTTAGAAAAACTTCTCTAGATGACAAGAGAGAGAGAGAGGAAGATGAGTTGAATGCTCAAACACCAAAGGACGGTCTCCTCAAGCTCTTGTGAAAATTTCTTCACAAACTTGTAAACAAACTTTAAACATATTTAAACAAAACCTAAAACCTTGTAAAATTTGTTTAAAAACTCTCTTAGGTAGGTGGGAATGATAAATGCAATGGGGTATATATAGGGTAGAAGAAAACAACCCAAGAAAACCCCAAAATCCTATTAAAAACAAATACTGGAAACTAGTCGTTACTGTGCAACGACTATATTGGCCGTCGACCGCAGCACCATGGCCGGTCAACAGTGAAAGGCTAAAGAATAGAGCAAAATCTCTGGACAATTCGCGATCGACCACCGCGACTAGTCCGGTTGACCGCGGACTGATATTTCAAATACACATGTTTTGAAAATAGTTTTTTGACTTTTAAACTTGATTTAAAAATAGTAAACAAATTCAAAAAAATATAAAACTTTGGGTAATGCTTGTAAACATGAAAATGAACATGTTACAAAAACTGGTTTTCAAATAGCACTTCCCATTTGTAAAATCTCATTATTTTGCTGAATAATTTAAAATACGAAATCTCGAAAACACATGATTTTGACAAAATAACTTAAACAACCTCTTGAAACGTTTTGAATGGATTTATAGACTTAATAAAAGATATATACAGTGATTGTTAAGTCCATAAACAAGAATACATTATTTTCACAAAAAATGTATATATTATACAAAACACATTTGTTTTTCCAAAAGCAATAGAATATGAAACATGTGAAAGCGTATATGAATATAACTATTGTTTCATATCTATAAAACTAAACCAAAACAAAACAATAAATATGAAATATATAATTTTACATTTATATAAACATGAAAACCAAAAACTAATATATATATATATATTATTATATTATATATTATATATATATATATATATATATTATAATATATATATATATATATATATAATATATAATATATATTAATTATATATATATATATATGAGATGAGAAATGGAGACTTGGTTACAAGTTGGTTGAAATCACTTGGTAGTGCATGTGGCCTAATCTTAGCCACACACAACCGTCGAAAGATAGAGCTCAACACCCATCACTAACTCAATGTAGCATGTAGGGACGATTAGAAGCATCACTACCAAGTTGCTTGGAGCAACATGGTACAAGTTTCTCCATTTCATCTCTCTCGTTCTCTCTCTTCTCTATCTCTACTATATATACTACTTATATATATTAACTATATATATATAATATATATAGATATTATATATATATATATATATTATATATAATGGAAACAGTGATGTCTAGGTGACACTTAGATTCTCACCTAGGACGCGGTAAAATACTCATTCCTATTGTTTTTTCGCGATCCGCCCGTTGAATCTTTGGATCTACATGTCTTACAATCTAAACACACAGCCAGACTTTTGGGAGGTCTAGCGTCGTGTTTTGACGCCTTCATCCTCGTCGTAATTTTAACGGTTTTTGAATGAAATAGAACTTTTTGCAGTCCTCAACGAGAGGGAAAACACGACGGTCACCCCAAATTGTCGCTGTGTTTTGTTTAAGAACATGTAGGATCAAGTTCAACGAGAGCGCGATCGAAAAAAAACAATAGGAATGAGTGATTTTAGGCGCGATCCTTACGTGAGAACATTAATGGTCACCTTAGAATCACCTTTCCGTTATATATAATATTATATATATATATATAATACTATATAGTATATATATATATATATATATATATATATAAATCAATAAAATGTGTGTGTATATGATATTGAGCTTAAAGTATTGAACACACATAATATAACCTAAAACTAAATTACCCAAGCTATCTTGATCTTCAATAAGATCAACTTGGTAAATATAGATGAAGCTTAAACTTGGATCTTGACTAGTATGCATAAACTTCATTCCACTATTCCGCCAACCTCCAACGGATATGATCGTGAATGCTCGATTCCATCCAACCTCCAACTCATTGTTTGCCTAGAATAAATAAGAAAACACAAACACTAGATAAAAAATATTAGTTGTAAATTATTTGTTAAAATATCATTAAAATAAGAAGGCCAACAAAGCTTTGATCAACTTCATTGACTGGACAATGGCCTACATGGTAGTGGAGTATTGTTGGAGGTGGTCTGCCATAGAGAGCCTGAAATGAAGTCATGCTGGTGGAGATATGGTACGTGGTATTGTACCAAAACTCAACCCATGGGAGAAAGGAATGTCATTTGCGAGGTTGTTGATGAGAAAAGCAGCGGAGATATTGTTCAAGGCATCGATTATTGACGACCTCCGTTTGGCCATCAGTTTACGGTGGCAAGCGGAGCTCATCTTCAACTGGGTGCTTAACATTTTGAAGAACTCTTTCTAGAAATTGCTGATGAATATGGGATCGCGGTCACTAATTATGGATCGAGGCATGCCATGAAGCTTCACCACCCCGTCAATAAATTTTTCAACCACCACTTTTGCTGTATATGGATGAGAAAGAGCCATAAAGTGTGTTGATTTGCTTAACCTGTCAACAACAACAAGAATTGAATTTTTAACATTAGAAGGTGGAAGGCCATCGATGAAATCAAGAGTGACATTGTCCCAAACTTGACAAGGAATTGGTAGTGGTTGTACAAGCCCAGTTGGTGATAAAGTTTGTTGCTTGGTTCGTTGACAAACATCGCAAGAAGAAACATAATTTTTCACTGTTTGGTAAATGGATGGCCAGTAAAATTGTTGTGAGATTCTCTTGTATGTCCTGAGTACACCGGAATGCCCACCAATTGGAGAATCATGGAATTCTTGTAAAATCTGTGAGATAACGTTGGATTGAGGAGGCACTACCACCCGATTCTTGAAGTAAACCAAACCATTGTGCCATCTGTACAGATTGCCGGGCAGTTGCAAGCTTGCCGATTCTTTGCATGTAAGGGTTGTCGATAGCTTCGTTTTTAATTGTATTCCATAATGGATTTTGAGACACAAACAAATGATGAAGACTAGGACTACCTGCTACCCGTGATAGTGCATCTGCGGCATTGTTCTCTTGCCCTGACTTGTATTTGATCTCATATTCATAACCCAAAAGTTTAGTCACCCATTTCTGTTGCTCAGGTGTGGCTATGCGTTGTTCTAGCAAATACTTGAGGCTTCGTTGATCGGTCGCGATGAAAAATTTCATGCCCATCAAGTATGGTCTCCACAGTCGTATTGCGTGAATTATGGCTAACATCTCTTTCGCATTAATGGACCATGATAATTTAGAAGCACCCAAAGCTCGGCTCATGAATGCAATAGGCTTCCCCTGTTGACTCAAAATTGCTCCTATGTTGTGACTCGAAGCATCAAATTCAATGGTGAATGGTTCGTTGAAATTTGGCATAACAAGTATTGGTGTAGTAGTCATGGCCTGCTTAAGCTCTTGGAATGCAGTTTCTGCTTCGTCCGACCACGCAAATTGACCCTCCTTTAACAGGTTGGTGAGAGGGCGTGCTATAATGCCATAATTACGAACTAACTCGCGGTAATAATCTGTAAGTCCTAAAAAACCACGCAGCTCAGAAACATTAGTACGCTTAGGCCAATTTAGCATAGTTTGAATCTTCCCTTGATCCACCTTAACTCCTTGAGCCGTGAAAATGTGACCCAAGTATTCCAATTCTTGTAAGCCAAGAGCAAGTTTGCTGATTTTGACGAAAAATTTATGATGCCTTAATATTTCTAAAGCTATTTTAACATGTTCAAGATGCATGATCCAATTGGGGCTATAAATTAGGATGTCATCAAAGAATACGAGAATGAATTTGCGGAGATGTGGATGAAATATGGAATTCATAATGGCTTGAAAGGTGGATGGTGCATTACAAAGACCAAATGGCACAACTAAGTACTCGTAATGACCATTATGTGTATGAAAAGTAGTTTTTTGAATGTCGGTGTGGTGTACTCGTACCTGATGATAAACAACCCTTAAGTCAAGTTTGGTGAAATAAGATGCCCCCATGAAGCTCATCCAACATATCGTCAACTGTAGGAATGGGAAACCTATCTTTGATGGTCACAGCATTGCGTGCTCTATAGTCCGTACAAAATCGCCACGAACCATCTTTTTTTTAACCAGCAAAACAGGAGGTGAAAATGGACTAGTACTAGGTCTTATAAGCCCCAATTTTATCATATCTTGAACTTGTTTTTCAATTTCAGCTTTTTGGAAATAGGCATACATGTATCGGTCGCACATTGATTGGCTCGGTACCTTCTTTCAGATTGATGTGATGATCGACTTCTCTGGTAGGTGGAAGTTGTGTTGGCTCTTGGAAGACATCATCAAATTTCTGTAGCAATTGGCTCATCTCTGGTTCGACAGTCAATGGTGTGGAATCTGATGTGGGCTGAAGAGAAACAACAAACATGGATCCTCCGTGTCGTGCTTCCTTGGTGATGGCTTTCATAGTTGTAGATTGAATTGAGTGTGTGCTAATTCCTTGTAATTTTTTATTTTTATTATCCCACTAGAATTCCATGGTTAATTTCTTCCAATTGCATGTCACTGTTCCCAATTGCTCTAACCAATGGACACCTAAGACCAAGTCCAATCCAATTAAAGGTAGGGCATATAAAGTGAGGACAAAAGGAATACCTTGCAGCATAATTGGGACATTTTCAAATCTGCCTTGACATTTAAATGTCTCTCCATTCACCACTTTAACGTTGAATGGCTCGGCTGGAAGTACAGGTAGTTGCAACAAATTAGCCATCTTCTTGCTAATAAAATTGTGAGCAGACCCACTATCTATTAAGACCACCACTTCACATGGTCCAATCCGCGCCATCACCCGCATCGTCTTGTAAGTTGTCCAACCCGAAAGTGCATGTAGAGAAATCTCAGGTGGTTGTTCCATTGAGTCTTCAGTTTCATCATCTTCCGAATTGTCATTGCTACCATCTAAGAGTAGAAGTTGAGGCCCTCGGCACCTATGCGCCCTTCTCCTTTGCATTTCCTCCCAAGTGAGCCTTTTGATAGGAGTAGTTCCCTTGAACTTCACCGGAGAAGGAGAGTCGGCAATGGATCGGCTAAAAGGACGAACAACTTTTCTCTGGCGACTCAATTGCTCATCTCTCATCCTCGCAAGCCTTATGGCTTCCTTCAGCGATCTCGGTCTGAACATTAATTCTTATGCCATCATCTATATATTTCTGGATTGAGACACACCCATGAATGCCCCCACTAAAGCTCTTTGTGGCCAGCCTTGTACCCGGTTACCGAGACGCTCGAACTCCACCCATGAATGCCCCCACTAAAGCTCTTTGTGGCCAGCCTTGTACCCGGTTACCGAGACGCTCGAACTCTTTCTGATAATCACGTAAGGAGCCCATTTGTTTTACCCTCGACAAAGCTTCATCAAAATCCTCACGCTCGGTAGGACCAAATCTTGCTCGTAGCTCTTCTTGGGAAATTCCCCATGTTACCTCCTTATTTTCTTCCGTATAGGATCTTTTCAGCCATTGCCACCATTGATTTGCTTCGCCTTCAAGGCGAAAGGAAGCTAAGGACACTTTCTGCTGTTCGGGAGTGCTTTGATGCTCAAAGAATTCATCCGCTCCTGTGAACCATTCAGTTGGATCGTCCCCATGAGAAACGAGGAAATTCTAGCTTAGCTAGTTTTGAAAAGAACAATGGCCGTCCTCTTTCAGAGCTACCCCGAGTCCCCTCCACTGTGTTGCGGAGGCGCCCAATAGGAGAGTTGGTAGGCGGATCACCAGGTTGGCCAGTAGAACTTCTGACAGCTTGCCGATGGCAGTCTCAATTTGAGTGAATTTGTCAGCCACACCAATCTCTATTCGACTCGGACTATCTTGAACTCCTCCTAGTCCAGCTTCAAGCTTTTCAATTCTTTCTTTGTTGGTTGCCATAGCTCTGACACCAATGATAGGTCCCAGTCAAAGCTATAAGAATATTAGGAAATAAGTTCTCTTCGGGTGAGAACGAACCACATGTGTTTTGATTGAAAATAAGCTTGCCTTATTAACAACTGGGAAGGAGTTTAAATAACAATGGAAAATAACAACCAATCCTAATTCTTAGGCCATGTCTCTAAGAAATAGGATACGATAGACTAGTGGCAACAAAATAACAGAAATAAGTTATTAACTACTTATCCGATTCTTCAGTAACCAAGCTAGCGGACACGTTTAACAAACTTGGACTTCTTCCTTGCAACCTGTCAAGTAATCCCATTGCATGGCTCATGAGGTAAAATCCTTTTTTAATCCAAATACTTTGGATTTTTCTTGACCACTCGCTGAGACCTTCTTGGTTTATCAATCATCAATGTACTTGGATCATGGATGGAAGTCCCTGATTCTCATTGAGATGCATGGCAGCGTAAGTATATATCGACATACTTGTGTTTCGCTCAAAGTTCAAAAGTACGGCATAGCTATTTTCAACCATAAAGCCTGAATAAAAAATAGTTAAAAGTAGGACGCAAACTACTCATAATCAAGACTCTTAGCATGTTTCCATGTTTCCTAGATATACCGATAATACCCAACAGAGGAAAAGGAAAATATCTCAGTTCTTATACCTTTACTCAAAATTTAGTCTACAATTAGTAGAAATACAATGTAACCAACAAAAACGGTTCACCTTATGATAGGATGATAAGTATTGTTTCATACAATATTTGCACACATACAGTTGGCTATATTATGTTTATAAGAACAATGCCAATGTCTGAATGTCCCTGTTAACTTCCTAGAAGATTTACATTAGCAACAGCCAAAGATACCCACGCTCCCACAACTAGATATACCTGAACATGTCGTTTAACATAATTTCGCATAACTTCGATTACAACATGAAAACAAAGAAAGAAAAACACCCGTTAATCTACAAAAACTTATTGTGAAAACATCAGAAGGAGGCTGAACTGGTTCTTCGGAGCTGGTACTTTGGTTCTGGTGGGGGTGCATCTAATATCTTGTCCAATTCCTGCAGATAAAAAGACCAAGTTGTATGAATTTACTGAAAAGGCAGAAGTGAAACTTTTCCAAAAGAGCATTTTTAAGGCTAAGAGTCGCATTCTCTGTAAAATTCCATAGTTACTCCACATGTTAATGGCTTCAAAAGCATTTATGCAGCAGTTTCTATTATCTTGGCAGTGGCAAATATAGGGAAGAGGATATAAAACATTTCATAATAATGTATATGGTTGGAGGGCAGAAAATAGAGAAAGGTGCCGAATAAAGCAAATAAAGATATCCCGACGTGAGATGATACCTAAGTTACAACATTTACTGTCAAATCAAAAATGAATTTGGAAGGTATTATCCAGGAGATAAATAGTGGTGTATGTTTCCTACTATCGCCCATTAGAATATACAATAATGGTAACAATGAGATTCTTTCCCCCTCAAAAGTACTGATGTAGGAAGATGCAAGACTGTTATTGGGTAAGCTTTACAAATAACTGAATAAGAAAAACAAGAAATAACATCTGGCTTGAATAATAGTAACTGCATTCAGGGCATATTGTTAATTGATCTAAAGAACATGTAGCATATAATAATTGATTAATTTCTCAACTTATTATCAACATCTCTTAGGAAATTCCTTTTAGATTAATTGATTACAAGTTTACGCTGATGTTTGTTTTTCTAATTGCTCTATGTCAAGCAAAAATGAATTGCTTTCAACACTAATGCCATTTTTATGGCCTTGTTATTTCAATAATCTGGGATGGGAAATATTCATTGGAAGTGCATGTAAAATTTTCCCTCCCCTTATCATATACTTACTATTCTCTCTTTCTCATATAATTAACTTAGACGTGAGAAAATGATTTAGAAGACATGGTATAACTGTATGAGTCTAATGTGGTCGGCACACCCAAGTATTTCATTTTACCCAAAAAATGCCAAAACATTTACCGACTCTGCTTTCTAAATACGCACAGTTCACATGACTGTTGTACATTAAAACATATAGATTCCACTGAAAACTGTTTGAACTTCTAGAATCATAAGCTTAGTTCTATCTACTCATTTTCACATAATTAGAAACTCCTAACATATGCCATGTGACACAAAACATCTTGAGGATCAAATAAAGATTTTACTGCTGAGTCCTAATTTGGCAAAGAAATTGGTTAGGATAGACAAAGATTTTAGGATCTTTTAGATTCAAGCAATATTTGCTTTCTGCTTCAGTGTCTTAAAATCACATGAAAAACAGAGGGATCCGGTGAAGAACCATTTTGAGTATCCATGATATATAAGATACATGATCAATATGTATCAATGATTAGGTAAGCGATATGATATCTTAACCATAGAGTTCATGATTCAATTTTAATTGTGAATGCACTTATTCCTCATTTAAACAATGAATCCATACATTTGGAAACTCATTTTATAATGTCCGTCTTATTAGTGTTTTTTTACCATTTTTAGTCTGGCTTCTGAGTAGAGGAATAAAATTCACATGATAATATGGATGTAGGTGTTACTATTCAGTCTTCATGTAGCTTTACTACATCCTGTCCCATATTTTCAAGATACTGGCATCTGGTATCACATTGTACCTCCAACCCATACTCTACACTGATGTTTGCTATATGTTTTTGGTTACAGTTAAAACATAATAATAAATTGCTAAGGGAGAGTTTTAAATTACTAATTCCTCAATGTCGACTTTCTTGGATGCTAGCTGTAAAATTTGCATGGTACGTTATACCAACATGGAATAACCATATGCAGTGTACTAGTACATTAGCTATCAGTTCTTAATTTTATTTAGTTGTGCTCATCTTAGTAGTCTGATAACTATCTAATATTTCTCAGCTCTAAGTTGCATGGACATGGGTGCGAGTACCGGTATGGGTGCAGGTATAGGTACAAGACATGGCAAATTTGTAAAATGTAATGTACGAGAACACGGCTACATATATATTGATGTCTAGCGAGTTTCAAGAAATGGCTGTGAAATATAGGATATACATCCAAGAAGTGTATGACAAGTGTTTTAAATTAAAAGATGTATCGTATAATTGGGTACATCCCTGAAGAAATATATGCATATATCTAAGGAGTGTCAATGAAGTTTTGGTACAGGTACTCGTCGGGTACGGGTATGGCTTCATGATAGAAATACCAGGTAACGTTGATACAAAGATACCATTCAGAATGGCATACCCTGTTGTGAGTATAATTTTCAAGATTTTCAGATGACCATCTTCATATCATATTGCATCACACATCTATGTATGTAACAATGCAACTTAGGCAAAAATATAAACTTCCTTATGGGGCCACAATCAGAGTTGTTCTTCTGGAATTTATAAAAGAGATCAAGAGCAAACCATTTATGTTTATATATTTGATTCACTGATTCAAACCAGTATCTTAAATCCTTAGCACACTAGACAAGGTTATCCCTCAGGAAATGCCCTTCATTTCACATCCACGTGTTCACTCATTCTTTGATCAATTGTAGCTGCTTATTCAAAACTTGATTCACACTCCAGAACCATCAATTCTCACTTCTCAAGAAGAACCACTTCAAACTCTTCAACTGATCACTTATCCAGTCATCCTAATGCTGTGTCATCAGGTAATAATTTCAGGCATATGCTTATATGTAGAAGACTAGAAAAAGCAATTTACCACCAGTTTCATAAAAATAAATCAACATTGTAACAAAGAAATGAGAAGGACAAGTATATGTGGTTTTGTGTGAGATAGTTATGTCAAAAGAGATATTATGGCAAAAGCAGTAAAGCTGCTGAACATAAAGAGACTACACATCCCTGTCCCTATACAGCATCCAGAAGAAAAATTTTAAGTCAAATAATCTTAAAACTCACACTACAAAGAAAATACATTGAGAAAGAGGAGAACCACCACCACCATGGGTTGTCAAGAGACGTCAAGGAAAACAACTTGCAGAAGTTTAAATAACAGCAATGATGACAGGGAAAATCTTCTCCAAACTATGTGGCTATACCACATTACTCCTTTTTCTGCAACTGCCTATATTATATGCCACCTCCGTCATTAAATTAGCACGGCCTTCTTTTATTGAATGGGCACATACAAATTCATCATAAAAGTCTAATGAAGGATTAATCTCAACCATTGATATCCTCAATATAAATGGTTGAAGCTAATAACTGTGACATCAATTATCCACGTCCAACACCCACGTTGGGAAAGATCCCATGTTGATGTTGGCAACAGATTATATACCGACATCGGAGTTATTTTTATCTCTAGATCTAGAGAAAACTTTGTGCTAGAGTAGTTAATTCAGTAACTGCAGGTATCTGTTACCAAAAAGGCACGAGTACAGGGGTAAATGTGAGTGTGAGTAGAGGAGCACTCCACTAAACTTTCAATTCTTCATAAGGACAGTTCTCCCTTGGCTAAATTAGGCGGTTGTAAGGGAAACAAAAAAACAAATATGAACAAACTAGTAAATAATATGATGAGGTTAAAATCAATAGCTGGATGAAGACAGTAAAAGTGGACCATGAGGTTCATCTCAGTGACTCAACCCATGATACTACACTATTCACTTCCTGAAAAATCGAATACTAATGTAGATTCAATGTCATATAACCACATAGTGACCAACATCCTATATTCCCATGTAAACTAAACAGCTTGAACCCTTCTCTAACAGCTTAATTGGGCACTATGGTAAAAAGACTTAACCAGGCTTTTGATTCTTGCACAGCCTAAATCCATTAAATGTTGATGAATCTCCTTTCAAGCAAGTTCCTACATATTGACTATATCTATGAGTACATTTTTAAATTACTTTTGAAAAAAAGCTACAATGATAACCCCAGGCAGTCAAGTTCACATTCTAATGAAAATGCCCTTGAAGAAATAAATTATTTAATTTCTCATACTGTTGTAAGAGTACTTGCTTCTGCTGCCAATTTGAGTATTTCCAGTTAAAAATGTCAAGTATAATCTAAGGAATGAACCTCCAGGGCTGGAAGTTACTCAAATTGTTAGCGGCCAGATTCGCACTTATATTCATAAGATATAAGTTGATTCTACCTTAAGAGGTTGAATAATGACTTATGCACCATAGCTGATCCTATATCCAAAGCTTGGATGGAGATAATGGTAATAATGGTGCTCATGATAAAAATGGTTCTATGATGAGTAAAATGGTCCATAGAATTATGAAGGGCATCCAATGGACTTGAACAAGAGAGGGATAAAGTTGACCTCAACTCCATTATAGGCCACCAACTGACCTCCAGAAGATCAATAAGCATTTTGAACTGCCACTGAACATATATTTGATGAAAAATGAAATACAGGGTTCAACTGACAAATATCCTCGATTTCCTTAGACATACCTAAAGGAGACACGGAGATAATTAAATCATCATCATAGTTCTCACAGATTTTGCAGAATATTGCATCCAGACAATAAATTTAGGGTTTTGTTAATGCAATGCAACCAAGGGAACCTCAGAGCATGCAACTATGGTAGAGGATGTACCCCTACTCGCTCAAAAGAAGACTAGAAACAATATATGTTCAAAATCATATTTATTGCAACCTATAAACTGTGTAGAACTTAAGAAGGTGATATACATGATCCTAAGGACTTTTCCTGATTAGGATGAATATAGTGTGAAGCAAAAACATAGAGCCATTCAAATGATTGGGTATGTGTACGTACTCTTTTAAATACACTGTTGCATTCATGGTATAGGCAACAGGCAAATGAATACTATGCCAACAGAAATATGACATCCCTGAAAGTTTTCTGAAACTTTGGGAGGACAAATTTCTTGTCTACACATGTTTGGATTAAATGAATACAGACAATATGAAACTGTTCGAAGGAATGCTTCATACAGAATGCAACCTACTAATATGCTAGAAACCAATGAGTCATCTCATAGTATGTACGATATACTGTTTGCAATAGCATTTGAAGACATTGTGTTGCTAAGATTTATAGAGAAAAAAGATCAGTTAGCTGTTATATTAATCAACACTAACAGAATCATTGCTGAATGCTACTAGTCAGAGATTAATGATGGACAAAGAAAAGTTGACTATTTAGGCATTGTACTAGATTACAAGTCATTCAGTCCATTTATATGGACACCTGACTTTAGGTGTGTGTTGAGGACGTTGGTATGAAGTTTTGCACAAATATGAACCACGGGCTTTTAAGGTATATCGAAGAAAAAAAAAGAAAAAAACGCACAAAGAATATTAAAGCATAAAGAATGGTTCTAATTGTGTAACTTACTGTTATTTATGCAGTATAACATTTAGCTATTATAGCATAAATAGTAAATACTATATATCTTACAATATTATCGCATAAATACTATATATCTTACAATTTATTTCTCAACATACATCACAAAGCATTTAAAAAAGGGAAATCAGTATAGCAATCCAGTCAGTTAATGGAAGAATTATTACCTAACAAAAACTGCTTAAAAACTAGGATGTGATGTCTTTAAAGAATAATTTAATAAGTTACACATGACTTTAAGTATATTATATTGCATTGAGAAAAGGAAAAAATCGAAAGTTATTTTAAAGAAACTATCTTTACTCGGTGACTCTGCCTACACAAGGTAATGATTTTCGAGCTTCTCTAAACAACTCTCTTTTTCCATTCAATGTTTTTACTAAAGACCAAATTGTTTGGAATTTGAAGTCTCGAACCAGGCTAAGATGAACAAAAATATAAACCACAGGAGGATATAAAAGAATCAATATTTTATTATGAAAAGGGATTAATCTGCTTACACTCATGGAAATTATGATTTTTTCCATGGGACGATATAAAAGAATCAATGTTTCATTAGTTTATCATAATATTCGAGGAGGCTTGTTGGTAAAGTTAGGTGGAGACTATAATTTAGAAGACCGTAAACTCAACCTACCAAAATCAAAAACTTAGATCAAGACATATGATGTTTCCAATGTATATTAAAAACCAAAAGACAAACATTAGTCTCAAATTCATAATTTTTCTATAGCCACAGGAAAAATGATAACGGATGCAGGATGGAACGAGAAGAGACGAATATCATGTTTCATAGAGCTGAAGAATGCCAAAATAATATTTACTACGACAAAGTAGAGAGAGGTAAAAGGACTAGTATGTCCTGCTTCACATTTAATTTCTAACTTTCTCCATTACCAAGAATTTGATTAAAATTTTAGGGTGATTTTAGGTCATGTAAGCAGAAAATTGATTAGTATAACTCAGAGATGAGTTGCAGTGCAATAATCATAGCAAACTTACTTCCAATGTTTCTGCAGTAGTTTCAAGCTTTAAGGAAAAAAACAGATATTTCTATTCCTAAACAAGCGAAATGTAGAGGCCAAACTATTAAAATAATATAACATGAAGAACTAATTAAACTTGAGTTATAAACATATGTTGACAATGGAGCCATGATCTGAAAAAAATAATTTTACCTAGGCCCCAACAACTAATCTATCTGCCAAACAATGTCTCAACCTAGGGCTAGTAAAGAATACCAAAGATTAATATAAAACTAGCTTGATGTTTGCGAAAAGGAAGTAGCCGCAGGATCTTGAGTTCATTTCGATATTATTTGGAGAATCTATAGTCCAAACCTTTCCATTTAGTAATAAGTACTTTGAAAGACTTGAAATTTAAATTTAATAAAGCAAATAGTATCCACAATACAGATGATTCTCAAGTTTACACCGATATTGGACACATCTATGAAACAAACATTACTTTTTAAATATCAGTTATGTCAATCTTTGTTGCTAACATGATAGCATCAATGAGTAACCCCTAAAAGCCCAAAAAATGAACTAAAGTATTAGTATGGTTAATTAATTATAAGCCATGACGAAATGCTATCGGAAACATTGTATGGAACGCCAAATATTACCCAATATCGGCAAACACTGAATAACTGTTGCCGGATGCATTATGCAAGTCTAACAACCTCAATGCAAAATGAGTTATGCAACTAACTTGAAAAATCAGGTAACATGAAAGAGGTTAGACTAAATTGGTAACTAAACAGAGATGATTGAAGCTACCTTCTGTTTCTTTAACCTCTCATTTTCTTCTTCCAGGCGAGAGACCTTGTTCTCCAACTCATTGGTATAGGCCTGCAAAATCAAAATACAATCAATCACATTAAAGAACAATTTCCCCGCAAATAACATTAAAAGCAAAACGACAGCCACAAAACCTTTCTCCCAAATTTTTGAGGTCTATCCGAATGCTATTCTTCGATCCAATTCTATTTAAGGGTCACCTCCTCCATTAGTTAAATATTAGTGTTTCGATATTAGTCCCTAAAACCTTTAATGTTTTGAAATTAGTTCGTCTAATCATTTAAATTGCTATCACTTCCTCCAATTCTCACAAGTTATTTCAAATTAATCCCTCCAACTACTTCTACTCTTAATCGGAAGGACTAACTTGAAACAACTTATGAGAATCGGGGGACCTAATAGCAATAGCAATTTTGATGATTTAAGGGACTGATTTCAAAATAACCTAAGAATTGGGGGACCAAATAGCAATTTCAATGATTTGATGGACTAATTTCAAAATACTGAAGAGTTTAGGAACTTATATAAAAAAAACCCTATCAAATTCTTCTTAATTGCTTTCTATCAAATTCTTTCAGGCCTAGCTCTAGTTCCTTTCCCCATTAGCGATACTCTTTATCACATGACCCAAAAAAATAACATAATCAGAGCGAGAGGTAATCCTACTACCTGTTTCCTAGCTCTAGAACGGGCAGCAGACTCCCGGTTTTTAATCATTCTCTTCTGCCTCCTCTCCACCAACTTATCCGGCACATCACTCGACGCCCCTCTTTTCCGGCCCGGTGTTTGTGGTTCGGACATCGCCCCTACCGTCGGCGACGACACAACCTCCGGATACATCGCATCCATCATTGTTCCCGACCCAACACCAATCGGTTGCACAACTCCACATCCCGGAAAATAAGCCCTCATCACATTTTGCTGATGGTGCTGAGTCAACCAATGCGATCCTTGACCAGCCATCGGACCAACAGCGGCATTTTCCATAACATTGTTTGCATTTTTCAATGATCCCTCGGGGACCACTCCAGCCTTCGCCAGGAAATCTTCTAATGTCATCTCACCGAATGTTAGTTGCCTCTCCTGGTCTGACCTCCTGTCATTGGCATCTTTATTTTCATGGCCATTTTGAATATCTTTCCACACCTCGTCTACTGTTTTGTCTCTCAAGCCGCGGGGCATGGTGATGCTTCCTTGACGCTGGAGGCCAGAGCTAGAAGCGTATTGATCGGCATGGCTGTCAACTTCTTGGTTTGTGTCCAATCCCTTGAGGAGCTCCTCAAGGTTCATACTGTGTAAAGGCTCCCCCAAGTGGTTTTGAACCTCATTGAGGGTGAGACTATAGAGAGAACCCTGACGGCCTAGACTCTGAACCTGAGATCGCTGCCCACCACCGCCACCCTGAGAAGTCATTGTCTGAATACCCATCCACTAAGTTCCACACAAACTACAAAGACTAGAGAAGAAACCCAAATAATTGATTTTTGGACAATTCTAAATCCACTGAAATCTCTCCCTCTTTTATTTGCCTTCTTAAACCAACCAATCTCACATGCACAGCTGCAAATCACAAGGGCACAATAATGAGAATCGTGAAGGTAAAAGGGTGAAAAAGCTCCACTTGCACTATTAGAGGGGTTGGCAAAAAGATAAATTTAAAAACTCATAGAACAATAATGATCTGATATAGTTCATTCTTGCAGTCAATTAAAAAAGGGGTTTCCCTGGAATGAAGAAATCACATGAATTACTCAAAATCATCCATCAAATTTCAATAATAAAAATACCATTTACCACCTTTTGGGTACGGAATCAGCTCCTAAAAATCCCATCAGCACCTAAATCTCAAAACCCAAATAAGACATGATCTTAATAAAAGGGCTCTAAAAACAACCCATCAACAATCAAACAGAGAGAAGAGAAACAAGCACATACCCATGACCCAAAATGCAATCTTTAAGACAATGGCCACCCTCAAAAGGGGCTAGATGAATAGAATCAATTTGTCTTGGATCTTTTTGACAACTTTTTTTTTTGGGTGCTTCTACGTTCAATTTCAAGCTACGGAAAATAAAAACAAACAAGGAGAGCTCAAAATTCATACCAGTAAACGAATCAGGAACAGCGCATAGACGCAAATAGAGAGGGGGGGCGAGAGGAGTGATGAGAAGTGTGACCCGAGAACCGAACCAGTTTTATTAAGTTAAAAAAATTATTTTTTGGTTGGGAGGAGAAGTAATTTAGTTTATTATTATATATCTCAAAATGGAGAGAAAACTGTTGTCACCATCTTGTGGGGGCCACTAAGATGACTTTTACAGTGAGCTCAACATGGGCTTGTGAGTTGTGACTTTGAGAGTGACGGCTTGCGGTCCAAGAGCCTAGAGCAAGTTTTTATTTTATTTTATTAAGGCCCAATTGCACTTTACATGCCCTACATTTTTCTTTAATTTGCACTTATATATCCTCACTCATTTCTGGTAACACTTATATACCCTAATTTTTTTAAAGATTTCACTTGTATGCCGTCGCTTATCTTTGGCAGCACTTATATACTCTATTGTTCTTAAAATTTGCACTCAAATATTCTAAAAGTTTGAAAACTGACACCTAATACTATATAAATTATAGATGGGAAGCTCATATGGTCAGTTTAGCCGTTTGAGGGCTATTCCAAAACTAGCAAAATTTCGATTAGTTAAAAAACGAAGAGTTGGAACAATCCAGGCTTGATCATTGTCTAAAAATTGACCGAACAAAACTCAGTTTAAGTCATTGCCTAATTATTTGTTAGTCTAGGATCAATCATTGTCGGTTATTGTTTTCACTTAGGGTCTGTTTGGTACATTTCCAAAAAAGAAGAAATGGAAAACAGTGTTTGAAAACCCATTTCAGGACATTTTAGAGGGCTTCCTGCATTTCTTTTATTCCGTTTGTTTCACATTGAAATCAAAGAAATGAAAAACACAGTCGTCGTTTCAATAGTGATTTCAGCATTTAAATATTGTCTTTTAATCCTACATTTTTATTTCTTGGGTTTGTTTGAACAAAAAAAACAAAACTCGCCCGTTGTTTTAATAGTGATTTCAGCAATTAAATATTGTCTTTTAATCTTTAGCCGCTGTTTCAACAGTGTTTTGGACAATTAAATATTGCCCGATGTGACATTTCCACCCAATTTCAGAGAGTTTTGGCTTGAAATGAGTTTTCTCCAAAATCTGACATGACATCCTACGTGGCACCCTCATTTTTTTAAATCACACAACGAAACAAACTTGTGATTTGAAAATCCCTTGAAACTAAAATGTGATGTGACACTATTGATATTTCCCTAAATCCCATGTGGCACCCCATTTTCTCTTTCTTTTTTTTTTGGCAAACAAACAGCCCCTTAGGCCTCGTTTGGTAGGCGGGAATGAGGTGGAATGGAATGGCATTCTCACTTCTCATTCCTTCATACCAAACAAACCAACTTTTTAGATGTTGGAATGACCATTCCCAGGGAATGACCATTCTCACTTTTTGTGGGAATGGGCATTCCAAGTGAGAAGATAGGGAATGGTCATTCCCATTCAAGAGAGAATCAAATCAGTTATTTATTTTTTAATTATACCCATATTAATCAACTGATTTCCACATTAGTAATTCTGACATCCTTTTCATATGCAATATGCATCAACAGTGGATATCATTCTTTATATTTTTTTTGGACCTATGAAAGATGCGATAATCTTTTATTTATTTTTCTTTAATTTTTTAAGACTAAGAAATAGTGAGTATTGTTTAAAAAATATAAATAGAACATACACTTGAGAGATAACATGCGCAATAGTATAACATGCACAGAAATTAGTATAACATATGCATAAATAAAATTGTTTAGTTATTATCATTAATGTTTATTTTTATCTTATTAAAAATATATGTTGTTGTAAGAACATTATTAGAAAATGCGATTCCATTCTCACTTGTGGACAAGTGATACCAAACATGGGAATGAGAACGAGATTTTCATTCTAATCTCATTCTACAAAAGTACCCAAACATGAGAATGAGAATGACCATTCTATTCCCACATACAATCCATTCTATTCCTTCTTCCATTCCATTCTCATTTATGTCCATTCTCGCGTACCAAACGAGGCGTTAGTCTCGTTATCTCAAGTTTTCAATCACTACAATAGATTCAAGATGTGGATTCAATCATGCTGTTGTGTACTGTGATGTTTTGCTTGCAGGTCCATGCATGCTCCTGTTACATACGTACAAGCTAGAGGGGGTCTATTTGTGATCTTAGCGGTGCAGTTGCACCCCTCAAGTTAGGTGGAACTGCATTCTAGACTCTTCGAAATTTTATTATTTACACCCGTTATTTAAGAATAATTGCACGCTATACTAATTTTAGCTCATTTAAATTAGGGATTTAGCTTTTATTTATCAAGGATGTTCTTCTATAGCATTATATTTAATTTTTTGAATAAATATATATTTGCCTAAAGCTTCTATAAGAGTTTTTTTTTTTTTTTTTTGTCTGCCGCTGCCTACAACGGCATTTTTCTTGGAGCTTGATGCCAGTAATCACAATATTGAGACTAACTCGTCAAGAAAGCATTGGACTATTCAACGTTAAATATTCTAGTTATCACCATTCAATTTCTCACCTTTTGACAAGTCAGCAAAGGATCATTTTGGATGCTTATTAGCACGGAGAATACTCATTTTAGGCTTAGTATATCAGAATTCTTTATAATGCTTGCATCTTCCATGCTATAAACTTATTTATTTTCTAAATTTGAATTTAGTTAAAGTATTAAAAATTAAGAATAATTTAGGAACCAACCAAGTCGATCTATTAGTTAGTATTCTCAATCTGAATAATATCTTTCATATTTTTTATGATAATTTATCTTTCATATTTCTGCATAGAATGAGATAGTTTACATCATTCATGAGTGGTTAGAGGAATAGTTTTGAAACCGTTACTATCACCACTCTTACAGGGGGGAGTTCAGATTTGTTTAAGCTTTTGCATTTTTTTTATTTGCAATAAAATTGCCTGGATGTAATTTCAATTTTTTTAATAAAAGCAAAGGAAATAAAGAAAAGTAAAGTGCATTCTTTAAAAAAAAAAAATTTGCAATGAGCACTTCACTATTTTAGAAGTAAATGATTATATTTAGTTAAGCTTCTTTACCCATAGCCAGTTAAGCTTGTCCTAAACATGGCCAACACACTTGAGAAGTACAATGAGAGCACTTCGCTTAATTTAATGAAACACCTAAAAGCATGACCAAACACCACCAAGCTTGCAGGCAAATACTATTTTAGAACATAAGGTAACTAGCTAGTACTGAAAGCAAATAACTTAATTAATAATAATTTTAGTACTAGGATAAGCTTAAATTAAGCAGCTTATTATTTGAAAGATTAGGTTTGAACGGAATGAGCATTAGTCACATCATAGTAGCGTATCATTATATGATAATTATTTCGTTACAATGCATGTTTTAATTTTATTACCTTGCCTATTCAGGAGTGTTCTTCTAAATTTTTTTCTCCATATCACGCCTGGCAAAACATCAAAACCTTAATAAGTTAATTTTAAGAGTTTTATATGTTGTGCGTGGCGCGGAAGCGTTCGAATCACACAATCCAAACAAGAGAGATCACAACCAAATAAACAAGCACAATCACCAACTAACACAAGAGATTTACGTGGTTCGGCGAGATGCCTACGTCCACGGGACAAGGAGGGGGGAATTCTTACTATTAGAAATCAGAGAATACAAGTAAAGTTACAAATCTCTCAGACCAAACCCTAAAACAATGCTCTTGATCTCTCACAACTCTCCCACAATTGGATGCAACAACTCTCTCCCAAAGACTGCTCAAATTCGTCCTTGCCTTACCCTAAACAATCAGGTTTAGGGATATATATAACTTACAAAACGAATCGGGTCGAAAACCAAAAGCCCAGCCCAGAAACATCGACGGTCGACTGCGGCGGTCGACCGCGGCGGTCGACCGCCACCAGCTCCGATTCCTACTACACTTCGTGCACGTTCGCGGTCGACTGCACCCGTCGATCGCCAGTCTGCCTGGCAGATGGGTTTACTGTTTTCCTGTAATTCTTCAATTCTCCACCTCGGCGAATGTTTCCACCAAAACTGAGCCGACATCAAATCATCCAATAGTCCCTCAACAAGTCAGGGAACCAATCTAGAGCTGAAACGCTATCTCTCCCCCCATCTGAATCAACTGATCAAACCGGCTGCATCTGAAAGACTGCCTACGTATCCTCTTGCCCAAGGAATCAAGCCGAACGTAGTTTACCCAAATGGCCTCCAAAGGCCTCAATCCACTAGAAGAGTTCGCAACCCTTCTCCAACATCACGATCAAGTCTGCGGCTGATAGCACCTCCAATGGCCCCAAACTGAACTAATCCAAACATCTCCACCTGAGATGAACCAATGGCCATATCCAGACTACATCTACCAACTACACTCGAATTAATCAATCTATCATCTGCATCCAAATCAACACGATTCCCAATCTGTGTCACATCAGCTAGAATTCCAAATGATGCAGTATGATCTGGAGTTTCTGTGGAGAAGAATTTGAAAAAGCAGATTTTTGGTCATAAGTCGACTCATGCACAGGCATAAGTCGACTTATGGTAAGTCGACTTATGTTGGTGCATGAGTCGACTTACGTTCTGTTCTGGATTGTTGGTTTTCGCTCTGCCAAGTCGACTTATCAGGTCTGATAAGTCGACTTATGATCTCTTCTCCAGTTGCTGTTTTTCGCTCTGCCAAGTCGACTTATGCAGACTGTTAAGTCGACTTATGACGGGTTTTTTGGAAAGTTAGAGTTCCTATTTGCAGTCTGTTTGGGTTTCTGTTTTGGTATAAATACCAATACGATTTGAGGGTTTTGTAGGAGCAAATCTGGGGATTTTGGAGCACAGAAAAGAGAGATCTTTCTGAGCTATTTGTTAGGGTTATTGGTTGAGAGTTTGAGAGATTTGTTGGTGAGATTAGTTGGTTCGTTTGAGCGATTTGTAATCTCAATTTGTACTCTCCTTCTCTATTAGTGAAAACCCACCCCCCTTCTTGCCCCGTGGACGTAGGCAATTGCCGAACCACGTTAAAATTGGTGTTTTGTTTGTGCATTGATATTTGGTTCGTTTGGCTCTCTTGGATTGGCGTTTGGTTTGGTTCCTCGACACAGCTTCAGGCACAACAAGTGGTATCAGAGCTCGGGCAACGCTTGGGCTATTTGGAGGAGTAGATCGCTTTGGAAGTTCATCTAGGGCTTCGTTTGGTGATAAAGGTGGGATCTTTTTGGTAAAAATCTCGTCTTTTTCAGTTTGGATCTATTTCTCGTTTGTTTCCGCATTGGTTTGGTGGTGCCTTGAGGATTATGGCCGAGAAAGAAGGAGTTGTGGGCAGTACTTCCGGCGTGAAGACCGTCCAAAGCTTGAATATCCACTCGATGAAGATTGACGTGGAAAAGTTCAATGGCACAAACAATTTTGGACTTTGGCGATGCGAAGTCATGGATGCGCTCAACGCGCAAAATTTGGAAGATACGTTGGAGTTGGACGGGAAACCGGACAACATTGATGAGAAGGTTTGGAAAAAGATGAATCGAACGGCGTGTGGTGTGATTAGGTCTTGTCTCACTCAAGATCTAAAGTATGATGTGATCAATGAGACTTCTGCAAAGAAGATTTGGGAGATCCTTGAGAGCAAGTATTTGACCAAGAGTGTGGAGAATCGCTTGCATTTGAAGAGGAGGCTTTACCGCTTCCAGTTGAAGAAAGGAACCTCCATTGGTGATCACATGAACCACTACACGAAGCTTCTTGCGGATTTGACGAATGTAGATGTGGTGATTGAAGATGAGGACAAGGCGTTGTTGTTGTTGAGTTCCTTGCCCGACGAGGAATATGAGACCTTCGTTCTTACTCTTATTAATGGGAAGGCATCTCTTTCGTATAGTGAGGTCACCGCTGCACTTGTGAATTATCAGCTTCGAAAGAAGGATAAGGAGACTTCGTTTGAGCCGGTAGCGGGGGCGTTGGTCGCAAGAGCAAAGGGTCCAAACCGTAGTGGGAGGTCGCAGTCTAGAGGGGCACATCTTGGAGTTCGTAAGAATCAATGTGCCTTTTGCAAAGAAGATGGACATTGGAAAGCCGATTGCCCAAAGTTAGTTGATCGAGCCGGGAAGAATAAGGGAAAAGCTATTCAAGCTTCAGAGGCGAATGTTGTCAAGGCTAGTGGCAACGATTCAGATTCGGATTCTTCGGGCTACTCGTTATCTGCACTGCCGTCAGTTTGTGTTGCCTACTCTACAGAGTGGATATTGGATTCGGGTGCTACATACCACATTTGCCCTAGGAGGGATTGGTTCTCCAGCTTTCAGGAGTTGGAAAGAGGGGATTTCGTGCTCATGGGGAATGATCACAAATGCTCTATTGGTGGTATTGGTACTGTTCGGATCAGGATGAGTGACGGGGTGATTCGGGAGTTGGTTGGAGTGAGGTTCGTTCCTCAGTTGAAGAAGAACATCATTTCACTTGGAGCTTTGGAGGCAGCTGGCTATAGGGTGACCTTGGCGGATGCACGCTTGAAGGTTACATTTGGGTCCATGATTGTGATGAAGGGCGTCAGAAGAAGAAATTTGTATTATTTGCACGGAAGCACGGTGATTGATAGGGAAATGACGACTTCATCAGATTCGGCTAGACTGTGGCATTGTTTGGTGCTGGGGTATATGATTGGTAATACCGTGCATTGGTTGTTGAGGAGTGCTATGACCTGCAGATTGAAGTCCTGTGAGCACATTAGGATGAGCGAGACCGTGGTGGAGTTTGGCACTTCTATCCATCGAGCGAGGGGTCTTTTTGGAGGTGTTCAGTCAGGCATTTGGGGGCCTTCCAAGGAGGCATCATTGGGAGGTAATCGTATCTTGGTTTCCACAGTTGGTGATTGTTCTAGGCATTATTGGGTCGCGACCAGTTCCCGTTGGTGTAAAGTCCTAGAAGTCAACAACAATTGGAAGAAGTGTATTGGCAGAAAGGTAACTCATTGTTTCAGCTTTGGTAGGGGTCCTTTCTTGCGTTGGTGCCGAGCTCACGGCAATAGGAGACACTTCATTGGTGTGGAGACTTTGGGGCGACGAGATGAGATGACAGTTTCGATGGGTCGTTCCTTTCTGGAGGAGGATCGGCGTTTGATGTCGAGCATTGGCATTGGTGTGCGGGCTTCGACATATTTGGGTCATCTTATGCATAGGTCGCCGACTGCTGCTTTAGGAGTTATTAGATCTGGTGGAGCTGCTTCAGATTTTGGGTCGCGTCGGATATTTGGATACCCAGCATTTGGTCACATCGTGGATGTGAGATTGGATCCGATTGCGCGTTTGGGGTTCGGAGGCTCAGTTGATTATCGTTTGGGAGCTTCTGATTTTGTTCTGAGCAGGTATGTCACTTTTGACTCTCGGCAGGTGGAGAGTGTTGATCAGGTCATTTGGATATCGCAGCAGGTGGAGAGTGATGCTACTCCACGTTGGGTGGAGATTACTCCACATACTCCAGATCATACTGCGTCATTTGGGATTCCAGCTAAGGTGACACAGGTTGGAGATCATTTGGTTTTGGATGCAGATGATGGATTGGTTTTGGATTCAGTTGCAGCTGGTAGATATAGTTTGGATATGGCCATTGGTTTACCTCAGGTGGAGGTGTTTGATTTGTCTCAATTTGGGGTCATTGGGAACATTTGGGGTGAGTGTTCGCACTCCCGTTTGGGTCTCATTATGTGAGGCATTTGTTTGGTTGGTGTCGGCTCAGTTTTGGGAAAACTTCGCCGAGGTGGAGAATTGTGGAGAAGAATTTGAAAAAGCAGATTTTTGGTCATAAGTCGACTCATGCACAGGCATAAGTCGACTTATGGTAAGTCGACTTATGTTGGTGCATGAGTCGACTTACGTTCTGCTCTGGATTGTTGGTTTTTTGCTCTGCCAAGTCGACTTATCAGGTCTGATAAGTCGACTTATGATCTCTTCTCCAGTTGTTGTTTTTCGCTCTGCCAAGTCGACTTATGCAGACTGTTAAGTCGACTTATGACGGGGTTTTTGGAAAGTTAGAGTTCCTATTTGCAGTCTGTTTGGGTTTCTGTTTTGGTATAAATACCAATACGATTTGAGGGTTTTAGAGGAGCAAATCTGGGGATTTTGGAGCACAGAAAAGAGAGATCTTTCTGAGCTATTTGTTAGGGTTATTGGTTGAGAGATTGAGAGATTTGTTGGTGAGATTAGTTGGTTCGTTTGAGCGATTTGTAATCTCAATTTGTACTCTCCTTCTCTATTAGTGAAAACCCACCCCCCTTCTTGCCCCGTGGACGTAGGCAATTGCCGAACCACGTTAAAATTGGTGTTTTGTTTGTGCATTGATATTTGGTTCGTTTGGCTCTCTTGGATTGGCGTTTGGTTTGGTTCCTCGACACAGCTTTGGTTTGGTTCCTCGACACAGCTTCAGGCACAACAGTTTCCACCCAACGTGGAGTAGCATCACTCTCCACCCGCTGCGATGTCCCAAAGATCTGATCACCACTCTCCACCTGCTGAGAGTCAAACGTGACATGCCTGCTCAGAACAAAGTCAGAAGCCAATACCTGATAATCAAACACGCCTCTGAATCCCAAATGTGCTATCGGATCAAATCTCACATCCTCGATGTGACTAAGTGCTGGGTAGCCAAACATCCGACGCAACCCAAAATCTGAAGCAGCTCCACCAGATCCCATATCTATACATGCAGCAGTCGGCAACCTATACATGAGACGGTCCAAACATGTCGTAGCCTACACACCAATGCCAATGCTCAACATCAAACGCCGATCCTCCTCCAGAAAGGAACAGCTGCCCAAATCTGCCATCTCGCCTTGTCGCCTCAAAGTTTCCACACCAATGAAGTGTCTCCTATTGCCGTGAGCTCGGCACAAGTGCAAGAAATAACCCCTACCAAACTCAGAACGTCGGGTTACCTTTCTACCAACACACTTCCTCCATCTGTTGCGGGCTTCTAGGACTTCACACCAACGAGACTTGGTTGCAACCCACCAATGCCTAGAGAAATCCCTAACTGCGGAAACCACATACATATTACCTCCCAATAATGCTCCCTTGGAAGGCCCCCGAATGCCTGAATGAACACCCCTCAGAAAACCCCTCAAATGATGGATAGAAATGTCAAACTCCATCTCGGTCTTCTCGCTCATACCAATGGGTTCACAGGACTTCAAACTGCAGGTCAAAGCACTCCTCAATAACCTATGCACGGCATTACCAATCAAATAACCCAGCATCAAACAACGTCACATTCTAGCCGAATCTGATGAAGTCATCATCTCCCTATCAATCGCCGTGCTTCCGAGCAAATAATACAAATTGCTCCTTCTGACGTCCTTCATAACAATCATGGACCCAAATGTGACCTTCAATCGTGCATCTTCCAAGGTCACTTTATAGCCAGATGCCACTAAAGCTCCTAGTGAAATGATGTTCTTCGACAGCTACGGAACGAACCTCACTCCTTCCAACTCCTGAATCACTCCGTCATACATCCGAATACGGACGGTACCAATACCACCAATAGAGCATGCATGTCCATTACCCATGAGCACAACATCCTCTCTTTCCAACTTCTGAAAGCTGGAGAACCAATCCCTCCTAGGGCATACGTGGTATGAAGTACCCGAATCCAACATCCACTCTGTAGAGTTGGCAAAACAAACTGAAGGTAGTGCAGACAATGAATAACCCGAATAATCCGAATCTGAATTGTTACCACTAGTCTTGACAATATTCACCTCTGAAACTTGTACAGCTTTCCCCTTATTCTTCTCGGCTCGATCTAAATTTGGGCATTCGGCTTTCCAATGTCCATCCTCTTTACAAAAGGCACACTGATTCCTACGAATCCCACGATGTGCACCTCTAGACTGCGACCTCCTGCTTTAGTTTGAACCACGACCATGAACTACTAATGCATCTCCCGATGCCTTCTCGGAGGACTCATCAACACTCTTCCTCAACTCATAATTCACCAACGCTGAGGTCACCTCCTTGTAACTAACAGTAGTTCTTCCATTAATCATAGTTAGGACAAAAGTACCATAATCATCCTTAGGCAACGAACACAGAAGTAGCATCGCCTTGTCTTCATCATCAACCATGATATCCACATTGGCCATGTCTGAAAGTAGCTTTGTGAAGTTGTTGACATGCTCCCTGATGGAAACTCCCCTCTTCATCTTGAACTGATAAAACCTCTTCTTCAAGTGAAGCCGATTCTCAATGCTCTTAGTAAGATACTTTTCATTGAGTGTTTCTCACATCTTCTTCGCCGAAGTCTCGTTCATCAAGTCATAAATAAGATCCGGCGTCAAGCATGACCGAATAACTCCACACGCCCTACTATTCATCTTCTTCCAAACCTTAGCTTCCATCTCGGCAGGTTTCTCTTTTAACTCAAGAGTCTCCTCCAAATTCTGAGCGTCCAATGCATCCATCACCTGACACCTCCACAAACCAAAATTGATCTTGCCATCAAACTTCGGAACATCGATCTTCATGTTATTGATGCTCAAACTATGCATCGTCTTCGTAAAAGACGATCCCGATGTGCTCGCTTCACCCATGTTGTCGATCTAACTCTTCAAATAGGAATCCTTCAGTGAATCCTTCAAACAAGCCTCAAGTCGAACCCGAAGCTCTGATACCAATTGTTGTGCGCGGCGCGGAAGCGGTCGAATCACACACAATCCAAACAAGAGAGATCACAACCAAAATCAACAAGCACAATCACCAATAACAAGAGATTTACGTGGTTCGGCAAGTTGCCTACGTCCACGGGGCAAGGAGGGGGGAGTTCTTACTATTAGAAATCAGAGAATACAAGTAGAGTTACAAATCTCTCAGACCAAACCCTAAAACAATGTTCTTGATCTCTCACAAACTTCATGCACGTTCGCGATCGACCGCACCGGCCCCCCGCCAGTCTGCCTGGCAGATGGGTTTGCTGTTTTCCTGTAATTCTTCATTATATACATTAATCTCTAAAATTACCAATATCCTTCGACTGTCGATATTATAAAAAAGTTCTTCAAAACTATAAATTACACAAAATAAGTTTCACCGCTATAGATGCAAGGGGGGTGTTGCCAGACCAAGGAAATATCTGCCTTTTATTCTGATTTTTATCTATTCCTATTTTATTACAATTATTTAGCTAGCAATTTAGTTTCTTTTTATCCAAGGTTAAAGAAAATCTCTGGCTTACAGTTGATAATTAACAAAATTCGGTTAATATGCTCACTTCTTTAAGTTTACAGATTTCTTGAAAGTGATTTTAACGTACATGATATTTCTGGTTATTTTTCTGAAGTTCCTCTAATGAAAATAGTTGTTGATAGTTTTTTAAATGATATATATATATATATATATATATATATACA
>NC_033795.1:39724502-39737529 GCF_001876935.1 Asparagus officinalis
TCATTAATTAGGAAATCTTCTAACATTACATCTTCATTACAAAATGCTTTGCAGTTAGAAAATCTGTTAAAACCAATTGATATTTCAAAACTACTCTCTTCTTTTTATAGTAATAATACTAGTATTAGGCATGCGCCACTAGTAGAAAATCACGTATCCTAAACAGAATATTCTACATAAAAAAATTTTCGTCTAGTTTGCTATTAAACTAGACAGAAAATTTACGTCTAGAATATTCCGTCTAGGATAAAACATCCTAGACGTAAAATTTTCATCTAAACTAGCAAAGTAGATGGTTCTTTTTCCGTTTAGGATAGCAAAGTAGACGGTTCTTTTATATTTAAATTTTTTTAAATTTGGCCAAGTATCCTAGACAGAAATTTTCGTCTAGGATACTTGGCCCATTTTTAAAAAAATTAACCCATCAAAACCCCAGCCGCCCTCCTTTCCGCCCTCAAGTCCTCCCCTCTCCCCATCTGTCGCGCCCTCCACTCCCTCACCCTCAAGCTCCGCCCCCTCTCCAACCCCTTCGTTTCCACCTCCCTCCTCGACATGTACGCCCACGCCAGGGGGGTCCCCTCCGCACGCGCAGTCTTCGACTCCATGCCCCAGCTGTCGGCTGGGATGGTCGTCGGCCATGATCACCTGCTACGCGAAGCCCGACGATTTGGAGACCGCGCGACAGATGTTTGATGGAACGACCGCGCGAGATTGCGTCTGTTGGGACGCGATGATCAATGGGGTACGCGGAGCACGGGCGAGATTGCTATTCCCTGTAACATTTCTGTTGTATTTAATGTTCTCAACCATGTAATGTATATGTTTGTTTAGTAGTCTTTGTCCTCTGAATTATGGTAAATAATTGAAACTTTTAGTGTTATAGTTGATGATGTTGGAGTTTAATTTAGCTGTCCGATATCATATTATCGTTCAATATCTAATGACAAACTTTACTGAATTATATTTGAACCTTCTATTGTTAACTGAAGCGAAGGTGATTGAAGTAAAGCATCCGAAGTTGAGGCTATGTAAGTTTCTTGTTAGGCTTTCGTTATTTAAATTGACGTTGTAATATAGAAATTTATTACTTCTACTTTTTGCATTTCTATTATATTAAATATTGTTGGAAACATATATAATAGTTTGAAATTTTTATTATGTTATTATTAGTATGTTTGCAGTACAATTCAGCGCACTGTCTCTAATGAACAAGTGTACTTCGTTTATATTACCAATTACATTCACTACAGCCACTATTTTCACTTTATACCATTCTAGTATCTTGCAAAATAAAATACACACAATTATATGTTATTTGATAAATACACATATGGATAGGACAAATGCTCCAATTCATGTCGTAGGCTTTAATTTATGAACTGTATTTTGCAAATTTCATGTAGTACACTTTACTATGTTTATGATGATCTTCAATCTTTACTGTGGTTTCCATTTGTGAGAATATTCTTAATTAACTAAGCTAGAATAGCGTTAGAGATGAAGAGTTTAGATTCACTGATATAAAATATTGTTAGCCTGTCATATTTATACATACATGTATACTGCAGGGATCACCACAGAATGACAAAGGATGGGGAAAATTAGTAATAATTTAGTCCTGAGCATGTCTTCCTTTTGATTCTTTAAAAAATGACTAAGCAATGTTTGATCCTGAGCATTTTTCTTTTGTATAATCTAGTGGATTCTAACTCGAGGTCATAATTTTTGTCAGATTATGTTATGGAAGGAGAGGTCTAAAGTTGTATGTATAACGTCTTCTTTTAGATGATTGAATGCAGACTTTATATCGAGTTGGGATAACTGCTCACATTGGCTATCTCTAGCATATTCAAACTTTGGTTTGGTTGTCACGCTTGAATTTGAATCTTGGTATTGTTTTCTCAATGATTTTCAGTGCCTTATCTCCAATGGATAAGTAGGAGAAGCAGCTAGGTGAGGAGACGCTGAGGGGAAAATAGAGATGCTGGGAAAGGAGATGCTGAGGGGAAGGGTCATTAAAGAAATCTAGAAATTATTCGTGAATTGGTTCAATTGGCGATTAGAGTTATCAGAGAATTGGTTCATTTCTCATGATTTTAATGATAACAAGTAGTATATTATGTGTTGTTGAGGTCCGGCTTTAAGGCGGTTGAGGTTACGACCGTCACAGTGCTGTTTGCTGTGGCCTAGTTAGGGTTGTTGGACTCGGGGAAGTGGGTGCATTCTTATGTTGAGAATCATAGAAGAAATATTGGGTTTAGTGTGAGAGTAGGCACGGCGTTGGTCGATATGTATTATAAGTGTGGCAGCTTGAAAGATGTGTGCTTGGTGTTTGATAAAATGCCTGAGAAGGACGTTGTTGCTTGGAATTCGATGATTGCTGGTCACGCAATGCATGGACACAGCTGGTGTAAGGTATTTTTATGTTGAAGTTTATTTTTGCTAACAAATCCTTATGATTTATTATTCTATTTTCATGTTAATTAAAGTTTATTTTTGCTAGGAAATCCTTATGATTTATTATTTTGTTTTCATGTTAATTAAAGTTTATTTTTGCTAGCAAATCCTTATGATTTATTAACACACCCTAAGCACTAATTTTTTATGTGCATTTGGATGCCCACTTATTTTACTGTTTAATGCCACAACAGATCATTCTAGATTCTAATTTCTTCTTTTGGTTTGTTTTTATAGCTCATTTTGTTTCCATTTGCACTATTTCTTTGTCTGTACCAGAATTACCTTGTTGGAGCATTCAAGTCACCATGTAATATTGTAGTAACATTTTCTGATGGGACCCCGGTTTCAACAGGTGGCATGACTCTGGTAGACCTGTTTGTCGATGCATTGACATCCCTTGTAATTAATTTATGTAAAAGTTTGTAAATAATTTATATATCTCTCTAGAATTTTGGTGAATGTATTATGTGAATATAATTGGATTTGATATTTGAATATAATTAAATTGTGTTGGATATGAATATAATTTGGTGTTGTTCAATATTGTGTACATGCACTCAAAGTAGATTCTGAAAAAAAACTATTGTAGCATCCTAGATGGATATTCCGTCTAGGATGCTTATCCTAGACGGAAAATTCCATCTAGGATGCTTACATGTATCCTAGACGGAAATTCCGTCTAGGATAATTCTAGATGGTTGTTTTTTTTTGTCTAGAACTATTCTAGACGGTATTTTATTTTGTCTAGGATACATTTCCGTCTAGGATATTATCCTAGATAGAAATTCTGTCTAGGATGATGCATTCTCGACGGCAACAAACTCGACTAACATCCTAGACGGAATTCCGTCTAGGATAACCAATTTAGACAGAAATCTAGCTATCCTAGACAGAAATTTCCGTCTAGGATGCTTGATTTTCTACTTGTGCGCGTTGCTACGGGTATTATTACCGAGTCATATTTATTGCCAAATTTATAATATGGTTGTAATATATAACAAGTTATAAAAACTTCAGCCATAATTTTATACAACTATTTACAGAGTGAATTTCCAAACTAGTGAATAAAATAATACATCAATTAGCATGTTTTATCAATTTTTCTATAATGAAGCTAGAAAAGATTTATATTTATGAAATGTCTAACAAAAGTTAAATTCATCATTTGTAAGAATAAAATATGAACAACATTTTCAAAATTAAGAATGTCACATTTGCTTGAACAGTAGATAAAGGACTTTAAAATTCACTATAGCATGTAAAGCACGTTTAAGATTCAAAAATTATACTGTAGCATGAACAGTATTTAAGGGAAAAATATTACTGCTTAAACAATATGGCTAAAGTTGATAATATTACCGCAGTATGAACATTAATTTAAATATCTTTAATCATGTTATAGCAAGAGTAGGGTAAACAGTGATTTTAATATTCTAAAACATATTGTAGTAAAAATAGTGTTTACAATAGCATAAATAGTAATTTGGAAGCTTTGTTTTCAAGTTAGAAGTAGTAGATATTGAAAGTAACACCGAATAGAGGCTAGAATCAAAGGAATTTAATAGATTATCTTGATTTTCTACTAATTTCTTTTCTATTTGCGTTTGATGTGAAGAAAGGGAAAATAGGTTTTGCTATAGTTTTAGGACACACTATTACATGTTTAGGATTGTGTATTTGATTCTTTGTATAACTTCATGAGAATTAGATAGTGTTAGAGATCTATCATGATTAGGAGACTAGGGTTCATCATGATTAAAAGTTTGAATTCTATTCTAATTAGGAAGTTAGGCTAGAGATACGGTTTTGGTTTCCCTATATATATTCTTCTATTGTTGGAGAAAAAAAATACTAAGGCCCGTTTGGTAAAGGGTTAAGGAAGAGGGATTAAGGAGAACAATTAACATAGTTAACATACTTGATAATCCGAAAGATTAAATTATTAACTCATTATATAAGTTTTATTTTAGCCATTGTGATCATTTTTAGTGTTTGGGAATAATAAAGATTTTGACTATTTTCTTTATAATTAGAAGGGTTAACTCTTAATTCGTCTAAATAGGAGTATTAGTAAACCCCTTATTTTGAGTGGTTAACTCATTTTAATCCCTTTAGAGGGGTTAGTTTAACTCTTCTATATTTTTTATGTTTGGAAAATTATGGAGGGTTAACTCACTTTAACCCTTGTATAGTTTTTTTGTGTTTGGCGGGTTAAAAAGGGGTTAAGTCTCCTTAACCCCTCACTTAACCATTTGTCAAATGATACCTAAAAGTAGAGAGAAGGAGAGAGCCAATATTCTTGTAATCTTGGGTTAGCAGAGAGTGTAGACTGATTCAAGAATATTGTGCAAGAGGCGAGGGTTTCATAGTCTTTGTCCGTGCAAAAGGTTACATCATTGAGAGAGGGTTTCACAGTCTTTGTCCATTCAAAAGATTGTAAGAAGAGGGCTTTAGAGAGAATATGAGAGTTGATTATGTATGTGAAGTTGAGAGATTAAGAGACGAGAGTTGAGTGGTTCCTCTTATAGTTCTCCCTAATATATAGTAGATTTCTCGTATTGTTGCCCCGTGGACGTAGGTCGAAGTTGGTCGACCGAACCACGTAAATCTCGATGCTCTTTCTTCTTGATTGTGGTCGTTTTATATCTTGTTGATTGTGGGTTGACTTTTAAGTTGCGCATATTGTAGTAGGCGAGGAGAGTAAAATTCAACAAGTGCTATCAGAGCTATATTGATGGATCCGGGAGCGAGTTTGCAAGATAGACGTCATACAAAAGTAAAGATCAGCGGCGTTACAAGAATTAAGATGAAGAAAAGAAAAAGAAAAAAAGGAAGGCTGAGTGGCAGCAAGAGCGGGCGATGGCAAGAGCGGTAACATCGGTGGTTTTTGGTTTATTCGCTCGCGTGCAAGAGTCGAAAAATAGCAGCACATGAGGAGATTCACACATGTAAATATTTTGCAGCCATCCATCTTCTTCTTCTATTATCTTAAACTTCTCCTTCAACTTGTGCCAATGCAAATTACAGTTCTCAATGTTACCACTATTACACCACAAGTCCCAATATTTTTGAAATTCTTCACCATAAACAGAATTCAAAGAATGCAAATGATCGGCAATATGTCGCTACAGATGCCAATAACAATAACGATGCCTTGTGTTTGAAAATACTTTATGAATGGCATTACACATTGCTCGGTCTTGGTCTGTGATGATAGCACATGGTTCAATTCCATGCATGCAGTTTAACCATTCCTGAAACAACCAAACAAATGTTTCTTCTTGTTCATCAGCTAGCAGTGCGCAACCAAATAAAATAGATTGTCTATGATGATTCACCCCAGATGATTCACCCCAGTAAATGGTGCAAATGGAAGACTAAACTTGTTGGTTTTATAAGTCACATCAAACACAATAACATCATTAAACTTCAAATAAGTTGCTCTTGATTTTCCATCTGCCCAAAAAACACTTCTCATTTGTCTAGTACAATCTACTTCCAATGCAAAATAAAAATCTGCATCACTAGCCGCCTTTTTTTGAAAATATTGGATAACAGATATGCATTCATTGACAATATTGTTGTGCCTTTGAGTTTTCATATAGTCAATGCATTGTTGTGGTGTCACTGATTCATCTTCTCTTCCACTTGTCGCGTTAATAACACGAGAAATAGTGGAAGGAGTAATACCTTCTTCTTGCAAACATTCAATCATTTTTTACACCTTTTACTTCTATGAAATTGTTGTTGTGACCTATGCATCTTTGCTTTATCTGGACTACTGAGCATGTGGTTTGTGTGATCTTCAATAAAACCTACAACTATCCATGTTTTATCCTCCAATAATTTTATTCTCATCAGTGCTTTACAGCCAACTCTGGTCTCTCGCCGATGATTGATATTTTTCCCTATATCTCTCTTATCTTTATTAGATCTATAACCTTCTTTGTCATAAACAAATTTTCTATTCAACACTTGTTTATCTTTTTGAAAGTAATTCACTGAGCTTTTTCTGATTCCAAATCCCATCATCAAAGCATACGAGTTATAATAGTTGTAGGCCTCTTCATGACTACTAAACTTCATTCCTAAACACGGTTTTTCACCAATTTGCATTCTGAAAATAAAGATAATTGGGGGTCAATATATAATGTTACTCAATGTTACTATTTCAAACAACATATTTCATGTCAGGGAAATTCATGATATTAGTGAGGTACCTTGAAACAGGAATCGTTGTTGGAAAAGGCATGAAATCATCGTTACTATCACCATGAATATCTTCGCTACTATCACCAGGTTCAGCCATTTGATTTCTTTTTAACCCCAATAAGCTCTAAAATTTCAGTTAGCATACAAGTGGTCAATGTAAGAAAATATTCAGTGGTATGAAATTTCAGTTAGCATTCAAGTGTTAAATGTAAGAAATCTCTTTTCGAAAAAACAAAGCGAGGTTGTGAATTTTCAGTTAGCACTCGTATGACAAGAACCAAGGCTCGAGCTCAGGGGGGGTTCAATGTTCAGAGGGGGGTTACAATGTTCAGGGGTTTTTGGATGACCGCTCCGCCGCCTCGAGCTCAGGAACCGCTCCGCCGCCTCGAGCTCAGGAATTAGGGCTGAGAACTGGGAGAGAGAGAGAGCCGATTTGGGTTTTTGTATGACCGCTCCGCCGCCTCGAGCTCAGGAACCGCTCCGCCGCCTCGAGCTCAGGAATTAGGGCTGAGAACTGGGAGAGAGAGAGCCGATTTGTGTTTTTGGATGACCGCTCCGTCGCCTCGAGCTTAGGAACCGCTCCGCCACCTCGAGCTCAGGAATTAGGGCTGAGAATTGGGAGAGAGAGAGAGAGAGAGCCGATTTGGGTTTTTGGATGACTGCTCCGCCGACTCGAGCTCAGGAATTAGGGCTGAGAACTGGGAGAGAGCCATCGATGGGTTTTTCTCATAAAAACCCACAGTGTACGCGTACCCCAATCAGCTGATGCCACGTAAATTTTGAGCGCAGGAAGTTCCTGAGCTCGAGCTCAGGGTCTTTCAAAACTTTTAAATTAAATTTCTAAGTTTGGCTTGATTTTGTATTGCTATAATGAGAAGATTTTCTGAGAAATATACCTTAGAGTTATATATAAAAACGTTTTCTTGAGTGATAACTGGCTTCAATTAGATTGTCTAAAGTTATCAAGTGAATTTAGTTATTTACTGACTTCTTTAATTTTGTAAGTTGACCAAATTTTGTGGATATATTCACTGCAAACGCTCACGAGACTACAACTCGTTCACTAGGGTAACCTAGGGGTTTAAAGACTTGTTATATGCGCTAAATACAACCGCGATTCCTGCGAAAGTGAGTTAGGATTTTTTTTTCTTTCTTTGCTAGAGGACTAGCAAAAGTTTAGGTGTGGGGGTATTTGATAATCATATTTTAAGAGGACTAGCAAAAGTTTAGGTGTGGGGGTATTTGATAATCATATTTTTATTATAATTTTATACCCTTGTTATCTATTTTATATGAATAAATATACCACAATAATTGTTTTTATCTTTAATTGTAGGTTAATCAAGAATAAAACTCAAGATCTCTTTTCTCAATAAAAACCCATGAATTAAATAAAGAACACAAGCAAGAGCTAAAAAAAACCCAAGACCAGAATCAAGCTGAGTAGCTTGTAGAAGCCGGAGAAAATAAAAAAATCAAATATGAAAAAAATGTATTCAAGATGGTTGGCCATAAAGAAACGACGATATCACCTAATCCAGAAGGCAGAATTTAACATATAATATATGAAAATCAACTATCTCGATGAGACGAAGCCAACCGTGAAGTCAAAGTTTTTATTGGAGCATCGATGTTAGCATCTATGTGGGCATCGATGCGGGCATCGATGCCTGCATCGATGTCAGACATTCTGTTATGCATCAAAGGCTAAAAATGGATTGTTTTGGATAAGATTTTGATTCAAGGGCTCACATTCACTGATGTTTACTATAAATAGGGGTAGAGAGTGAGGGGTTAAGGGTGTAAAAATTTTTATAACTCTATTTGGAGAGGAGGACCACTCTTAATTGAGAAGGCCTTCCAAATTTATAACTTTTGTTACAATTAATAAAATAATTTTTTCACCACTTTAAATATTTTTTCTCTTTGTTGGATGATGAAGATGGAGATGAAGAATTATTTGGAGGTTTGTATTTCTTTTATTTTTTCTCTTTTATTTCTTTCTAGTAATTTTTTTATTATTGCTTATTAGTTAGATTTACATTCATGCTTGTAGTGTAGATTTATTTTCTTGTCTTTTTATTTCCTTTTTGCACTTTAATTTGTAGAGTAGATTTATTATCTTGTTCATAGTTTAGATTTTTCTTTTCTTTTTGTAATTAGTTCTTTTTCTTCTTGTTTTTATTTCTTAAGATGTGAAATTAATTCTTGTAGGAATCTTAGAATTGTATGAAACTAGTCTAATTTCCTTTATGTTATGCAAATTATTCTCTTACATTTAAAATGATCATGTTTAGGATAATCAACTGGAGAACTAATTGATAGAAGAAGAATTTGATAATCTATGCTTATCTTAAATGGTTTGATAGGTTATACTTATGAATTCTAGGATTACTATCTTGTTGTTGTTCTTATCATGATTTTTATTTTGACTTAGATGATAATTTGATAGGTTATACTTTCCTTAAATGGTTTGATAGTCTATACTTAATAAATCTAAATTGAAATATGACAAAAAGAGAATAGTTTGTATTTAATAATTAAGATTAGCTAGTGGATTCAATTCTAGATTTCCCATATCTTTAATTGAACCCTTCATCTTTTGTTTTCTTGATTTTTCTCTTTCTTGCTTTTTTTTTATACTTTGATTCTTTCTTCTCTCCTCTAAAATTTAATTTATTGTCACTTGCATATATTCAAAACAATCATTCCTCATATCTCTCCACAATCATAATTTTCATCGCTCCTAATTGTCACACACACAACATAAAAACAGATTCTAATTTTCTCCTACAAACACCCTCCTCGTGGGATCGATAACTTTTTATACTATAACTTGATCAATTGTGCACTTGCAATTTTAGGTATATGTTTATGCCTTATCAAGTTTTGACGCTGTTGCCGGGGAAGGTGGTTAAGTAGGTTTTAATTATTTTTATTCTTTAACTTGGGTATTTCTTTTGAAAGAACTACTTGGAGATTAAAGATCAATGGTTGGAGATTAAGGATTTGGACATTCGCTTGTGATAAGTCTTCTTTCTAATATTTTCAATTCCACACCTTTAGCTAGTTTCTCATAATTAGAGACAATTAGGATAATTTTTTTTTGTTGACCATAATAAAATTTACCCTCCACTTTGACATTTACTAACAAAATAATAAATTCAAACAAGAGCACTCTTTTCACTTTTGTTTAATTGTTAACCATAAAAAAAAGATTTTCTTTTTATCATCATTTTGTAGTTACTTTTAATTCATAGGGTTGCATTGCATATAGTTAGTAGAAATTCACCAATGTGATTGTAGCACTTGACTGTGCACATACTTAAAAATATTCAAGGGCAAAACCCCCTAATCAAGATAAGGTGAGAGATTTTCATCACCTTTTCCTTACCCCACAAATCACTAATTCCTCACTACATAAACCCAAGCCTCTTTAAAACTCATAAAACGCTGGCTCCTAAGGTTTCGAGCTCAATAAGATACAAGAGTTAATCTTTTTATAAGACTATTCACTTACACAAATAAAATAAAAATTACTACTCTCTTCAAACACACGCAAAGGACGTTTATCACCCGCTACTTGCGTGAGATCTTTGCATGTGCCGAGGACGTATTAGTTTGTGGACCGTCATGGATCAGATCCGGTTGACAAAACGAAAATTCAATGCTATTGCTTCATAAAGGAAATAACCGTAGAAGTGATAATCTCAACCAAGTGAGATTACGACTCCTCTCGAGATCAAAACAAAGTCTGATCTCAATGAATGACGAAACATGCATTGGAACCTTCGAATAGCTCCCTCTTTATACTGGAGTTCGCCAAGATCTCGCTAGCCTCTCTCAAATTCGTCAGAACCTCACCCTAGATCCTCTAAAATTCGTGGCTCCCTTCAGATCTGCCTTTATGAGGGTGCTAGGGGTGTATTTATAGATTCTAAATGTCGTGTTTGTGGATAGGATCGAAGAACAACCGTTATTGTCCCTTTAGGTAGGTTTTCGGTTGTGTAACAGCTTCCACACGTTTAAGGATAACCCCAAAATTTATGGATGATCCCAAGGAGTTCTAGAAGCCAATCTTATCAAAAAAACACATCGGGAGTTGACCTGGACGCGAGTCACTTCTAAGTGACTCGAATTCTCCGAGATAGTTTGTACTATCTTCGGTATTTTAGCTTCAATTCTCTCATCCAATCTCGGTATGAAGTAATTCAAGATGCGTTGGAAATATGATGAAGAGAGATACAACTTTTGTGTTTTGAGATTTTTCAGATTCAAATCTCATTATGGTTAAAATTTCATTTCTTCGTGCGGGTCACTCTAGAGTGACCCGCACGTGTGCAAGCCACCTTGAGCCCTCTTGATTGTATTTGCTTCGTCGTTTCACATTTTGATATTTCACGTGCGTTCCTTCGCTTCTTTTTTTAGCATCCTATGATCCTCTTTGACTTGGATAATCCTCTCTGACTCGGATAATAGCGTTCGTTGCCTTCTCTCCGTTTCGAACTACGTGCGGGAACCTAAAGGTAGTTTTTGACGCCTACAATAATATAGTATAGTAGATTATTATATAGTTATTTATTATCAATAACATTTTATTATTGTTTATTAATTTATTTATACTTTATTATTATTTATTATTATATTACTTTAACTATATTATTATGTAATACATTATCAACATATTAAATATTAGTATTAATATGTTATTATATTATTATAGTAGATATTTTAATTATTAATATATTTTATATTATATAATAAATATTATTAATATATTAGATTAACTATAGTATAGTATAAGATAATATTGTAAACATGTTGATAATGACTATATATTAATTATATTTAATATATTATGCTAGAGATTATATTAACACCTCAAACTCAAAAGCAAAACACCAAACTTAAAATACCTAATTTTTTTTTGAAATAAGTGTTGTGTTTTTATTTTTAGCCAAAACACTATGAAAATAAGAAAAACACCATGGTATCTAAAATGAAGCCTTAATATATATAAGAATAATAAAGAAACAAATTGTAGAGATAACCAATCACTACTAAACTGCACAAGGTGGTATGTACAAAAACAAGTCTATATTTCACAAAACTCCCTTAATTTTAGACCATTATCATATACCGATAGTAACTGAAAAAAATGTCAGAAACTCCTCCTCAAGTTTAGGGGTTATCAGATAACCACTTTTGACTTTAGGATTTTATCAAAAAATCCCCTAATAGCGTAACCATAATTTTCACACAGGTTAATTTGTAAAATTAATACTTTTTTAGGGTGTGTGTGTGTGGGTGGGGGGCGGGGGGGTCAGAAAATATATGTTTTTCTACTTATTAAAAGAAGCTTGCCTTTTGAATCACTTTTTTTGGTATTATACTCTTTGGTGGTCACAATTTCTATAAATCCAAGAATGTCCTTACATCTTCAGTTTTTTAAAGATATTTTAATGGATAAAATTGGTAAACCACTAAAATAACATTCAAACCCATGATTTCAATAATACTCTCATTAACTTCCCATGAAATATTTTAAAAATATCTATTATCTATTATTTGTTAGCTTTCTTTAATAAGTAGTAATTGATAAATCAAAAAAGTAAATCTCCAAAAAATCAATTTTAATACCCACGAGCCTAGAACTTCCCACAATAACTACCCACGTTAAACTCTTAGGAGGAAATCTTTACACCACTCCAAAAATTCGCCTACACAATTTTACATTCTCCTCAAACATCACATTACATCTGAGAAATTTTTTTCCCCATTTAAATCCTACATGAAGATAAAACTTCGTCAATGCACTAAAGTTTGAGATCTGAGCAAAGATCGGCATCAAAGGAAAGAGTCCTCTATCTAGGAAAGACTGCATACGAGTAAAAATAAAATAGCTTTTTAGCCTTTTTTTTATTGGAAAATTACTTATATTAAAAAGAGGGTTGGCCTACCATCAAAAGCTAAAAGGTCTAATGGCAGTCAGAGTCTCTTTAAGCTATGTAAAACAAATCACCCACGCTCGACGGGACTTCTTTACTAGTGCATGTGCAACCCCACACGTTCTAGGTACCGCAGGGCAACAAAAGTAATTAAATTTCAATGCCAACTCGCTAACATCTATGCAGCTAAGGCCAATGTAAGAGGTATTATCATTAGCATCGTGAATAGTAATAACCCCGGCTGCAGCATCCAGTTCTAGCAATTGTAGGCGTCTAAAAATACCTATAGGTTTCCGCACGCAGCTCGAGACGAATGGAAGACGATGAACGTCATCATCCGAGTCAAGAAGGATCATCCGAGTGGCTGTCGTGCTTGTTGGTCAGCTCCAAGTGGCCACCGCGTCTGT
>NC_033795.1:39737550-39791740 GCF_001876935.1 Asparagus officinalis
CTGTCGGTCAGCTCCAAGTGCCCGCCGCGCCTGTCAGTCAGCTCCAAGTACCGTAAAGAAGCTAACGAGCGCATGAAGCAAGTTAGTAAAGCTTATAAGTCAACAAGACAACCAAATACGCAAAACGATAGGAAACACAAGACCGGGAGAGTCGGGAAACACCGGAAAGCGAAGAGAAAGCCTCGGAATCCGCGTGAGGGTGCGGGTCACCTAGAGGTGACCCGCGGTCACGCTGGTCACCACTTGGTGACCCGCGTGGTCGCGGGTCACCATGGGGTGACCCGCGACCAACGCGGTCATCACTGTGACTCGCGCTCAGGCACCAGGTCCACCGAAAAGAGGTGACCCGCGCTCACGCGGGTCGCCGTGGTCTGTCGCACAGTCCCGAGCCTCAAACATGTTTTCGACGGTTTTTAAGTGGTTTTCACAGCATTTATCTGTTTCAGAGGTTCCCAACTGACTTGATATCATCTCTACACGTGGGTAGGCTGTTATTGACTGAAGATAAGGTTAAATCTCTCATTCTTATCCAAATAATCACATCCGAGACCCTATAAATATAAGCCTAGGGCCTCCATTCTATAGGGTTGGAATTTGATCAAGAGGTCGAGGTGTTGCTGGATTGAAGAGTCATGGAGCACGAAATTTCAGAGGAGGCTGTAGGCATCGAAAATTGCCTATAGGTCTCCACGAACGGCTCAGTGTTAAGGAACAACGATGAACGTCACTATCCGGTTCACAGGAGTTCGATTGATGTCGATGAACGCTTGAAGTAAATCGACGAACTACGTGAACTAACGAAGGTACGGGCTAATCGGGAGCCCCGCGATGTTTACAAAAGGAACAATGCCCTTCGTGACTCATTCATTCTACAGATGATCCAACTATCGGAGCTGATAGAACTCCTTGTCGGCTTTCCAACACACTTCGAATCACTCAAATCCGAGTTCGGACGAAGGAATTACGGCAGAAACAGATAAATACACCATATGGAGTGTCTCGGACCAACGAGACACCCTTCGGTGTCTCGGCTAAGGCCGAGACACCCTAGGGTGTCTCGGCCCAAACCGAGACACCCTAGGGTGTCTCGGATCAATGGGAGACACCCTAGGGTGTCTCCGATCAAATGGAGACACCCTGGGGTGTCTCCAAGGTAGATTTGGGCATTTAAGTGTTTTTAACCGCTCCGTTATCCCCTCAAGCCTATAAATACAAGCCTTAGGCCTCATTTTTTGAGATCTGGAATTTTGGAGATTAGGCGAAGCCCTGCCGGATTGAAGACTGAAGGTGCACGGATTTCAGAGAGGAGGAGGAGATCGGATCGAGTTCTTCAACGCAAGAGAGAGAGATTCTTCAGATCTGTAGTTCCCCGGGTTCGTTCCTTAAGATTATCCCGTTGTGGTAATCTTAAGAAGAGTGATTATCTCGCTTCGCCGAGATAAGAGATACGGTTTCTCGATCCCTTCACGGATAGACGAAGCTCTGCCTAATTTTTCAGCAATCAGATCTGATCAACGGTGGTCCACAGATAAACCCCGGCACAGGCAAAGATCCCACGCAAGCAGAAGACCGATAAACGATCTCTGCGTTTGTTTGATAAAGTTGTAAACTTTTTTTATTTTCATTATGTAAAAGTCTTATAAAAAGACTGATTTTTGTATTCGTTGTAAACGTCTGAAGTTTGTAATGAATCTCGCAATGAAACAAGCAACTTTCTCCGCAAACAGAGGCTAGCTAGATCCCGATGAACTTCGACATAAAGAAGGAGTCTTTCGAAGGATCAAAAGCCTCATACCCCATTTCCTTGAGATTAGGCTTGGTCTTAATCTCGAGAAGAATACTGATTTCGCTTGGTCGATATCAGTACTTCAGTGAATACTTCCTTGTTGAAGTAGGAGCTCTAATCAATACTTCTGCGAACCAGATCCGATCCGTAGGCGGTCCATGGATAAACCCCGGCACCGGTCAAGATCCCACACAAGCAATAGAAGATAAACTACTATTGTGTGTAGTATGAAAGAAAGTTATAATTTTTTTGATTAAAAGTCTTATAAAAAGGCTATTTCCTTGAGGTTGTTGTAAACGTCTAAAGTTGTAATGAACTCATCAATGAAATCAACTTTCCACCCAAACACGCTGGCGACCACTGTGGGAGGAGACAGCCTTTCTGCAAAGGCTGATGTGTCACAACCTCGGATTCGCATCCCGGTTGAAGAAGATGTCGAATATGAGTTCGACCAACAGAAGTTCGAGGAGTACTTGTCCTCCTCCTCCAAATCCGCCTCTCCTCACAAATCTAAGAAGGTCCGCTAATCTTTAGATTTGAAAACTCAAGAAGATGATCTCTGTGCCACCGCCGCTATAGTGGCACATCGCATCGCTTCTCCGGCTTCCAACGAGGCCAGATCTACAGATCTAGACTCCTCCTCGATCAAGGAGTCAAACGTTGAAGGCGCGCCAACCCTATCAAAGAGAGCGCGTCAAAGGCGATGCTAACGCCTCGCGAGCCAGCTGGCCAAAGCTTTGGAGCTAGTTGATAGGATCCGCTATGAGGCGGATCTAAAGTCCAAAAGGCACCAAGCACAACAACAACGAGCGAGCAACTCCTCAAAACCAATGACGAAAGAATGGGTCTGCGTCAAGAAGACACGTTCAACCCTTGAAGAACGGATGCAGAAACGCCGTGCGCTACTTGCGCACGCAAGAATTCTAGTGCAAGAAGCACAAAAATTGCAGAAGGAAGTCATGGTGAAAGAACCAGCAAAACCGCGCCAAGTCTGGAGGCCGAAGCTCAAAACAGCAGCCAAAAAGACAAAAAAAAGCGGGTCCAACCCAGGTGACCCGACCATCCGCCGGGTCACCCCTTGGTGACCCGGCCAGCCGCGGGTCACCCCAGGGTGATCCGGCCACCCGGGTCACCCCGAGGTGACTCGGATCGGCACGGGTCAACCAAGTCCTGACCCGTGCCAGGGCCGAAACGGGAGACACTCTGCACCCGGTTTTTCCGATTCCGTCGAGTTTCGCCCCTGCTCTCATTGATCTAGTATTTCCAGTGAAGCCCCGCGACAGTGTAGACTTGTCCAAAAGTAGGAAGCCAATAGCTGATCGCCTTGGTCCTTTGCACGATGATTGAGGCAAAGCTTCGGTCAAAGAGCATTTGGGTCCGTTGAATGAATCTCGAACGGTTTATCAGATTGGGGGTTGTGCCCATCCTCTTAAGCAATGAAAGAGATCCCATGATGGAAAAATCCCTATAACTGACCGTATTGGATTGCGTGTTGAAGTTTAGGAGCCTGTTGAGGCCCCACGCTCACAAAAACGTGGCTTCAAAGGCGTGACTCTTGAAGACGCTAGCAAAGCGTTATGTCCCCAGAAGGAAACGTATTCATCTGACGACGACGTTACACCTGGGGAGTTGTGCCAACATACGATGGGCATCTCCGGTCATTGGATCGACGAGTTGTACTATCGGGCTGGGGGTACGAACAAGTCTCAAAAAAAAAAAATACCCGAGAAATGGACTCTCACTGTCCGTGTGCCAAGATTATCAACGCAGTGTTGTCGGAATGTTCTTGCCCCAAGACTCCTTCGGAGAGGGTTTCGGTATTTGAAAGAATCTCTACTAGAACATCCAAGTCTAAGCCAAGGCGTTTCTGTAGAAAGAAATCAGCCGCTCATGACGATGAATTCCCAGAAGTGTTCATCAACATGGCTGATAAAGAGAAGTCGACGCGGCGTTTTAGTCCCGATCATTTTTCAGGAGTATCCCGGCGTATAACCCGATTGTGATCAGGAACCATTAGGCAAAGAGATTATCAGAGAATGCAAAAGGGGCTACCTTCAGATAAGGAAACATTATATGCTTGCTTTGCAATGGCTTCTAACAATACGACATCCAACGTAGGGCAATCTTGTGAGTCGTTTATGATCAACGTCGAGCAAATGACCAAAATTCTCGGGGACGCTCTAGCTAGCAGAAAGAGAATTTCAAATTCAAAATAGAAATGACTATGCAGGAGATGAGGGAAATGCATAGCTAGCAAATTACGACGTTGACAAATCAACAGGGAGAATCCAGTCATCGTAATAATCCTAACTAAGTGGACAATGATCGGGAAGCGGACGAGAATACCAACATGGATGCCCCTCTCGTTGACAACAATGTTGGGGATGATCCCACATATGATAATAATACGAAGGATGACTACGTCACTTCTCCCCAGAATCGCTCAAAGAAAGATACGAGCGAGGATAGGAAGATGAGGGATTTAGAAAACAAAATCAATGCGTTGATGAGTGCTCATGAAGTAAAGAAGTCCGGAATACTGTGTCCATACTCGAGAGAGTGGGAATCAATCATGTACCCGGTAAAGTTTAATTTGATTAACTTCATACCGTTCGACTAAAAGGGTTCCCCCACTCAACATTTAATATACTTCAAGTCTCATTTAGGAATAATCTCCTGTAATGAACCTTTGATAGTACGATCATTCGTTGGCATTCTTCACGGAGCAGCCTTTGATTGGTATCTTTGTCTTAAGCCGGGGAGTATCAGCAGTTAGGATGACATGGAAGACATGTTTCTTACAAACTTCTTCGATAACGACACTGAGGTTTCAATCGGAACGCTATTCGATGAGAAACAAAAGGACGAAGAGTCAGTCAAGGACTTCGTTAAATGATTCTGGAACAAAGCGATGAATTGTCGAGATCTGGTCACTGAAGACTTCATCCTTAAAACTTGTCGCAACAATCTTTCATTGGATATTCTCGAAGCCATGAGAATGGCGCCATCCAAGACTTGGAAGGATTTGAAGGTGCAAGTAGAATGAGCCGAACGCTTCCTTAAGAGGAAGAAAGCCGAAAGAGGTCAAGCGACGACTAATACTCCACAATAGAATTTTGTCCCTCGGGGTAAAGGAAAAGCACAAGCGAACACAGTCGACGCGAACTAAACATTCGAGCTGCAACCGCAATCACAACAACAACAACAACAATAACAACAACAACAAAAGGCATCTCAGCAGTCGCAGTGGCAACAATGACCTCAAAAACAAAAGACTTCAGAATCAAAATTCCCAAAAATTTACTCTTTTAGGGAAGACGAAGTTCCCGGTCTTTTCAAATACCTCATGGAGAACAACAAGATCAAGTTGTCTCCAATCCAAGATCAAGAAGACGCCAAAAGGGTTAATGACCCAAAGTACTAGGCATTCTATAGATCGATTCACCACCCTACCAAGTCATGTTATACCCTCAAGGAAAAAATCCAAGCTTTGATTGATATTGGGGTCATCACTTTGAAACCGTCTAATGAGAAAAAGGTGGGCGCGAATGCGGTAACGATAAGCTTCGGATCTGTTCCTTTGAAATGGTTCTACCCCGAGCCTGTGATGAAAATAGCAATGAAGACCGTTAATAACGACCCTCATGGACAACGTCAGAAAGGTCTCGTGCCACATACGACCCCGAATGATGAGATTCTCTGGGTCCATCCAGATCTGATTAAAGATGAACAATGGGTGAGACCCTCGTCCAAGAAGAAGCCAAAAGACAAAGGAAAGTCCTGTTATGGAGTCTCAGCCATTCCAGAAGAAGACGATGAAGGAATTCCTGCTTTCCCACTCTTCTAAGATGAGCAAGAAGTCTTTGTAACCAGCGAAGAACCGACCTTTGCTACCAGGAGTGAAAACGAATATCATTTTAAGTATCCAAGTGCTTCCGATCAGTTAGCTAAAATGGAAGTGGCCATAACTCCTCCCGCACCTACTGAGAAGACTCAACAAAAGCAAAAGGAGAAAGAACCCTTATACTAAGAGGTTCAGAACCCGAAGCAGTCTCGATTCAATCAACCTATTGGAAGAGATAAATTGGGAAGCTCAAACACTTTGCATCGCTTCGATATTACGGCACAAGGGAGGCGTTACAAGAAGCATTGGCCAATTCTGATGTTTTCCTAACTCAAATCAAATCGTCCCCCGAAGAGCCAGAGCCACCAGTTCAACACTGCAACCTCGCGGCGAACCACTTTCCCTACATTACTTTCACCAAAGAGGACATACAGACAAAGAATTCAAAGCATGACCAGCGCCTATATTTCACCGGGCACATTAGCTTCAGCGTTGTCTATTTTCGTCAAAAGTTGTCATTTTTATTATTGTCAAACCTGTTACACTGTTTATCGATTACAAGTTCAAATTGATCTTTTTATAAGATCTTCTTACAATGAGAAAAGTAAAGATTATAACTTTATAAAATAAAATGCAGTAGTAGTTTATCTCCTATTGCTTTATGTGGAATCTTTGTCTGTACCGAGGATGCGTTAGTTCGTGGACCACCGCTGATCAGATCCGGTTGACAAGTGTAATTATGCTCTTACTTCACGAAGGAAACAATCGCAGCAGCGACAATCATGACCAAGCGAGATTGTGGCCCTTCTCGAGATCAAAACCAGGTTTGATTTGGAGGAAAGAGGGGGAGAGAATCTCAAATCTTTCGAAGACTTTTTCTTTATAAAAAAGTTCACCAAGATCTGCTAATTATTCTCAGAAATTCGTGGTCTACTATTTAATTGGACAGCACCTCGTCCTCAGATTTCAGACCCTTTCTAATAAAGACCTTGGGCTTCTATTTATAGGCTTTTGTCGCCGTATTTTCTGATAAGATTAAGTGTTTTGATGTTATCTATAGTAAATAACAACTCAACCACACTTAGGGATAACTTCAAATCAGTTGGAGAGGTCCTGGAATGAAAGAATCCTTAAAAACATCAAAATCCATATTTGGGAGGTTTTAGGAGGCCAAAATAGTCGTGGTGGCTCGCATGGGTGCGACTCACCATATAGTGACTCGCAGCCTTGCGAGCTAGTTTATACCATAACGACTATTTTAACTCTAACTCTCTCATACGATCTCAGAATGAGTTAATTTAAGGTGCGTTGGAAAGATAACCAAAATGTCACAACATAACCAAAATGTCACTTTTTTGTACGAGCCACTATTTGGTGACTCGCATGGGTGCGAGTCACCATTTGGTGACTCGCAGCCTTGCGAGCTAGTTCGTACCACCTCGGGTATTTTGCCTATAACTCTCTCGTCCGATCTAGTAGCTGGTGAGCATGCGGACCACCTGGCGTTGGCCGTTCTAGTGGTTCCTCGTCATGTCATCAACGTTTTGCCGATGCGCTTCATGCACTTGTCAGCGTCAGATGATCCTCTTTGACTCAGACAATCCCCTTCGACTTGGATAATAGTGTTCATAGCCTTCTTCTTGTATCGAATTATGTGTGGACACCTATAGGTATTTTTAGATGCCTACAGATACCCCCTCCAAAATATTTCAGACTCATTCTCTTATAGAAGAGTCTGGAATGCTTTGGATATGATAGCCCCCCACCTTCAGTCGGTGTCAAAGGACCTGTAGCTGGCTTCAATTCTTGACTTCTTCAGCCTTCAGTCTATTCAGTATTTTGTCGAATAGATAAAGTTCTTCCAACGCTGCGTTTATCGTCTGACCGTTGTCGAAATCTTGAACTGAAGTTGATGCGTAAGTTTCTAAACTTAGCTCTTGTCATTGAGTTGACTTTAAACTGATTATCTTCGTCGGAAATTCATATATGAATGTGATTGAACTCCCTGGAATCATCCTCTAACCCGAAATCTTTCCTTAGCCTTATTTTGGTGAAATCATCAACGCGTTGACCGGCATCGACCTTTGCGTTGACCGGCGTTAACCTTTGCTGTAACGTGCTGACCAGCGTTAACACGATTTATACTCGTACGTTTGCTGGAGTTTATATAGTTTAAGCTCTTAAGCATTGGAGCGTGGTGGTCCCAAATGTTAGGGCTGCAGGACCAACTGTTAAAGCTGATTCATCTGCATGTATGGCTCTTATTCTGAAGTTGTTGGATGCTCAAGTCACGAGACCAACTAATGGGGCTGGTACGTCAATGACTCTTACATTTTTAGGATTTTTGGCAAATCCTAAGCCATCAACGGGTTTGATGAGCCTTTACCGACTACCGTTTGAGTCGGGCTAGCATGCGAATTGTTTAAGTCTGTTCCACATGTAACGTTATGCTAAAAAAATTAACTCTTCTAGTGCTACGATATTGAATACGTAGACTCCGTCTTTCTCATGGGAATAGACTATCCGGCCACATGTATCAGATGCAGATTCAGGATTTTTGGCAAATCCTCAGCCATCAACGGATTTAACGTGTCTTTACTGATTACCGTTTGAATCGGACTTGCATGCGGATTGTTTAAATCCGTTCCGCATGTGATGTCATGTTAAAAGAGTTAACTCTTTTAGTGCTACGATATTGAATACGTAGACTTCGTCTTTCTCATAGGAATAGACTACTTGGCAACGCGTGTTAGGCGCTGACTTATCCCTTCTTAGGATTTGAGATAAAAATCCCCAGACTCGGATTCTGGTGTCTTTTTCACTCGGTGAAAGACTAAACCGACAAAGCGTATTAGGCGTAGGTTTATATCTATTTAGGAGTCGAGGTAAAGTTCCCCACGCGTGTAAGGCGTGGATTTTAGCGTTATTAATAACAGCCTGCCACAATGTCGAATATGTGGGCTTTTGTCCTTCTTATGGTCAAGGACTAACCGGCAACGCGTGTTAGGTACTGACTTATCCCTACTTAGCCTTCGGAATAAAATTCTCCAGATTTGGTTTTGGTGTCTTCTTCAATCGGTGAAAGACTAAACCGGCAATGCGTGTTAGGCGTTGACTTATCCCTTCTTGGGTTTCGGGATAAAATTCCCCGTACGTGTAAGGCACAGATTATGGAGTTGAAAGATGATGTTGGAATATTATGTCTTCTCTTGGGGCAAAGATGAACCCGATGTGGGAGAGGAAAGATTTTATATTCTATCTCCTAAAGCTGAAGAGGAAGAATTTTATATTCTATCTCCAGTTGCCAAAGAAAACTCAAAGTGGGATCTCCACTTTAAAAATCTGAGAAGGTAAAACTAAGAGTGGGATCTCCACCCCAAGAATAGAAAATATTCGGATAATCCTAACTGTCGAAAGGTTTGATTACCGAACTAAAGGTGAGTTTCTCGTTTATCGAGAGTGAATTATGGTTTTGGCCCTGATAATCATATTTTTATTACAATTTTATACCCTTATTATCTATTTTACATGAATAAATATACCATTAATAATTATTGTTAGATTAGTTTGCACATAATTGAATGAAAATATAAATAAATATTATTAAATGTAAAAACCCCTTAAAAATCTCTCTTCTCTATTTTGTAGCATTTTAGAAGCCCATGAAGCAAAAGCTTAAAAGAGGAAAATGATTGAAGCCCAAAGAGCAAAGCCCATAAAAAAATACACCAAGGAAGCTATGCTTGGACTTGGATGCAAAGAATGTGAATGAAATGGACTTGGTTGCAAAAAAAATCTCCAATCATGTGACCGGACCACTGCTGCAGAGTTGGGATTTATGCATTGGGCCGAAATCAAATGCAAACCTCATTGGGCCGAAATAAAATGCATGTTCAATTTTTCTCAATATGCATAAAATTCGGTTGTTGTTTTCATTTTGAAAGTCATTGGGCCGGCTTCATTAGATGGCTGCAGAATTCAAATTGCTATGGGCCGTGGATTTGAAAAAAATAAATCATTGTGTGTAGATGAATGAATGGGCCGGTCTTGTCTTGGGCTTTTGGATTTTAATCACATGAATTGGCTTGGATTTTCACAATCATTGTGAACCTTCATGGACTTGTTTTTATTGCTGCAGAACTCCATTTGGACCTTCATTTTTTTTTGAAAATCAAGCTCCATTAAGACCGGACTTAGCTTTTACTTGTGTATTTCCATTGGGCCAGTTTGCAGCTGGATTTTGAATGGGCTCAAGATTTGGATTTTGATTTTCTTTTGAAAATCAAACATATGGACTGGACTTGTATTGGGCTACAGAAAATTGTATTGGGCTGTAGAAAATTGTATTGGATTTTGATTTTCTTTTAAAAATCAAATAAATCATATGGGCCTCCTATGTTGGACTAGAGAAGAACAAAAAGCAAATTTAAAGGTGGAGATTGTTGCTTGGGGCTCAAGACAAATCCAATGGCTCATATTCATTGAAGATTACTATAAATAGGGGTAGAGAGTGAGGGGTGAGAGGTGTGAAAATTTTTGTAACTCCTTTTGGAGAGGAGGGCTACTCTTAACTGATAAGGCCTTCCAAAAATTGTAACTTTAGTTGCAATTAATAATAATAATTTTTTCACCACTTTAAATTTTTCTCTTCTTCTCTTTATTGGATGATGAAGATGAAGATGAAGATGGAGAATTATTTGAAGGTTTGCATTTCTTTTCTTTTTCTCTTTTATTGCTTATTAGTGTAGATTTATTTCTATGCTTGTAGTTTAAATTTTATTTTCTTGTTAAATAGCCAAGAGGCTAGAACCCTCTTGCCTTAGATTTATTTCATGCTTATAGAATAGATTTATTTTCTTGCAATTAATTCTTATAATTTTATTTTATAGTTTAGATTTTGTAATTTATTTTGTAGTTTAGATTTTGCAATTTATTTTGTAGTTAGATTTTAATTTCTTATACTATTCACCTTGAGGCTAGAACCCTCTTGGGTTTAGTTTTTCTTTTTGTTTATTTTTATTTTGTTTGATTAACCTTTAGGCTAGAACCCTCTAGGAAATCACCATTTTCTAAGAAGTGGGTTCAATTGTAGATTACCCATATCTATAATTGAATCCACCATCTTTAATTTCTTGCATTTTCTTTTATTCTTGAATTTTATTTTCTTTATTCTTGATTTTTATTTTCCTTTTCCTTCTTGCCTTATTGATCATATTCATTCTTTGTCACATCCACTCTCACTTATATCTCGTGCCGATTTACACACTATCACTTCCACTCTCTCTATCTCTCCACAATCACATTCACTTATCACTCCTACTTGTCACACACACAACATAAGAACCGATTTTATATTTTCTCCTACAAAACACCTTCCTCGTGGGATCGATATCTTAAATACTATAACTTGACACGGTTGTGCACTTGCAACCTTTTTGGTACATGTTTATGCCGCATCAAGTTTTTGGCGCCGTTGCCGGGGAAGGTGCTTAAGTAGGTTTTAATTATTTTGGTTCTTTAACTTGTGTGTTTTTTGTGAAGGAAACGTTTGGAGCTTGAAGATCGCGGATTGGAGAGCTAGGATTTGAAGATTTGCTTTCGGGTAAGTCCTCTTTCTAGTTTTTAATTCCACCCTTTAGCTACTTTTTCATAATTAGAGACAATTAGGATTTAAAAAAAAATTTTATTTCCCGTTGACCATAATAAAATTCATCATTCACTTTGACATTTACTAACAAGATAATAAATTCAAACAAATTCCCCTTTCTTATTTGTTTGATTGTTAAACCTAATTAAAAAAAAGATTTTTCTTTTCCATCATTTTTAGTTGCTTTTAATTCATAGGGTTGCATTTCATTTTCTTTTCCATCATTTTTAGTTGCTTTTAATTCATAGGGTTGCATTTCATATTGATAGTAGGAATTCATCAAGTGATTTGAGCATCTTGATTTGGCACACACTTAAAAATATCTTTAAGGGCAAAAACCCCATAATCAAGATAAGGTGATGGATTTCATCACCCTTTCCTTAGCCCAAAAATTACTAATTCCTCACTACATCACCCAAGCCTAATAAAACTCATTAGACGTTGGCCCCTAAGGATTCGAGCTCAATAAGGAACAAGAAATCCTTAAGTGAACCGGTTTAAGTTTTTTTCAGATTAGTTGGTGTCTAAGACAATGTTTAGGGGTTGCGTAAAGCGCTCCGTAAGGAAAGAGGTACTTAATTAATCTTTGATCATCCTCTATTACTATACTTACCTGGCTAACTACCTGGGTAAAACTTTTATCTTTTCACTGTAGGAGTTTTTTGTTAGGAGCTGGTCTAGTGAATTAGGCTAAACCCTAGAATTAGAGTTGATTGAAAAGTGATTGCTTTGATTTGTTTTAGTTAGGATTTTTCTTTTTCTTTATCTTCTCATAAAAAAACTAATTTTCTTTCTTTTCTTTAAAAAAAATAAAAAAAAATAAAAAAAATAAAAAGAAATATTTTGGTGTATGCAACAGTTGATTAGGGATAATACACATCGATTAATTTGCTTTGAACAAATCATAGAAATGGAGCATCCTAATCCACCCGTTCTTCATGATATGTGCTATCCCATTAGGAATACAATCCCCTCGTGCATTAGGCTCCCCGAAACAAATGGAATAAATTTTGAGCTTAGACCGTAATACATAAACATGCTTCCCAAATTCCTTGGTAATGAAACAGAAGACGCATATATTTTTATTTCGGAATTTGAGGAAGTGTGTATTATGATTAAAATGAGAGAATTAAATGAAGATGCAGTTAAGCTTAGATTTATTCCATTTGCTCTTAAGGATAAAGCTAAAAAATGGCTGTACAGCTTACCAACAAATTCCATCTCAACTTGGGATGAATTTGTCACCGTTTTTCTTAAGAAATTTTTTCCTATTCATAAAACGGTAAAGCTTAGGAACAGCATTCAAAACTTTAAAATTATCCCGGGAGAACCTTTTTGGAAGTATTTTGACCGATTTAAAGATCTTCTCATCCAATGTCCTCATCACGGTTTAGAGAAATGGCGATTGTGCCAAATAATTTATGAGGGATTAGATTATTCTGCAAAAACTTCCTTAGAATCAATGTGCCACGGGGATTTTATGAGGAAAAATGCTGATGAAGCTTGGGAGTTTTTGGAGAGTCTTTCTGAAAAAACAATGCAATGGGAACAGTGCGATGATAGGGTTTCATCAGTCCCCCAATCTAAGTCTTGTGGTCTTTCCTTAGAGTCAAACATTGCTTCTAAAGCGAAGATGGCGATAATTCTGCGAAGGTTAGAAGCTTTAGAAATTAAGGAACGAGCTCCAGCTCAAATCAATCATGTTTCTGCCTCAGGATGTCATAATTTTCAGTCTCCTACCCACGTTTCAGAGGAATGCCCTCTCTTAGGAAACAACAACGAATTAGGACAGATGAACGCTACATTCCAGCACCCTAGAAATGATTCATTTTCTCCAACCTACAATCCAGGTTGGAGAAATCATCCTAACTTTGCATGGAATCAAGAAAATTCTCCCGGAACTCAACACTTCACTCCCGCTTCGACCCAATATTTTCCTAGGGGAAACACAGTTCCGTTTAATTCTCATTCACAATTTCAACAACCCAATCTGCCGTATCAAAATCAGTCTCCTCCTCATCAAGCTGTAATTCAGACTCCTCACAATCCAGATCAGGATAAATGTCTCAATGTCTTAGAAAGGGGTTTAGAAACCATAATTAAGGCCTCTACTCAAACCACGAATATGTTGACTCAAATGTCTAGCACGCTGAATTCCTTCATGCAATCAACCAGACAAATGCTCAACTCCAACACTCAAGCTATAGCTAGATTAGAATCCCAACTTGGTCAACTAGCTAGTGCCGTGAGTGAAAGAGAGAAAGGAAAATTTCCGAGTCAACCCGTGGTTAACCCTAATAACACAGGATGCAGTTCATCCTATGAAGCTCAAGTGAATGCAATCCATTCACTTCGGTTAGGTAGACAGGTCGATAATCAAGTAAGAACTCTTCCAAGTCAAACTTTTGATCCAATACAAAATCCTTCTTCTTCTCCTTCTGATGAATCTATTCAACAATCACTCCCCTCAGATGACCAAGAACCTGAACCCGAACCTGAGCCTGTTTTTGATAGATTTAGACCAGTTGCTCCCTTTCCAGATAGACTCAGGTCTGGGAAACACTCTCCTCAGGAGGAGAAGATTCTAGAAACATTCAAGCAGGTTAAGGTCAACATTCCTCTCTTAGATGCAATTGAACAAATTCCATCTTATGCTAAATTTTTAAAAGAATTGTACACTAAGAAGAGGAGAATAATTGTTCCAAAGAAAGTATTTTTAGCCGCCAATATCAGTGAAATGCTGTCAAATCCCATACCTTTGAAACGTAAAGATCCTGGTTCCCCCATCATTTCATGTATCATTGGTAATACTCACATTGATAAGACGTTTTTAGACTTAGGGGCCAGTGTCAATTTGCTTCCATATTCAGTCTGCCAGCAATTGGCTCTAGGTGTACTGAACCCAACCAAATGCACCTTACAGTTGGCTGATAGATCTGTTAAGGTCCCTATGGGTGAGTTAGAGGATGTTCTGATTAAGGTTGGAGACTTTATTTTTCCAGTAGATTTTGTAGTTTTGGAAACACAGCCTGTTTCCAATCCCAAAGGACAGACACCTGTCATCTTAGGACGACCGTTCTTAGCCACTTCTAATGCTCTCATCAACTGTAGAACTGGTCAAATGAAGCTGTCCTTTGGGAATTTGACTGCTGATCTCAACATTTTTAATCCAGGGGACCAACCAAATAATCAGCCTCTAGAAATAAACTACATTCAGGAAAGATCAGAAGAAGAAGAAGAAGAAGAGTCTGATTTGAGTTTTGAGGAAATTTTTGATGAAGAGTTAGAGTTTTTAGAAGAAGCAGATCAGGTCCTTGAGAATAATAAAATCGTGTTAAACATGTGCTGCTTTGAATTAAATTTTGAAGAACTCTTTCTTGATGAACTTAGATTCTTGGAGAATAATCAACAATCAAATTTTCAGAACTTCACAGAAGAATTGGTTGTTAGAAAATAAAACTTTATAGTACAAGAGTCTAAGTTCATTAAGAAATGTAAAATGCATGACACCAATAATACCTACCTTACTTTGTTGTAAGAATTACTGAACACCCCAAAATGCTTGGAAATTCACATTATTGATTATATCATTCTGAATTTGTTTAAAATCCGGGGAAGAATTTTCAACAGTAAGGTAGGATTCAATGTAGAACAGGAACTCTTCATGTTGAATATTTCATTCTACATTGATTATTTTGTTTATTTCAGAATAATAAAAAAAATTTATTCTTCTCTCATGTGAGAGTTTCTTGTTCAGTTTTCACCAAAAAAAAAGAAAAAAAAGAAAAAAAAGAAAAGAAAAAAAAGAGAAAAAAAGGAAGAATAAATTTTTGTTTTCATCCTCCTCAGACCAAAGGTAATTGCAGATTTTTATCAGCGGACCAAATGTAAGTGCTTCACTTCTTATCTGCTTTACATGGAGGACAATGTAAAATTTAGGTGTGGGGGTAGGAATTAGTTATTCTCTTTATTTTACATTTTTAGTGCATTTTTGTCATTTTTTCATTTTCCTTAAAAAAAAATTATAAAAATATCATCACTTGCCAAATTGATAGAGTTATGTAATAATTGATTTATTTGATAAATTTGAAATTTTCTAATCCCTAGTTAGTTATTTACTTAAGTTCACCTTTGATGATAACTCAAAATAAATTGCTTAAGAAATGATTTTCAAAGTAGTATACTTTACTTAAGCCTTAACTTGGATTTTTATTTAAAATAATAAAATTTTTGCATGCTTAACTTAGAATTGAAAATAATTTTTCAAAGTATCTTGATTTACATATTTGCAAAATATATATACATATACAAAAAAAAAAAAATTACAAAAGAAGAGTGCGAAAAATGGGCACAAAAAAGAAAAAAAAACTCTTGAATTCAAGGTGATTCTATCTTATAAAGCCTAAGCTGACCGAGTAATTAAGCCCAAGAAGTATTTCCATACTCAATGACCTAAGCTCATTTGGGTTGGGATCCATTGGCCCAAAACTCGTTAAATGATCACTTAGAAAGCCCGTTAAAGTAGAAAAAAAATCACCAAGAAAGAAAGAGTTAAAAATAAATAAATAAATAAATAAATAAAAAACTAATAAATGTTTTATAGTTGTATATATGGTCTTGGAAAATATTTTAAATCAAGCAACTTGAAAATTATTTAAAACAAAGAGTTAGCATGTTCTTTTCAAAACTTTTAAATTAAATTTCTAAGTTTGGCTTGGTTTTGTATTGCTACAATGAGAAGATTTTCTTAAAAATATACCTTAGAGTTATATATAAAAATGTTTTCTTGAGTGATAACTGGCTCCAATTAGATTATCTAAAAGTTATCAAGTGAATTTAGTTATTTACTGACTTCTTTAATTTGGCAAGTTGACCGAATTTTGTGGGTATATTCACTGCAAACCCTCACGAGACTACAACTTGTCCACTAGGGTAACCTAGGGGTTTAAAGGCTTGTTATATGCGCTAAATATAACCGCGATTCTTGCAAAAGTGAGTTAGGATTTTCTTTTTATTTTCTTTGCTAGAGGACTAGCAAAAGTTTAAGTGTGGGGGTATTTGATAATCATATTTTATTACAATTTTATACCCTCATTATCTATTTTATATGAATAAATATACCACTAATAATTATTTTTATCTTTTAATTGCAGGTTAATGAAGAATAGACCACTGCTGCAGAGTTGGGATTTATGCATTGGGCCGAAATCAAATGCAAACCTCATTGGGCCGAAATCAAATGCATGTTCAATTTTTCTCAATATGCATAAAATTCGGTTATTGTTTTCATTTTGAAAGTCATTGGGCCGGCTTCATTAGATGGCTGCAGAATTCAAATTGCTATGGGCCTTGTTTTCATTTTGAAAGTCATTGGGCCGGCTTCATTAGATGGCTGCAGAATTCAAATTGCTATGGGCCGTGGATTTGAAAAAAATAAATCATTGTGTGTAGATGAATGAATGGGCCGGTCTTGTCTTGGGCTTTTGGATTTTAATCACATGAATTGGCTTGGATTTTCACAATCATTGTGAACCTTCATGGACTTGTTTTTATTGCTGCAGAACTCCATTTGGACCTTCATTTTTTTTGAAAATCAAGCTCCATTAAGACCGGACTTAGCTTTTACTTGTGTATTTCCATTGGGCCGGTTTGCAGCTGGATTTTGAATGGGCTCAAGAATTAGATTTTGATTTTTTTTGAAAATCTAACATATGGACCGGACTTGTATTGGGCTACAGAAAATTGTATTGGGCTGCAGAAAATTGTATTGGATTTTGATTTTCTTTTGAAAATCAAATAAATCATATGAGCCTCCTATGTTGGACTAGAGAAGAACAAAAAGCAAATTTAAAGGTGGAGATTGTTGCTTGGGGCTCAAGACAAATCCAATGGCTCATATTCATTGAAGAATACTATAAATAGGGGTAGAGAGTGAGGGGTTAAGGGTGTGAAAATTTTTGTAACTCCTTTTGGAGAGGAGGACTACTCTTAATTCAGAAGGTCTTTCAAAATTGTAACTTTTGTTGTAATTAATAATAATAATTTTTTCACCACTTTAAATTTTTCTCTTCTTCTCTTTATTGGATGATGAAGATGAAGATGAAGATGGAGAATTATTTGAAGGTTTGCATTTTTTTCTCTTTTATTGCTTATTAGTTTAGAGTTTAGATTTATTTCTATGCTTGTAGTTAGATTTTATTTTCTTGTTAAATAGCCAAGAGGCTAGAACCCTCTTGCCTTAGATTTATTTTATGCTTATAGAGTAGATTTATTTTCGTGTATTTAATTCTTTCAATTTTATTTTGTAGTTTAGATTTTGTAATTTATTTTGTAGTTAGATTTTAATTTCTTATACTATTCACCTTGAGGCTAGAACCCTCTTGGGTTTAGTTTTTCTTTATTTTTATTTTTATTTTATTTGATTCACCTTTAGGCTATAACCCTCTAGGGAATCACCCTTTTCTAAGAAGTGGGTTCAATTTTAGATTATCCATATCTATAATTGAATCCACCATCTTTAATTTCTTGTATTTTCTTTTATTCTAGAATTTTGTTCTTCATTCTTGAATTTTTTATTTGTTTCTTGATTTTATTCTTCATTCTTGATTTTTTATTCGTTTCTTGATTTTATTCATTTTTCCTTCTCACCTTATTGATCATACTCATTCTTTTTTTTTCAATTCCACTCTCACTTACACTTTGCACCTATTCACACACCATTTTCACTCTCTCAATCTCTTCACAATCATATTCACTCATCAATCTTATTTGTCACGCACACAACATAAGAACCGATTTTATATTTTCTCCTACAAAAAGACCTTCCTCGTGGGATCGATATCTTTATACTATAACTTGACACGGTTGTGTACTTGCAACCTTTTTGGTACATGTTTATGCCGCATCAGGCCCTAACTTTAGGAAGGTTTGACCAAGTGGGATTTTGAGGTGACCCTAACTGTAGGAAGGTTTGATCACTCGATTTTTAAGTGGACCTGTCGTTCATGGAATGAATCGAGAGGAGATTTTGGTTGTGGCTCTAACTATAGGAAGATTTGACCAAATAGGGGTTTGAGATTATCCTAACAGTAGGAATGTTTAATCACTCAATTTGAAAGTGGACCTCTAGTTCATGGAAGAAATCGAGAGGATATTTTGATTGTGGTTCTAACTGTAGGAAGGTTTGACCAAATAAGCAATGAGAGTGGGAGTACATATCACAGTGGGAGTGTTGACTTGTACCGCTTACTCAGTGTAGGTTCTTGGTGTCAAGTGATAAGAACTTAACAAGAAGGGGTTTGACAGTTGTCAATAATCAGGAGATTAAAATTCTGAGTACTATGTCCGGACTCTAACAATGGGAGCGTTGAGTGCACAGATGTAGCGGGAGTTTGATTGAGAGTTTCTTATTCATCACCTTCTTGTAGTTGCCGAGTTATCCCTAAGAATACACTATGTAGAATTCTTTCGGGAACTTCCCATTACATGAATCATCCACCCCCAGCTTCCTTCACGAAACTGGGTTTAACATTGTATTCAGTTACATGAACGGGTTATCCTTAAGAATATTATGTATAAAATTCTTCAGGAACTTCCCGTCACAGATAGGAAACAGTTTAGACTCATATACCTATTGGAGTATCAAGGAGTGGTTTAACCTTATATACCTATTGGAGTATTGAGAAGCAGTTTATACTCATATACTCTTCGGAGTGTCATAAGGAGCAGTTTATACTCTTACACTTGTCGGAGTCTTCATCCGGCTTAATTTAACATTATAACACTAGCTTCAACCAATGTTTGGATGCTATTTTTGAGAGAAAAGCAAGCCTTGGTAGGATGAAGGATCCTTCTATGGTACGCACAATACTTTGGATCCGTAGTATTGTTAGCTTCCTCCTGATTTGCGATAGGTGGTAGCTTGATCTTGTTGTTCTTAAGGAGGGATTCCAAAATAGTTGGGACGTATTCATCCTTGAAGGAATACTCTTTTTGGAGTCTCGGATACGAAGTCTTTTGCTGTTTCCAGGATTGCTGTTGTGACGTCTGATTAGCATCAACAGTAGCTGCAGGGGCCTTCCCTTTACCACGGGAGACGAAGCTTGAATTTAGAGGGTTAGCCGTCGGTTGGCCTCTCTCGCCTTTCTTCCTTCTGAGAAAGCGTTCGGCTTGCTCTCCATGCACTTTCAACTCTTTCTAGGTGTTGGACAGTGCTACTCCCATAACTTCCAACACGTCCAAAGAGAGGTTGTTGTGATAGGTTTGGAGGATGAAGTATTTTGTGATCGGATCTTGGAAGTTCATCGCCTTATTCCAGAAGTGCTTGACGAAGTCGTTGACCGTCTCATCATCTTCCTATTTCTCATCGAAGAGTGTCCTGATTGACACCTCGGCGTCATCATCAAAGAAGTAAGCGAGGAACAGGTTCTCCAGGTCATCCCAACTGTTAATGTTTCCAGGCTTGAGACGACGGTACCAATCGAAGGAGGGCCTACGAAGGGTGCCAACAAATGACCAAACCATCAATGCTTCATTTCAAAAGATTATGCCTAAGTGAGACTTGAAGTAGATCAGATGTTGAGTAGGCGAACCCTTCCCGTCTAAAGGCGTGAAGTTGATCGGGTTGAACTTTGCCGGATACGGGATCGACTCCCACTCTTTTGGGTAAGGATACAGAATACCAGTCTTCTTCACCTCTCGAGCAGACATCAGAGTGTTGATTTTGCTCTTGAGGTCTTTCATATTCTCGTCCTCGTCTGTATCATGCTTTGGACGATTTCTAAGAGGAGTAACGCAACCACCCCCGGCATTGTCATCTTTGGTGGGACCACCTCCAGCGTCGTTGTCTTTAGTGGGGCTACCCCTAACGTTTTAGCCAACAGGAGGGTTATCTGCATTGATGTATTCATCCGCATCTGAATCGATAGCTACTTGGTTAAAAATGTTGCGACGACTGGATTCACCTATCTGATTCGACAAGGCTCAGATCTGTTGGTCGTGTATTTGTCTCATCTCATGCACATCCATTTCCATTTTGATTTTGAATGCTTCTTTCTGCTTAGCTAGAGCATCATTAACTATTTTGGCTACTTCCTCGGTGTTAATCATAAACACTTCGCGGGATTGTCCTAGACTGGATACCGCTTTGTCAGAGGCAACTGCAGAGTTGACATCTAATGCTTCATCATCTGAGGATAATCCTCTATTCATCCTCTGATAGTCCCTACGCCTAGTAGTTCCCACACGTAACCGAGTTATACGATGGAATACGTCTGAAAAATGACGGGGACTGAAACTCTACGTTGACTTTCTTTTATCGACCATATTGGTAGTGACTTCTGGGAGTTCGTCATCTTGTACAGCTGATCTTTTTCTCTAGAAACGCTTTGGCTTGGACTTGGATGTTTTGGTGGAGATCTTTTCCAATACTCGGACCCTCTGTGGAGCGATCTTAGGGTAGCTACACGCTAATAACACTGCCCTGATTAGTTTGGCACACGAATAATGAAAATCCATCTCTCGGGTACTCCTCTTTCGAGATCTATTCGTACCCCCAGCCCGATAGTATAACTCATCAGCATAATTACCGGAGCAACCTATCGTGTGTTAGCATGACTTCCTAGGTATAACGTTGTCGCCGTCAGATGAAAATGTTTCCTTCTGGGGGTTCGACGTCTTGTTAGCTCTCTCAAGAGTTACACGTTTTGAGCTACGCATTTGTGAGCATGGGACCTTAACGGGATCTTGGACACTGACTTGCAGTCTAAGGTGGTCATTTACAAGAGTTTTCCCATTATAGAAAGACTCTGACTTGTTGCGAGGGCGTGTGTGACCCCCAATTTGATGAGTTGCTCGGGGTTCAGTCAATGGGCCTAAGCGTTCTTTAATTGGAATTTTGCCTCGATCCTTGTGCAAAGGACTCAGGCAATCCGCCATCTTGAATTGGGATAAGTCCACGCTGCCGTGGGGCTCTGCTGGAGGTGTGTGATTCATCGGAACAGAAACAGGGGCTATCAGAAGCTTAAACGGGACTGCGGGAGGTGAACCGGGTGCAAACTGAACCGAACCGGTTCGGTTCAGGCGCGAACCACTACTTGGTAATTCACGCATTCCGGCAGTTCTGGGCACTGTTTGACTTTTTGTTGATGCCTTTTCAGACTTTGGTTTCTAGACTAGGCATGATTTCGCTGGCTTCTTGATCACCTCTTCTTGCTTCAACTTCTGCGCTTCTTGCACGAGAATCCGTGCGTGCACAATCAAGGCGCGACGCTTTTGAATGTGCTCCTCGAGGGTTGAGTGGGTCTGTTTGACTTCGATCCATTCATTTGCTGTTGGTTTAGAGGAGAGGACATCTGTTTGCTACTAGGGCACTCGGTGCCTTCTGAGTTTTAGATCCGCCTCATAGCAGATCCCGTCAACAGGCTCCAAAGCCTTGGCGATTAGCGTGCGAGACGTTGGCGCTTCCTTTGGCGAGCTCTCTTTGATAAAGTTGTCGTGTGTCGTGGCTACATCGGTTATCTCCTTGATTGAGGAGGAATCCAGATCTGTAGATCCGGCCTCATTGGAAACCAGAGGGGCGTTACAAGGCGAGATGGTAGTAGCAGCGGAGGCCTTGATCTTCCTACACTTGCGAGGGGTGGAGGATTTGGAGGAGGAGGATGACACATACTCCTCGAACTTCAGTTGGTCAAATTCGTACTCGACTTCTTCGTAAACCGGGATCTGGATTCGTGGTTGCGGCACGACAGCTTCGGCAGCGAAGCTGTTGGCTCCCACTGTAGTCGCCAGTTTGTTTTCGTTAAAAGTTGTCATTTTTATTATTGTCAAACCTGTTACACCATTTATCGATTACAAGTTTAAATTGATCTTTTTATAAGATTTTCTTACAATGAGAAAAGTAAAGATTACAACTTTATAAAACAAAACGCAGCAGTAGTTTATCTCCTGTTGCTTTATGTGGGATATTTGCCTATGCCGGGGATGCGTTAGTCCATGGACCATCGCAGATCAGATCCAGTTGACAAGTGTAATTATGCTCTTGCTTCACGAAGGAAACAATCACAGTAGCGATAATCACGACCAAGCGAGATTGTGGCTTGTAGGCTGTATAAAAATCACAATGGATAGCTGATCCCTATGAAGCTCCGACAATGGAAGTCACAATCAGACGACTTTCTAATCACTGTATTCGCAATTCTACAATCGCTACAAACACGGCCTCATTTCTGAGATGATTGATCTTGATGGTTGCGACAACAACATGACTAATATTATATTAGCAACTATTAGAGATGCTGATGAGCAGTGTAATGATTTCAGAAATAAAAGGTTGGACGTAGTTGGTGAGTTGCTTGGTAGAGAGCTGTGGGCAAATATTGATCTAAAAACACTATGGATGTTGATTCCCATCAGGTTCCAACAATGAAAGCTACAATCAAATAGCTTTCGCGTCGACAATCGAAAGCTGCAAATGGAGGACTTTTCACATAGATCGAGAAGAGTTACAATTCAACGACACTTCCGACAACTGATGAAAACTCTATTCAGCAGTCTTCACATTCTGCAGTGAAAGTTACAATCTGATGACTTTTATATTCCACAACAGCTAAAGCTAGAATTACTGAACAACGGTCCTTGCAGCGCTTTACAGAAGAAGTTACAAGTCAACTAGCTCCTTCTAAAACGTGAACAACGGTCCTTGCAGCGCTTTACAGAAGAAGTTACAAGTCAACTAGCTCCTTCTAAAACGCGGATGTCATCACCGAGTTACAATTCTGGAAGTGCAGGCGACCCCCGCGTTTCCAAGCACAAGCTAAACGTGAGCGACCCTCGCGTTCGTAGGGGTTCAACCAACACTGACCCCCGCGTTCCCAAACTACAACAAACCAAAACGCGAGCGACCCTCGCGTTCAATGATGTTCAGCCAACACCCAACCTCGCGTCTCAATTCTAAGAGGCGACGCTGGGTTTTGAACGCCAGACTGGGCGTTTGACTCGTTCAAATACGAGTCGAACGGTTATAGAACTGTTTTCCCCACGATCTGAGGAAATCATGCCCACTCAGAAGCGGATTTAGAGGGTAGTTACAACCTCTGATCCCCCTATAAAAACTCAACAAACTCAACTGAGTTAAGGATTGGCTTTTTGGAACGGAAGAGTTGGCAGCAGGTAGGATTTTTCAGGATCTCAACCACTCAGGTTTGGTGATTCAACAGCAGCAGTAGTAAAATCCTTAGAGATAGGTGTTGGACCCTAGAGGGGGGTGGTTAGGGTCAAAAGGCTCTAATATGCAATAAAAATAAACACAAGCAAACCACAAAACAGTAGTGCGATTAAAGTAAAAGAGATAGGGTTAGGAATCGTTATCCTTTGACGCGCGATGTGTTAACGAGGTTCGGTCCTCTGACCTACGTCCCCGCTCCCCACTCTCGAGGAGAAATCCACTACACACCCGGTTTGGAAGCCGGAACTTCGTCTACACAGCGATCCCACACGATCTCTCACTACACAGTTTGATCTCAACAGATCACACTCCCTCACAGTTGATCTACACAAGATCTCACTCACATAGCAGAAGAAAAGATGCAAGACTCTCTCTTTACACAGCCCCTATGGCAAAGAGAAGAATTACTGAAGCTTGGAAGTGAACACACACAAAAACCACAGAGAAAACAGATTTGAAAATTTTCTCAGGAAGACAGCAGTCTCTCTGGTTTTTGCAAATGTTAGGACAGCTTGGAAGATGAAGGAGAAAGAGTTTAAATAGATGAGATTAAACATTTTGAAAACACAACCCAATCTTCCCAATTAAGAAAATAATCTCCTTTTCAGACCATTACCACAGACTGTGCCAAACACGGTTAAGTGTAAGCACAGCAAACGAGGCAATCGACCGTTTGAAAAAAAGTCGCGGCTGACCGAAGAAGATTTTGGTTGACCGAAGGGATTTTCGGTCGACCGAAAAAATGCTTCGGTCGACCGACCGAAAAACCGGTCGACCGCGAACAACATTGAAAAACCAGAAAACAAGCAGAGCCATCATCGGTCGACCGGCGCGGTCGACCGATATAAAAATCGAGATTTCGGTCGACCAAAACGTGTGTGTGATTCCCAATAGCTTCAAGTAAACTCAGTAACTCTTTGCCTACATTCTAGCACTAGAGAGAAAAACAAAAGAAAGCTAATATCCTCATATAGAGAGCAATATACTTGAGCTTTGATATAGCTTGAATCGGATGAAGCTTTTATTCGAATTTGTCGTTCTTGAAATAACGTTGCTTCATCTCTTGGCCTCCTCCTCCTTTGGATATCTTCGTTGTAGCATATATTCCATCCATCCTCCATTAATGGCACTAACGAGCTTGACAAATGAATTTACTACATTTATACTCAATAAGCCATTAGTACCGATAATGGTGGTTCTAGAACATCATCAAAACATAAGGGCTAACAATCTCCCCCTTTTTGATGATGACAACCAACCATTATATAAAAGCAAAAAATAAAAATAAAAATAGCTTATAGATAAGTGCTCCCCCTATCTATGAGCTCCCCCTAAGTATATGTAACAAATGAGGAGGATTTCTCTCCCCCTTTGTCACCATCAAAAAAATGGGGTAAAGAGAGATACAAAATACAACTAAACAAGCAAGCAATGTTGAACTTTCACATAGTGCATAAGCCCAAAACATTTCTTATGCGACAAAAATCATCCTCTCCAAGAGGCTTAGTAAATATATCCGCTAGTTGAGATTTTGTGTCAACAAATACTAGGGATACATCTTGTCTCTCTACATGATCGCATAAGAAATGATGGCGCACATCAATATGCTTAGTTCTAGAATGCAAAACCAAATTTTTGGAAATATTTATAGCACTTGTGTTATCACAAAAGATTTTAATATTTTGAAAATTCAAATCATAGTCAACTAAACTTTGTTTCATCCATAAAACTTGAGCACAACATAAGCCGGCGGCAATGTATTCCGCTTCCGTAGTGGACAATGCAACACAATTTTGTTTCTTGGAAGCCCAAGAAACAAGGGAATTTCCTAAGAATTGGCATGTTCCACTAGTACTCTTGCGATCTACCTTACATCCGGCAAAGTCGGCATCACAAAAACCATATAAATCAAAAGAAGTGCTTCTTGGATAAAATAAACCAAGGTTAAAAGTTCCATTAACATACTTAATGATCCTTTTAACCGCAATTAAATGAGATGCTTTAGGAGAAGCTTGAAAACGTGCACATGCACACACACTAAACATGATATCGGGTCTACTAGCGGTGAGATAAAGAAGACTACCTATCATACCTCGGTATAGTTTTTGGTCCACATCTTCACCACTCTCATCCGCATCAAGCTTAACACTAGTACTCATGGGAGTAGGCGCATGCTTAGAATTCTCCAACTTGAATTTCTTCACCAATTCCTTCGCATACTTGCTTTGTGAAATGAAGATCCCATCCTTAGTTTGCTTGACTTGGAGCCCGAGAAAGAATGTAAGCTCTCCCATCATACTCATCTCAAAGTGATCCTGCATAACTTTAGAAAATTCCTTGCACAAGGATTCATTAGTAGCACCAAAAATAATGTCATCCACATATATTTGAACCAAAATGAAATCATTTTTCCTTTTATCATTTTTCCTTTTTCTCACAAAAAGAGTGTTATCAATTGATCCTTTTGAAAAGCCATTTTCAATAAGAAAACTAGAGAGGCGAGCATACCAAGCTCTAGGAGCTTGTTTCAACCCATATAAAGCTTTTTGTACCCGGTAAACATGATTAGAAAAATCACGATCTATAAAACCGGGGGGTTGCTCAACATACACTTCCTCTTCTATAAAACCATTTAAGAATGCACTTTTAACATCCATTTGAAATAGTTTGAAATTTTTAAAGCTAGGAAATGCCAAAAACATCCTAATAGATTCCAACCTTGTAACCGGTGCAAATGTTTCATCATAGGCTATGCCCTCCTCTTGATTGTATCATTGGGCAACCAAACGAGCTTTATTCCTAGTAACAATACCATGTTCATCAAGTTTTTTTCTAAAAACCCATTTAGTACCAATAACACTAGCATTGTTAGGTCTAGGAACTAACTTCCAAACATCATTTCAATGAAAATTGTTTAGTTCTTCATGCATAGCCAAAACCCAAAATTCATCATTTAAAGCATCATTGATCTTTTTAGGTTCTAGTTGAGATAGAAATGAAATATTACCACACTCACTCAAGGCTTTTGAGTGAGTAATAACTCCTTTTGAATGGCTCCCAATAACTTGTTCCTTTGGATGGTTTGATGTGAATTTCCAAGCTTTAGGAGGTTCAATTTGTTCATTGTCATTTGAGCTATTCACATCCTTTTGAGCTTCTATAGAAGGAGTATCATTGATTTGCAATAAGTCCAATCCTCCCTCAACATCATCATCATCATCTTTCCTAGGTAGAAAAACTTGAGAACCAACATTAGTCCCATCAAAAGTAACATTTATAGATTCTTCAACAACGAGACTTCGTTTATTGAAGACCCTATAAGCCTTACTTCGAGGTGCATAGCCTAAGAAAATACCAACATCAATTTTGGAGTCAAATTTATCATGATGATCTTTTGTATTTAAAATAAAACATTTACAACCAAAGATACGGAAATAACCAATAAAAGGAGTTTTTCCATAAAAAAGTTCATATGGAGTTTTCTTAAGCTTTGGTCTAATCAAAACACGATTTAAAACGTGGCAAGCCGTATTGACGGCTTCCGCCCAAAAATATTTTGGCAAATCAAATGAATTAAGCATAGTGCGTGCCATCTCTTGTATGGTGCAATTTTTCCGTTCAACAACACCATTTTGTTGTGGTGTTCTAGGAGCGGAAAACATATGAGTTATACCATGATGAACACAAAAATCATAGAAAAATTCATTTTGAAATTCACCACCATGATCACTTCTTATTTTAACAACTTTCAAATCTTTTTCATTTTCAATTCTTTTAACACGATTAGCAAATTCTTCAAAACAATCATTTTTCTTAGCAAGAAATATTGTCCATGTAAAACGAGAAAAATCATCAATAATCACAAAAACATAGTGTTTGCCTCCAAGAGAGGTAACACGCATAGGACCAAACAAATCAAGATGAAGTAATTGCAAGGGTTTAGAAGTTGATACCTCATTGATGGATTTGAAAGAGGATTTTGTTTGTTTACCTTTAACACAATCCTCACATGTGGTATCTTTGATGAAGTGCAAGCTAGGTAATCCTCTCACAAGATTTCTCTTAGACAATTTTGATATTAACTCCATATTTGCATGTCCAAGTCTTTTGTGCCAAATCCAAGGATTTTCATCAATTGCCGCAAGACACTTCACATATTAATTTACTAATTCATTCATCTCAAAAATGTATACATTAGATTTGCGATTAGCAATAAAAACAATTTTTCCATTCATACTAATGATGCATTTATCCGGTTTAAATGAAATATCAAAACCTTTATCACTTAATTAGCTAATGCTAAGAAGATTATGATTCAAACCATTTACTAAATAAACATCTTCTATTGTGGGTGAGGGTTTCTTACCACACCACCACCGAAGGAGACGCTACCTCCTTCAATCCTTGATAGGGTTGCAAATAACTCTTTGTTGCCCGTCATGTGATGTGAGCAACCACTATCAAGGTACCACATCTCCTTACGTCGTTGCCATGACGTTCCCTACAAAAGAAGAAGAGGAAGGTGTAGTAGCTTTAGGTACCCATGTCTTGGGTCCTTGGTGGTTAGTAGTCTTGGTGCCTTTGGGTACTCACATCATTCCATAAAAATCATGGTTATCTTTAATTCTACAATGAGTAGAAATGTGTCCATGTCTTATACAATAAGTACATACAAAATTTCTTTTGTATGTACGGATGTTTGAACCATGAAACCTATTTCTATCATAGTGATTATAGTTAGCATAAGCATGATTGGGTCTAGTCCTACAACCCTCAATTTCCAATCTTTCAATCTTTGATCTTAGTTGCTTATTCTCAAAATCGAGATCTCCTAGCAATTCATCTTTTAGAGCAAGAGAGGTTGTTAGTTGTTCTAGCTTAATATCACAAGAGGCATGCAATTTTTTAAAAGAAGAGTATTCTTTAGACATTCTTTTAAATTCAAAGTTCAACTCTTCTAAAGCCATAGCTATGTCACATTGCATATAGAAAGATTCACTTTCGGCCTCGGATATTACCTCATGTTCATTTGCCATGAAACAAACATTTGGGTCATGAAGAGCAAGTTTGGCTCCTTCTTCATCACTATCCGAGTCACTTGGTTCGGATTCTTCCCATCCGGCATACATAGCCTTCTTCTTCTTGTACTTCATGTACTTTTTCTTGAGCTTAGGGCAATCCTTAGCGATGTGACCCGGTTCATTACACTCAAAACATTTACCTACACGAGAGGAAAACTTGTTGTTAGATCGAGGGTTAAATTTCTTGTTCATTCTTATTAGTCTAGAGATTCTTCTAGAGAGATGGGCCACTTCTCTAGAAAAATCGACTTCACTATCCGATGACGAAGATGAGTTGTCACTATGGTCTTCAACTTTGGTGACGGCTCCTCAACTTCACGTGATGGCACTTCCTCCTTTTCCTTCCCCTTGAGCTTCTTCTCATGCACTTTGAGCTTTCCGATGAGGCTATTAAGAGCTAAGGTAGTGAGGTCATGAGCTTCCTCAATGGCCGTAGCCTTGGGCTCCCATGCTGGAGTCAAGGAGTGAAGTATCTTGTAGTTCATCTCTTGAATGGACAATTGCTTGTCAAGACCATGTAATTCATTAATGATATTAGTAAAACGGGAAAACATAGCATCAATGGATTCATTAGGAAGCATTTTAAATAGCTCATAATCATGCATAAGTCCACTAATCTTAGATTCCTTAACTTGGGGGGTTTCTTCATGTGTGACACATAATTTTACCCAAATTTCGTGTGCGGTTGCACACGTGAAAACTCTATTGTATTCATTTGGGGAGAGACCACAAATTAAGGCGTTCATGGCCTTAGCATTGAGATTGGCTTGGTGCCTTTCTTCATCGGTCATGTTCCCGACTTTGGACTTCTCTACATATTTCTTTTCTATGAGCTCTAGGATGTCAAGATCAATACAACGGATCTCTCACTACACAGTTTGATCTCAACAGATCACACTCCCTCACAGTTGATCTACACAAGATCTCACTCACACAGCAGAAGAAAAGATGCAAGACTCTCTCTTTACACAGCCCCTATGGCAAAGAGAAGAATTACTAAAGCTTGGAAGTGAACACACACAAAAACCACAGAGAAAACAGATTTGAAAATTTTCTTAGGAAGACAGCAGTCTCTCTGGTTTTTGCAAACGTTAGGGCAGCTTGGAAGATGAAGGAGAAAGAGTTTAAATAGATGAGATTAAACATTTTGAAAACACAACCCAATCTTCCCAATTAAGAAAATAATCTCCTTTTCAGACCATTACCACAGACTGTGCCAAACACAGTTAAGTGTAAGCACAGCAAACGAGGCAATCGACCGTTTGAAAAAAAGTCGCGGCTGACCGAAGAAGATTTCGGTTGACCGAAGGGATTTTTGGTCGACCGAAAAAATGCTTCGGTCGACCGACCGAAAAACCGGTCGACCGCGAACAACATTGAAAAACCAGAAAACAAGCAGAGCCATCATCGGTTGACCGACGCGGTCGACCGATATAAAAATCAAGATTTCGGTCGACCGCACCGGTCAACCGACGACCTCTCTGGAGCTCAGTAATGAATGATCATTTGTGCTGTCGACCGGTCCGGTCGTATATTGCAGAAACTGACTTTTTGACTTAACTAAAATATTTGCAAAATATTTATTTGACCTCTGAAAATTGTGAAACTTTGTAAAATATTTTTAATACTAAAAACAAACTGTTTGGAAAAATAATTTTGCAAATAGGTCCTCATACTTGTGAAAAATAGTATTTTGTGAAAAACGTTTAAAAACATAAGTATGAAAACATGTGTGTGTGATTCCCAATAGCTTCAAGTGAAATCAGTAACTCTTTGCCTACATTCTAGCACTAGAGAGAAAATAAAAACTAGCTAATATCCTCACATAGAATAAAGTTCTTGAGTCTTGATATAGCTTTAATTTTGATGAAGCTTCTATATGAATTTGTTGTTCTTGAGATAACATTGCTTCATCATTATGCCTCCTCCTCCTTTAGATATCATCGTTGTAGCGTATATTCCATCCAATCCTCCATTCATGGCACTAACAAGCTTGATAAATAAATTTACTACATTTGCACTCAATAAGCCATTAGTACCGATAATGGTGGTTGTAAAACATCATCAAAACATAAGGGCTAACAATAGGATTTTTGAATCAAATTCAGAAGATCAAATCTGAGAGGATTCTTTCACAACAGAATATCAGCTTGGTCATTAACCGAATTTTCGGTTCTAACAACTCTATTAACAGAGTTCTAACTCTTTCAGAGTTCTTAAACTCATTCAGAGTTATCCATTAAACTTTCCACAGAAGTTCATTGTTCCCACGAGATAGAAGATGGTCGGATCATCAACGGAGAGCAAATTCGACGCGAACAATCGAAGGAGGCATTCCATCGCTACCTAGAAGAACCCAGTTTTAAACAAAGGAGAGAATCAAATTCGTAAGGAGGCATTCCATCGCTACCTAGAAGAACCCAGTTTTAAACAAAGGAGAGAATCAAATTCGTTCTCTTCTCTTTTGTAATCAAATTGTAATTAGAATCAAAGGAATACAAGTCAATTTTCTTTGTTCTCTTCTTTTGCAATTTTCCTACATCAAAGATGGCGGACTCCACTGCGGACTACTTTTTCCGACGAAGATGTGAGTTGGTAGCGCACAGTCTCCGACGATCCACCTCATGGAACCACTGTAGAAACTCTCGTCGTGGTATGAGGAAGCCATATCCTCTGGATCGCTTAGCCCCAAGGCTAAGCATGGTATCCACAAGATCTCCAAGGGGATCAATTTTGTTGTTGAAGTGCCAAAGAAAGCCCTCTCCTTCGGCCAGGAACTCAAACTAGCTCTGCTAGTTGAAGATCCCACCTCTGTGTCAACCAGACATACTTCGGGCCACAAACGGCCTCTGGAGAAGACGAGTTCCATGAGCGTCAATGACGCTGCTGCTAAGGCTTTGAAACAAGCCAAGAAGAACGCCGCTCGCAGACGAGGAAGATCCATACGTCGAGCACACTTGCGTGAAAGCCGAATGTTGGCCCAACGTGAGGACCGCGTTTCTGAAAATTCACCCGAACCTAGCGTTCCCAAGGAAGAATGCTCACTTCGCGGCAACGAGCCCGACTATGAGCCTCGGCTTATATAGTTAAAACGCGACCCTGAGTGGCGCGTTGTTCCTTCAAAACGCAGCCCTCAGAAGGGAGCTGTTAAAACTAAACGCGACCCTCAGGTACGCGTTCAAACGAAACATGACTCTCAAGAGTCTGTTTCACCAACCAAACGCGACCCTCAGGGGCGCGTTCAAACAAAACATGACCCTCAGAGGTCTGTTTCATCATTTAAACGTAGGCCTCGGCCTAATGTTTACAAATCTCAACGCGACCCTCGCGTTATTTCTCAAGAACGCGATCTTCAAGAGGTCCGCAGGTTCAGAGAAGTCAGCGTGGCTTCAAAGTCCACGTTCGACAAGAACCAATCTCACCCACCCAAGGGCAGGGGGTTCCATCTCCGCCTCCGTGCCTGGGGAAAGTCTCCTCCCAAGTTCCTGATCTGTGGGAATTATTATCGAGAGGAAAACCAATAGCACAAGCAGCTCACTCATGTTAATGTGAGAGGCTTATATCTGCAGTCCTGTCAGAATGCCATTGTTGCGCATCCACACCTCGACAGTCTGTATTCGACAGGTTGACGAATGTCGTTAGACCTGCCAAACGACAACGCCAATACAAAAAGAAGACAGCCGAAGCGGAATACTCCGAAGTCACCATCAACATGATCGGCAGAGGAAAAGCCTCACGATCCGATTCTGACGAGTCGCAAAGAAGTCAATCTCCAACTGTTAGGGAAATTTGCGACCAGTTCGAAGGAGTATATCGGAATACTCGGACTCAGACAGGAGCTATCCGTCCGGTTAATTATCAAAGATTAGCCAAGGGAGTCGTTTCCGATGATGAACATTCGGCAGTCACCGAATCTCAATCTTCAAGTTCTGTTGTCGCACGCGAGGTCTCCGCTTACACGACAGGGAACCATGAAGACATAGCCAAAAGAGTGGACGAACATCATGTCATGCTCCAGGCACAACAGGAGACACTTCAAAAGAGTGGACGAACATCATGTCATGCTCCAGGCACAACAGGAGACACTTCTCCAATTAAAGGATATGCTGGCCCAGCTTCTCGCTGAAAAAGGCCAAAAACCAGAGTCTTCCCGGAGAACTATGTCAAAGGGAAAGCAAAAGGCGCACGAACATTCGGATCGTGAGACTCACAACCTAGAATCTTCTTCCAAAAATGAGAAGGAGATGTAAAAAGAGCTGTATCCTCAGTCCACCAAAATGGATGAACTGGAAGCTCGCCTCAATGCAATCGCCAACAGAAGTGAGCTCCGTGAAAAAGGAGTAGTGCGGCCTTACCCTGCTGAGTGGGATACAGCCCCCTACCCACCGAAATTTAAGGCCCCTACCTTACAACCGTTTGATGGCACAGGATCGCCGAATCAGCACATCTACTACTTTAAATCCCAAACTGGAGATGTGGTAGCGAATGACGCCATCCTGACCAGGCTATTCATCGGTACCCTTAAGGGTGTCGCTTTTGAATGGTTCATGAAGCTGCCTGCTGGATCTATCCAGAAATGGGTAGACCTGGAAAGGCTATTCTTGGCCAGGTTCTTTGAGGACGATACAGAGGTCTCAGTCCCAACTCTTCTCGCCACTAAGCAAAGGAAAGGAGAGTCCATCAAGGCCTATGTGGAAAGATTCCGCAGCATGGCATTACGATGCCCCTCAGGGATGACCCAATCAACTTTGGTTAAAACTTGCAGGCACAACCTGCAGACCCAGCTCCTTGCTCAGATAGGGGTAGCAGAGTGTCGCTCCTGGAGACAACTAGTTTCACAAGGAGAGCAAGCTGAAGAGATAGGAATTGTGGCTTGGTAGTGAAAACTTTCAAACTCGGCACCAGCTTCAAAATCATCCTCTGCATGCTCTGTCTTATAGTTAACACTGGAAGCTTTAATCTGAGCTTTAGCGTCCTTAAGAGAGACGACTGCAATACGAGATACGACTACATTTTTCTGGTTCAAATTCTGAAAGAGGTATTCCGCCCATGTGGTATGCATAATGCCCCCTCCACGCATCCCAAAGACTTAGGCACATATGTGGAAGTGGCACATCAATTCCCAGAAAGTAGAGTAAATTTCCGGGTGTGCCACCTTCAGTAAGGAAAGCTCCTTGGTGGTAGGGATGAACTCCTCGTATGGCGTTTTTCCGAGTGGCAACCCCGATACCGCCTGCATCTTATGAAGAGTAAAACCTAACTCTCCTGCAGGCGTGAAAAATATATAGCTGTCCGGGTTATATTTCTCCAACATAGCGAAGAAATTGTGGAAACTTTGCACAACTCCCCGTCGAACAGCTAATACAAGAATTGTGAGACCCGATCGAGCGACGATTCTTTAAGCTCCTCAAGAACAAAGTCAACCATACGGGTCCACCAACCTTCTTCTCCAGAACAGACCCATTCAGGGGATCTAAATGTCTGGGTAGAGAATTCACTCTGAGTTGCAAGGAATTGACGAATAAAGATGTTCGCTGGACGTGGCATCTCCTGAACCAGCTCCTTCTTCTCAAACAAACCAGGTCTTAACCCCTTGAGTTGTCCTCCGATTTGTGTACGAGCTCGCCGACCAAATCTAAGCGACACATTCTCCTTTTCCTTTACTATGTCGAAGGCCAAACCCCGACGACAACTCACATTCAAGAAATAGGAGAGCGGGTACATCCACTTCATGCTTGGGAGGAATAAAAGGCGACTATCAACTCTCCGCAACAGCTTATCTTCCACATATGTGAGATGATCATCGCCTGGTATGCGATCTCCAAATATGAATGCTGGTTTAGGAAACTGGCCATGACCGATAGGGGTCTCCAAGTCTAAGTCAGTTATCAGAATCTTGAGGGTAGAGCATTGGGGGAATTTAATCATTTCCGCTCTTTCCAAATCAGGGAAGGTACACAATGGAATTCTGCTCTGAAGACTGAATATTTCATTCGCATCAGGTCCACCGATGTATCCAAAATGATGCTTTTGTGAAAGCGGCACGTTTGGGAGAAGCACTGCACAATCAAAAGCAGAGGTTAGCGGCTAGAAGCGAACTATCGACATAAAGACAGAGTCTGAAATACAAAGGGTTAAAATCTCGTGTCGAAATCTTCAACGCGAAGGTCGAACCTCGCGTCAGAAGCCTCAAACGCGAGAGTCAACCTCGTGTTGAAAAAACTTGAACGCGAGGGTCGAGACCCATATGGGATCCCAACCCCGCGTTTTCATTGAGCTAAAACGAGTCATCTTCCTCATTATCAAGAACCCATCTAGGGTTGTCAAAGAACTTGCCAAGGCAAGTTATTTCGGTCAGCACTCACCACGACAGGGAGGCCCCTGCGGCGGCGATGTCGACGGCAAAGTTCCCACATGGGCAAGGACACCGCCGGCGTCCTTAGCTGACGGCATCTCGGAGGTCGCTCCGGCGACTTTCTTGGAGTTAGATCTCGTTCTCCGAGGTGCCATTGATGCAGTCGATCGGAGGAAACTCTTTTGAACGAGAGAGACAAAGTTCATCGAAGATCTTGCCGTAATCAAACGAGAGTTCTCATTCTCGGAAATAGCCAAAGAGTTTTGAGAGTCAAGTGACTCTTGACGTGACCACTCAGGTCTATTTATAACAGCCGTCAAGCTGTTAAGATGGCACGGGATTCTAGGAGAGAATCCCAACCATCTTTGAAACGCGAAGCTCACTATCGCGTTCAGTTTCCCAAATGCAAAGCTCGAGCCAGCGTCACGAAGGCCCGAACCTCACGTTTCAAATATCAAACACGAAGGTCACCTCAGCGTTGCAATTCTTCTAAATGAAAAACCTACACTTGTGAACCCGCTTAACGGAGTGTTAATCAAAACCTCTGTATCTCTTCAGCAGAATCTAAATTCTCATCGGGCTAATGCTACACCCCAAAATCCACTTATCAATTCTCATTAATAGAACGATAAGTATCAAAATCATTGTCAATTTATTAGCTCTCCTCAGCAGAGCAATAAATAACCCGCTTTCAGTGGGGTAACAAACTCCCCCAAAATCTTGTTCAAATTACAAGTATCACAATTCATCGCTCCGATGATAAAACACTTAGCAGTTCTCCCCAGTGAGACGCTATAATATTCTTTCCCCACAAATGTCACGTTAAAATTACACCTCTGACAAAATCAACTTATCGATTCTCGTCAATAGAACGATAAGTCCTCAAAATTGCCCTGATCGCAATATTTCTCCTGTCACGTTAAAATCACACCTCTGACAGAATCAACTTATCGATTCTCGTTAATAGAACGGTAAGTCGTCAAAATTACCTCGATCGTAATAATCCCCCTGCCAAGTTAAAACTATACCTCTGGCACTCATAGATTTCTTTCAGTGTTCAAAGCAGAAATAACACAGGAAGAATTCTACTAGTCAACCCCATTACTGGAAAATAATAAAATTTTCATCCTAGGAATACATCTCAGGCATTTCTCGTGATTTGTTACTTAAAATCAAAACATGATAAATGCAAGAAACAATGAGAAGTCAATATCACTTTTTATTCAGAAACCAAAAGAAAGTGATACAAAGCTGTTCTTAAGAAAAAGAATAGTACAAGGTCAAGTCAAAAGAAGAAAGTTGAGCTTTGGCATCAGAGAGCTTTTCCTTATGACTGGCTCGTACAATGGCTTCAGCCTTCCTACGCAGATCATCCTCAGTAAGTGCCACTTCAGCGGCTGCCTCCTCCTTCGCTCTTTCAAGAGCCTGAGCTTCCTTATGGTAATTCAAAAGAGTGTCTGCATTTTTGGCCCCAAGTATATTAACAACGGCTTCTTCGCGAGAAAGCTGAGCCTTCAATCTCAGTGGCTCGTACAATGGCTTCAGCCTTCCTACGCAGATCATCCTCAGTAAGTGCCACTTCAGCGGCTGCCTCCTCCTTCGCTCTTTCAAGAGCCTGAGCTTCCTTATGGTAATTCAAAAGAGTGTCTGCGTTTTTGGCCCGAAGTATGTTAACAACAGCTTCTTCGTGAGAAAGCTGGGCCTTCAATCTCAGTACCTCCGCCTCAGCTTCGACAAGCTTTGTACGGATAAGGTCCAAAGAAGCAGTAGAGAGCTCCAGTTCTTTTTGTCTCAGATCGCTCTGTTCTCGCAAATGCGTGACTTGAAGCTCTTTTTTAGCCAGACTTCGCTCAATCACCTCACGGCGAGTCACTTCTTCAACTTGGAGGTTAGCAAAAGTAGACACGATCTGTGTCTGAATGTCTGCATGGCTGAGGGCTTCCAAATGTCTGAGTCGGGCTTCTAAGTGGGAAATAGCTTCCGAACAACGTTCAAAGCAATGGGCATTGCCCACACTTTTGACCCCATTTAAGCCTGCTTCTAAGAGATACTTAAAAGAATCAAAGCGGCCTCGACCAGCTGTGACAACCTCAATTACCTTCCTCACGAGACTGTTTAAGTAGCTCAAGGAAATATGGAGGAAGTCAGGAGCGTCCGTTGGACTGGAAAAAGCAATAGAGGACGACTCGATGACCCCAGAAGTGGACGCGCCAAAGTATGGATTAACAAGTGATTTGGGTGTAGAAGTCGTGGAGGCAACTGAAACATTCAATTGCGAAGGACTTGAAGTCAAGCCATCATTGTCCTCGCCGGAGATGCGCTTGGTCCGGCCTCTGTGGGCACAAGCGAGATCTTCATCAGTGCTGTAGGTGAAGCAGCTACAGTGGATGCGGTAGGCAGGGGCTGCTCTTGCATAGGAGCTAACGCCTGCAGGAAGAATGATTGCCGTAGGAGAACCAGGTAAATATTGCTCTTCTAAAGGAGCCAACATCTGTGCAGGTTCTTGCTCTGAAGTAGTAGCAGCAGTAGTCCCTGGAGAAGGAGAACCTGCACGAAAAAAGGGTCGGAACGCGGAAAGAACATGCGGAAGAAGTCGAAGAAAACTAGGCTTACCGGAGATGTGAAAAGGAGTATAACCAGATACTTTATCAGATGGGACCTTGGGAGCATCGTCGAAAGTGGTGATGTCATCTATGGAATCATGCTCCTCATCATCTTCACCATCATCCGGCATGTTGCCAACGTCAGCATCCTCATCGTCTCTATCTTCGTCAGCTGCACCACCAATCGAGGAGCCTTCATAATCAACTCGCTCCTCATCATCCTGAGCCACTGAAGGTTCCAGAAGATCTGTTCCAGCAGCTGGTTTATTCATAAGTCCCATTGTAGGACTAGGAATTAAATCACCAGCTTGTGACATTAAGGCTGAAGGAGAAGGGGATGGATTCTCTTCAAGACCCCCTGGTTCTAATGCCGGAGACTTAGGGAGGTCCATCACTGGAGCAGATTCTGCATCTGCAGCCATTAATTCGTCCTCTTCGAAGCATCACTCGATAGGGCTGGGCCATGAGAACGAAGCCTAGTTTTACGTGGCGGGCCTACAACAGAAGATTCCTGTTGTTCTTCATCTTCAGCAGCTTTGATGGCATCAGCCATCAACTTAGATTTTTGTTGGCCTTTGGGGGGAGGGGAATCAACCAGCAACTTTCGACGGATCTGTTTCTCATATTTGCCGGCTTCATCCGCTGAGAGTTTTCTCTTCCCAGCTGCTCTTGTCGTGGGGGGATCAACCGCTTGTTGTTCTTCCACCGGAACAGGCCCAGCTCTTTGTTCCTCTTCCTGTCCAGCCGGCTGATTCTCGATGGATAGGAACTCGTCAATCCCTCTCAAGCGGGATGTCTTGGACCCCTTTCTTGAAGCATACATATGCCTGATGTCTTTTAGGCAAGACGTATTCAGGTTGTAATTGGGAGTCTGAGAAGCGGCGAAATACCAATTACAGAAGCTTATGGAAGTGTAGGAGTTGGGTGTTTTATGGGGAAGCCTGAAGATAGCTTTGGTACAACCTGCCACAGAATAGTACCAAGCCCTGGCCCCTTCATATAAATTACCTATAATTGAGAGTTGTGGACGAGGGTTCCCGATGTACAACTGATCATACCCAAATTGACGAGCAAACCTATAGGGTTAGTAGGGCTCGACGAAACAGTTGACGCCTTGTCGGAAAATTAAGTAGCCTGGCCTGATGGAGAGAAGCCAGTGGAAAACACCCCCGCTCAGCTGAGTGAATCCATTAGAACCCGCTACGTCCTGATATTCGGCTCCGTAAACGCCGCCCTCAAAATCAGGAAAACAGCGGAAGATATGGAAGTGGGTGTGTCGCGCCAAAATTTGGCGAATTCTAACCATATACCCCCCCTTCCCATTTCGCAGATTCTAGTCGTTGCACGAATGGGATGAATGAATCTTCCGGGGGAGAGGCTGCACTCATCAAAGGAGGACAGTGAAGCACGTACCAAGCCATCAAATAGGTATATGCATTGGCACCCTGGGATTGGGAGTTTTGAAAGTCTTGTGACCCTCAGACTCTACCTCTGTAATATCAACAAAGTCCGAGGCCAACTCCCGCAATCCATACTGCAAACAACCCACCATAGCATTGAGGAGGCTCACAGGCCTCCCATGGGCTAAAAGGACCGTCGGGTAGACCACCTCAACAGCAAGAGCATCGACCGGTCTAGTAGGAACGACGCAACGCTTGAGCCACAACATCAAGAATCCAGCCAGCAGCGCTGTGTCGGAAATGGGAATCAGAGCTTGATAATGGAAACTCTCAAAATCCGTGTGAGCCGGGAAAACATCTTCCTTGGCCTCATTGGTGTAATGGGAGGTAGCGTCGTCAATGCGAGCCTGAACCTCTTCCAAAGTACTGACAGGAGGCAATCGGATCACTGAGGCTCCTTTAGTGGTCAAGTTATAGAATAAATATTCCGCCCAAGACACTTGTTTAATGCCGCTTCCTCGGGCCCCCGTCTGCTGCATACAAATGTGGAAGTAACACATGACTTCCCTGAGAGTGGCATAAATTTTGGGGATGGATTTCTTTAAAATTTTAAGTTCCGCGGATCCCGGAACAAATTCTTCGTATGGCAAATCCCCAAGAATGAGACCCGAAACTTCGTGCATCTCGTGAAGAGCGAAGCCTAACTCCCCCACAGGGGTGAAGAAAGTGCAAGTCTCAGGATTATACTTCTCCAGTATGGAAAAGAAGTTAAAGTGGCTCTGGATAATCCCGAACTTAGTAGCCCGTACAGGAACCAGCAATCCAGCTCGAGCAAGAGGTACTTACAATTCATCCAAAACAAACTTGGTCATCTGAGTCCACCACCCTGTCACCGGAGAATGAACCCAGCCAGGAGTTCTAAATCCTTGCATGGGAAACTCTCCTTTCTTCGCCACAAACCTCTTGACAAAGGTATTTTCCGGACTGGCCACTTCGCCAAGGGGATATTCCTTAGCGAATAAACCCGACCGTAAAGCTGTCACCTGCCGGTTATAACCAACTGTGCGGACCCCGTGAAAAGTCAGAGTGCCAAGAGTGACCCCGTCCTGATCCTTAACCAGAGGCCAATCCATACGCCTTAGGACGGAAGCACACTGGAAATAAGATATGGGGAACATCCTCTCTATATTGGGCAAGAAAAGGTTGCGGTCCCCAACTTTCCGTAGCCACTTATAGTCCCCATCATAAGCAGCGCTTGCTTCGAAGTCAACAAAGTCCCCGAAGAGGTATCCAGGTTTGACTATTGGCTTACGGCTTGGGGTTTCAAGTCGAGCATCCGTAACCAATGTCCTAAGGGTCTCAGGAGAAGCTTGGGTGATCAGTTCTACGCGACTCTTTTCCCTAACTCGGAAAACGGGGAGTTCAAAATGCGACCTGAAGGTCATGTTCATGTCCGCACCACCTTCATGCCCAAAATGGTGACGAAAAAGAAGAGGTTCACTGGTATGGCGCACTGCAAAATAAAGAAAAATTTAGACAAGGCAAAAACAAAGTTCAGACGCGAAGGTCGACTCCCACGTCAGATAAGCTTGGACGCGAAGGTCGAACCTAGCGTCAAAAATCTCAGACGCGAAGGTCGAACCTCGCGTCAGAAAATTTAGACGCGTAGGTCGACCCTCGCATCAAGAATCTGAGACGCGGAGGTCGAACCCCTAGTCAAAAATATCAAACGACGGAGTCCAGCCCCGCGTTATTGAAACGAGTTGCCTTGTTGATCCAAAGATCAGAACTTGCCGAAGCAAGGTTAACGACCACGAAGGTCGTACTCACCGCCGATCAGAGGAAGTTGGGGCGGCACGGTCGCCTGAGCAGCAGCAGCGCCGCGGCATCAGGCTTGGAAGGACGAGGAGCAATTGACTTCTTGGGTGCCATGGAATCCAATCGGAGGAGAAGAATAGTTTTCGCCAAAGATGAGAACGAAAATTTTTCATTGGAATTTCAAGAAGAGTCGAATGACTCTTGATTTGACCTCCAGCGGTCTATTTATAGACAGCTGTGAGCTGTCAAATCGTAACGGACGGGATTCGAGGCCAGAATCCCGCCTAAACTTGACCCTAGCATTCAAGTTGTTTGGGCTTCCAAACGCAAGGCTCATTCACGCATTCAAATTTCCCAACGCTGAGCTCACCCACGCGTTCCAACTCTCAAATGCAGAAATTATCTCTGTATTTGTACCACCAAGGCTACGACATAGCCCCCAGATGAATAAAAGAAGAGCTAACAGCAATCATCAAGGTGACCAAAGCCGAGAAGAAACAAACTACTCAACTGGGTAGTCTATTGGAAAAGTACAGATAGATTACAATTAACAACATTGAAATCATGTGGCTCGATCAAACGGAGTGAGCAATCAATCCACTAGATTTTGGGATCCAAAGTATTCCGAAAATTCGTCCCAGTCAACCGCGAACTTTCGAAAACTTTGGAGGGGGTTCTGTAGGCTGTCTAAAAATCACAATAATTAGCTGATCCCTATCAAGCTCCGATAATGGAAGTCACAATCAGACGACTTTCTAATCACTGTATTCGCAATTCTGCAATCGCTACAAACATGACCTCATTTCTAAGATGATTGATCTTGATGGTTGCGACAACAACATGACTAATATTATATTAGCAACTATTAGAGATGCTGATGAGCAGTGTAATGATTTTAGAAATAAAATGCTTGGTAGAGAGCTATGGGCGAATATTCATCTTTAAGACACTATGGAGGTTGATTCCCATCTAACTCCTACAACGAAAGCTACAATCAAATAGCTTTCGCGCCGACAATCGAAAGCTGCAAATGGAGGACTTTTCACATAGACCGAGAAGAGTTACAATTCAACGACACTTCCGACAACTGATGAAAACTCTATTCAGCAGTCTTCACATTCTGTAGTGAAAGTTACAATCTGACGACTTTCACATTCCACAACAGCTAAATCTAGGATTACTGAACAACGGTCCTTGCAACGTTTTACAGAAGAAGTTACAAGTCAACTAGCTCCTTCTAAAACGCGGATGTCATCCCCGCGTTACAATTTTGGAAGTGCAGGCGACTCCCGCATTTCCAAGCACAAGCTAAACGTGAGCGACCCTCGCGTTCGTAGGGGTTCAACCAACACCGACCCCCGCGTTCCCAAACTACAACAAACCAAAACGCGAACGACCCTCGCGTTCAATGATGTTCAGCCAACACCCAACCTCACGTCTCAATTCTAAGAGGCGACGTTGGGTTTTGAACGCCAGACTGGGCGTTTGACTCGTTCAAATACGAGTCGAACGGTTTTAGAACTGTTTTCCCCACGATCTGATGAAATCACGCCCACTCAGAAACAGATTTAGAGGGCAGTTACAACCTCTGACCCCCCTATAAAAACTCAACAAACTCAACTGAGTTAAGGGTTGGCTTTTTGGAACGGAAGAGTTGGTAGCAGGTGGGATTTTTCAGGATCTCAACCACTCAGGTTTGGTGATTCAGCAGCAGCAGCAGTAAAATCCTTGGAGATAGGATTTTTGAATCAAATTCAGAAGATCAAATCTGAGAGGATTCTTTCACAACAGAATATCAGCTTGGTCATTAACCGAATTTTCGATTCTAACAACTCTATTAACAGAGTTCTAACTCTTTCAGAGTTCTTAAACTCATTTAGAGTTATCCATTAAACTTTTCACAGAAGTTCATTGTTCCCACGAGATAGAAGACGGTCGGATCATCAACGGAGATCAAATTCGACGCGAGCAATCGAAGGAGGCATTCCATCGCTACCGAGAAGAACCTAGTTTTAAACAAAGGAGAGAATCAAATTCATTCTCTTCTCTTTTGTAATCAAATTGTAATCAGAATCAAAGGAATACAAGTCAATTTTCTTTGTTCTCTTTTTATGGCTCTTCTCGAGATCAAAACCAGGTTTGATTCGGAGGAAAGAGGGGGAGAGAATCTCAAATCTTTCGAAGGCTTTTTCTTTATGAAAATATTCGCCAAGATTTGCTAATTCTCCTCTGAAATTCGTGGTCTACTGTTTAATTGGACAGCACCTCGCCCTCAGATTTCAGATCCTCTCCAATAAAGACTTTGGGCTTCTATTTATAGGCTTTTGTCGCCGTGTTTTCTGATAAGATTAAGTATTTTGATGTCATCTATAGTAAATAATAGCTCAACCGCACTTAGGGATAACTTCAAATCAGTTGGGGAGGTTCTGGAATGAAAGAATCCTTAAAAAAATATCGAAATCCATGTTTGGGAGGTTTTGGGAGGCCAAAATAGTCGTGGTGGCTCGCATGCGTGCGAGTCACCATTTGGTGACTCGCAGCCTTGCGAGCCAGTTTGTATTATCTCGATTAGTTTAACTCTAACTCTCTTATCTGATCTCAGAATGAGTTGATTTAAGGTGCGTTGGAAAGCTGATGAAAAGACCTACAACTTTTGTGTTTTAAGTTTCTTTATAATTAAATCACAACATGGCTGAAATTTCACTTTTTTGTGCAAGCCACTATTTGGTGACTCGCATGGGTGCGAGTCACCATTTGGTGACTCGCAATCTTGCGAGCCAGTTCGTACCACCTCGAGTATTTTGACTCTAACTCTCTCGTCCGATCTCAGAATGAGGTAATTCAAGATGCGTAAGAAAGATAGAAAAGATATCTATAACTTCCAATAGCCAAGCCACACATGGTGTGTGCGAGTCACACATGATATTTTGTCCAATTGGTGGCTCGTAGCCTTGCTAGTCAGTTCGTACCACCTCGGGTGTTTTGGCTCTAACTCTCTCGTCCGATCTTGGAATGAGGTAATTCAAGATACTTTAGAAATCTGGATAAGAGACCTACAACTTCCAATGTCCGAGCTACACATGGTGTGTGCAAGTCATACAGTACTTTGTCTAATTGGTGGCTCGCAGCCTTGTGAGTCAGTTCGTACCACCTCAGGTATTTTGGCTCTAACTCTCTCGTCCAATCTCAGAATAAGGTGATTTAAGATGCGTTGGAAATATGGAGAAGAGACCTACAACTTCCTATATCCAAGATACACATAGTGTGTGTGAGTCACACATGGTGTTTCGCCCCTTTTGGGTGAAACACAACTCCTAGCTGCGTTGTTTTTTTTACCATTTCGTCTGTTACGTTGACTCGTATGCTTCACCGACTTGTATCATACATTTTGTTAAGTTGGAGGTGACCAGTAAATGTGTTGGCCACTTGGTGGTAGCCGGTGAGCACGCGAGCCACCTGGCGTTGGCTGTTCTGGTGGTTCGTCGCCATGTCATCAATGTTTTGCCGATTCGCTTCATGCGCTTGTCGGCGTCAGATGATCCTCTTTGACTTGGACGATCCCCTTCAATTTGAATAATAGCGTTCGTCACCTTCTCCTTGTCTCGAGCTATGTGTGGACACCTCTAGGTATTTTTAGACGTCTACATTGTCAACTGGATCCAAGTCGATCCGGGTTCCGTTGTCAGTATCATGCCACTCCGATTAATGTAACCCATTGTCAGCATCATGCCACTCCGATTAATGTATAGTCTTGGAATACCGGCCAGTAAGCTAGCCTCCACAGGCACTACGATCTATAAATTCAATACCAACGGATCCAGACCATTGGGTAAGATCCGAGTAAAGTGCCAGATTAGAGATTTGAAGTCAGAAGTCACATGTTATGTCACTACTAAATAATGAGGCATCCTAGACGGAAAATTCTGTCTAAGAAAATCAGAATTCTGTCTAGGATGAGTATCCTAGACGGAATTCTGTCTAGAATACACGCCTAGAAGTTCCGTCTAGGATGTAGTATTCTAGACGAAAATTCCGTCTAGAATACATCCTAGACGGATTATTTTAGACGAAATTTAAAACCGTCTAGAATACATTCTAGACGGAATTTCCATCTAGGATAACCATCCTAGACGAAAATTTTTTTCGTCTAGGATGGTTATTCTAGATGGAATTTCTGTCTAGAATATCCAAAACATCCTAGATGGAATCTCCATCTAGGATGAGTATCGTAGACGGAAATTCCATCTAGGATGTTTTTTTAATTTTTTTAACAAAATAAGCATCCTAGGATACTCATCCTAGACAGAAATTCCATCTAGAATATTTTTTTAATTTGTTTTTTTAAAAATAAGCATTCTAGACGGAATTTTGAGCATCCTAGACGGAATTTCCGTCTAGGATGCTATGCTACATTTTTTTGAGTGAACCTATTCAGTGGATACCAAGAACAACATCCATCGTAAGCAAAAATCCTTAATGTGAACAACATCCATCGCAAGGGGGAAGAAAATCCTTTGTATGAGCATATATATTAATAGAACAACATCCATCACAAACAAAAATTATTCCAAATTATTCACTGATAGAAGAAACCTATTTACAGACAAACTCAAAAATTATTCACTTAAATGAAAAGATTACATTAAAACATACTACATGGATAGGCATCATTCAAGTAAATTTCAGACGGGTTTCGATTGATAAGTTTACGAGATTCTTGCAACACCATGTCCCTGCAATTTTAAGGGAATGTAAGCAAAACAATATACTATAACAGACCAAAAGAATACCTATAACAGCAAAGCAATTTAATTCCCATACACATCATCTTCCTATAACAAAGTAAAATGAAAATATTTTCCTAGACAGAAGATATTTTACAACCTCTTTGATGTTTATGACATGTTTTTAGAAAGAGGTTGAAGTTCATGCATACAGACAATGCAAAGCTGCAATATAAAATGATAAGCCATCACCTTCTAACAGAAAATTTCAGTGTTACATTGTAAATAATGTGGAGTTTAATCATGATTTGTCAAAGTCAAAAAGCAATATCATTTGTTTAAGTATGAAGTATGATACATTTCATATTCAACAAATTTCTATGATCCAGAGCTCTAATATTAAGTTTGTAGGCACTCTGACGCATTTGTGAACTCTGATTTGAGAAATCTTATTTCATTTATACAACTCTAATATCATGTACCATACATACTACTGAGTTTTATCAGTTTCTCTCGTACCTGATAATCTGACTCTATTTCTTCTTATCCGATGCATGTCCGTGATTGATTTCGGTAGATATGAATATCGGTTTTTCTCGCCAAAGCATATCAATATTTGTATCAGCATATCAATATTTATATCTACATCCGTTACTAGCATGTGGATATGGAAATGGTAAATGTCATATTCGACGCATAAAATTCAAGTATTTGAACCATAAAATTTTGGACAAAAGGTTTGTCTTCATTGTTGTTAAGGTTATATTCGTACATAATTTTGTACATGATTTCCTTAGATAAAATGATCATACACTACATTGTTGTTAAGGTTATATTCGTACATAATTTTGTACATGATTTCCTTAGATAAAATGATCATACACTACAATAATTATCATGTCGTTCTAAGAATGAATTTTGTACATGATTTCCTTAGATAAAATGATCATACACTACAATAATTATCATGTCGTTCTAAGAATGGAGCTTGATAGATTATAGCTTTAGTCCATCCGAACACAATCAAATTAGAACAGCGTACGAGCTTAACTCCGAAGAGACACCTTGTGCGGACTTCTATGTAAAGTTCAAATTGGCTGCATTAGAAATGGTTCAACTCTTATTCCCCAAGCATAGCTGAATTTGTCAAGGTCACAAATCTTACATTCAAGACGTTACCAACCCATTCTGTTAATCCTCATAAACAAAATATGTATCACTTCTACATGCGACAATAGAGGAGAAAAGACAGACTGAGGAGAAAACAAAATATATACCTTCCACCGGGATCTGCTATTTCATCTGATATATGATCAGAGCTTATAAATTTGAGTCAAGAATCAAAAGAGAAGGATGAAAGATGCTTCATAGTTCAATCAGGAGTTAACGATGACAACCTGAGAGACCAAAACCGAATCTGATGTTTAGATTGATGCAAAGGTGTCAATTCCAAGGTTATCGATAGCGGATAGCGTCGCGTAGCGGTGAGGCATCGCTAAGGCTATTTCGGGCTATTACGGCAAAATAGCGGTAAAAAGCACAAAGTCAAATAGCGGTCTAATTTAGATATGTATAAATACTAAAAAAAATTTAAAAAAATCTAAGAAATCTAAAAGTACATTGTAGGCGTATAAAATTGCTTATAGGTCCCTTAGTACAGTTCGGCACAAACCGACAAACCATCGGGCGACATATCCAAACACGAGCGTCAATCCACAGCACCGAAGCCAAGCGATACGCGACAGAGCGGATTAACGAGGCTACGAGGCTAACGAACAGCACGCAAATAACGGAATAAATCCACTCGCATGCGGAATCAAGCCAAGGGTTCAAAGAGTCAACGAGTCATCCAACCAAGGGCGGACTCGGACGAATCACGATCGAATCAAGGTCAGTTTCGGACTCGAACTCAGAAGTGGATTTACTGCTAAATCAGGTCAACGAATCAAGTCCATACAAATCAACCACAGAACCGAAAAACGGATACAATGACGGAAAACAGCGGAAACCCAACACCTAGAGGGGCTCGGCCGAAACCGAGCCACCTCAAGGTGGCTCGGCCCAAGCCGAGCCACCTATAGGTGGCTCGGCCAAGAGCCGGCCACCTATAGGTGGCCGGCCCAGATCTGTGCGCAGGCACAGTTCAGATGGCCTATAAATAGAGGGCTTGGTTCATTTGTTCGGAGGTTGGAACTTTTGGAGCTGAAACTCTGCCGAATTGAGAACCAATTTTGGAGTTTTGAAGACTTGAAGACTTGAAGACTTGGACATTCAGATCTGGTTCTTGGCGAGCATCCACGTCATAAAAGGCAAGAATTCGAGAGAGAGAAATCAGATCTCAGATCTACGCAGTCATCCTCCGGATCAAAAGCTTGGTCTTTGATCCCGAGAACTAGGACGATTATTTCCTTGGTGAATTAATCCCCCCGTCTATTATTTTCTTTGCGAAATAATACCCATCATACTGCATAGATCCGACCGGATCTAGATCGCGCGGTGGTCCACGGATTAACCCCGGCGTTGGCAAAGAACCCACAAAAGCGAGCGACCGCAAAACAGGAGCTCGTGATTCGTTCGAAAGGAAAGTTGTAATCTTTTATTTTTTCTTTGATTTCGTTGTAACCGGATCTTACAAAAAAGACCGGATCTTTTGTAAGCAAAAAGCAATTACTTGAGAAAACAATGACGTCAATGAAGAACACGATTTTCCCCGCGAACAATAGTGGGAGCCACCGATCTCGCTGCCGAGATCGTCACGTCGCAGCCGCGGATCTCTATCCCGGTCGAGGAGGAGGTCGAATATGAATTCGATCAGGCCAAGTTCGAGGAGTATCTGTCATCCTCGTCCGGATCTACCTCCCCCCGCAAGTCCAAGAAGTTCTCCTCCAGGAGAAAAGTTCGTTGGTTTGAAGAAGTTCAGAACGCCAACGAAGCTCTCACCCCAGCTGACGCCGAAGTTGCGTCGGGTGAAGTTCCACCGGCCTCCAACGAGGTCAAACCTGTTCTTGCCGACGCCTCTACTGTTGAGGGCGTTGTGACTCTCTCAAAAATAGCCCGCTAGAGGCGACGTCAACGCCTTGCGCGACAATTTGCTAAGGCGATGGAGTCCACAGACGGAGTCCGCTACAACGCGGATCTGAAGAACATGGGAGGCAAACAGCCTCAACAACTGAAGAATGGCAGCTCCTCCAAGGGAAGAAAGAGTGGCCAAAAAGCCATTACCAACCCGCCAAGTATGGAGGCCGAAGCAGCCTCCAACAAAATTTCAACCACCGACGAATCAACCAAAGTCGCCGATAATTCCAATAGCTTCTCCGGGAGATCATGTAGAATCATCCTGAAGGAAGAAGCCAGTTTTGGAGCGCCTCGGTCCACTTCCTGAAGGACGATGCAAAGCTCCTGTTCAAGATCGTTTGGGCCCGATGAAGAAGCCCAGAACGACTCAACACGCTGGGGATCGCCGTCACCTCTAACGTGACAAAGAAATCAGGGCAGCTACGCACACCAATTTGCGTATTGAAGTCCAAGAGCCCGCTGAGAACTCACGCCCAGAAAGGCATGTTTCGAGGCGCGTAACTTTTGAAAGCCCAAAGAAGGCAGTTCACCCTCAGAAGGAAACATTATCATCGGATGACGATAATGTTATACCTGAGAAGGCGTGCCAACACACGATAGGTCAAGCAGACGAATTGTACTATCATGTTAGGGGTACGAGTAAAACCAGGAAGAGGAGTCCCCGAGAACAGGAAACTCAATGCCCCTGTTCCAAACTCATTCGGGCAGTATTGTCTGAGTGCAACTGCATCAAGGTAGTCCCCGAAAGAGTTTCAGTTTTCGAAAGACTCAGTACCGAAACGCCGAAGCCAAGTCCTAGGCGTTTCCGACAGAGAAGAACGGTGGTTGAAGATGGAGAATTTTCGAGGGTCACCACCAATATGACCAGCAAGGGGACATCGACACGAGATAGTCTCGAGTCGATTCTGAAAGCATCCCGGCCTAGAACTCGTCTGCAGTCCAGAACCATCAAGCGAGCAACCTATGGTAGGGTTCGGACAAGACTCCCTTCAGAAGATAAAGAATCTGATGCCGGCTCCGCGGTTGCATCAGATAATACGGTATCCAGCGAGGGACAACCCCGCGAGGCACTTATGATAAGTGCGGAGCAAGTGGCCAAGATGCTTGAAGACGCCTTAGCTAAGCAACAAGAAACCTTCAGGTTCGAAATGCAGATGGCCATGCAGAACATGAGAGAAATGCATGACCAACAAATCCAAGCATTGACAAACCAGCAAGGCGAGCCCAGTCGTCGCAACCAAGTTCATCAGGAAGATGAGGACACGAATACGAACGAGACTCATAATACCAATAATCCTCCCGTCAATGCAGGGGGTGGTAACGAGAATGCTAGCGAAAACTCGGGTGAAAACTTGAAGATCAAGAACCTCGAGAGCAAAATCAACCCATTGATCTCCGCTCAAGAGACGAAGAAGACAGGCATTCCCTGTCCATACCCAAGAGAGTGGGAATCGATCCCATATCCGGCGAAGTTCAATCTAAGTAACTTCACGCCGTTTAATTGGATGGGTTCACCTACTCAGCATTTGATTTACTTCAAATCGCACCTGGGGGTTATCTCTGGTAATGAGCCTCTGATGGTACGGTCCTTCGTTGGCACTCTTCATAGAGCCGCTTTCGATTGGTATCGCCGCCTCAAGCCAGGAAGCGTAAATAGCTGGAACGACATGGAGACCAAATTCCTCGCTAATTTCTTCGACGACGACACAGAAATATCCATCGGGTCGTTGCTGGATGAGAAGCAGAAAGACGGGGAATTGGTGGACACCTTCGTCAAAAGGTTCCGGAACAAAGCGATGAACTGTCGGGACCCGATCACCGAGGAATTCATCCTCCAGACTTGCCACAACAACCTCGCACTGGACGTGTTGGAAGCAATGGGGACAGCACCGTCCAAGACATGGAAGGATCTGAAGGTCCGAGGAGATCAAGCTGAGCGATTCCTCAGAAGGAAGAAGGCGGAAAGAGGCCAACAGGCGAATAATGCTCCGCAACAGAATTTTGTCCCACGAGGGAAAGGTAAGGCACATGCTAATGCAGTTGATGCTAATCAAACTTTCCAATTGCAACCTCAGCAACAGCAGCAGCAACAAGCATCACAACAACCTCGGGGACAATGGCAACAACGGCCTCAGAAGCAGAAATCTTCGAAGCCGAGGTTTCCTAAAGTGTACTCCTTCAAGGATGACAAAGTTCCCGGCATCTTTAAGTACCTGTTGGAGAATAACAAAATCCAGCTGCCGGCGATTGTGGATCAATAAGGGGCTAACAAAGTGACGGATCCGAAGTATTGCGCATACCATAGAGCGGTCCATCACCCTACCAAGTCGTGCTACCACCTCAAGGACAAGATCCAGGCGCTAATTGATGTAGGTGTCATAACCCCGAAGCCGTCCAAGAATGTTGGGGCAAATGCGGTCTCAATCAGCTTTGGATCGGTGCCCACAACATGGTTCAAACCAGAGCGATTCACCAAAGTAGGAATAAAGACTGTGAACGAGGACCCACATGGACAGCGCCAAAAAGGACTTGTGCCACACACAGCCCCAAACGGCAAAATCCTATGGGTTCATCCTGATCTCATTGAAGACGAACAGTGGGCGACTTCCTCGAGAAGAAAGGGCAAAGGCAAGTCCTGTAATGCCACATCCGCAATTTTCGAGGAGGATGGCGATGAAGCTCCTACTTTCCCGCTCTCCGAAGAAGAACAAGAAGTCTTCGCCACTAGAAGCGGAAATGAGTATCACTACAATTATCCACCACCTAGTGAGCAGGGGGTGAATAAACGGGGACCAGGTAAAACTCTCACGGAGATGGGGGTGATTACAAGTCCTACACCGGGCGAAGAGGCTCGATGATAGCCAGTGAATAAACCGAAAGAGAAGAATCCCCAGGAGGTTCAGAATCCGAAGCAGTCTCATTTCAGTCGTCCGATTGGAAGAGACAAACCGGAAAGCTCGAAGACTCCGCAAGTCTTCGATATAATGGCTCAACTAGCCAACATTCCAGCACGGATAATGCTGTATGAATTGCTGCGGTTGTCTAAGGAAACCAGGGAGGCCTTGCAAGAAGCGTTGGCCAATTCAGAGGTGTTTCTGACTCAAGTCAAGCCGGTGCCTGAAGAACCGGAACCGCTGAGTCAACATTGCAATATAGCGACTAAGAACCTTCCCTGCATTACTTTCACCAAAGAGGATATGCAGACGAAGAATTCGAACCACGATCGACCTCTATACTTCGTCGGGTACATTGGCTCCAGCAAAGTCAACCGAATCCAAGTGGATCCGGGTTCTGCTGTGAGTATTATGCCGCTTCGCTTGATGCATTTCCTGGGCATTCCAAATAGCAAGTTGGCGTCAACAGGCACTGTTATCTATGGATTCAACACTAGCGGGTCAAGACCATTGGGTAAAATCCGGATAAAGTGTCAAATGGGTGATTTGAAGACGGAAGTCACATGTTATGTGATTGATGCCGAGACTTCGTATAATTTACTATTGGGTCAACCTTGGATCCACAGTAATGTTATAATCCCCTCAACTCTCCATCAGTGTTTGAAATATATCGACACTGATAATAAAGTTAGGACGGTGGTCGCGGATAAACAACCATTCAAAGGGTATGAGAATTATTTCACTGATTCTCTCCTTTATGGTAACGAATCCGATACTGAATCATCGGCCCATGGCACAGACAGCAGAGAAGAAGCTGATACCGAAGCCGGATTTGATTACAATGGATGTTATGTTCTAAACGACATTGTACCCTTTGTAATCAACCTTGACGACGAACAATCGTCAGAGGGCGGTTGTAACTGGCAACTTGCCGATAATGAAATAAATAACGATTTAGAGTACTCCCTGTCTCTTGATGATGTGATAAAAGAGTTGTATGATAATCCTGATTTGTATATGCCGCTTCGATCGTCCTATATAACAAAGGAACGCCTCCAGCATTCTTTCGGAACAACCATGGTCGTCCCGAACAAAATAAGAGGCGCAAAAGAAGTGATTTACGGTAAAGGAAAAAGCTCCCCATTACGAGATCATTTCTTAAGCGAAGATGAAGATGATGACAAACCTGGTCGGCATTTATCTAAGTATAGCCCGGAAGTGCGCAAGCTCATGGAAAAGCAGGGGTATGATTTCATACTCGGAGAAGGTCTATACTTCGATCGAGGTCCTCGTGTTCCAGCCAAAGCGGCATATGTACCAAAAGGGAGACCCGATGATTATTATAAATACGGACGAGGGTTAGGATATGAATCTTCTTCAGAAGACGAATGCTGCTGGTTAATTAATGACCAATCATCTAAGCAATACAAAAATAGAAATTCGCTAGATGCCTCAGAATGGGACTCCGATACAAGTCTGGGGGAAGCTTTCAAAGCCCTAATGGCGAACATGGCTACAGCTGATCCATCCACAATGGAAGACGACGATCAAAAGCCAACATGGGAAGACCCGTGGGATCAGCGATAGTCTTCCCCCAAATGAGAAGGAGGAATTAATCACTCTCATCAGGGAATATATTAACGTCTTCGCATGGAACTATGAAGATATGCCAGGGCTCGACCCTAATGTAGCAATGCATCGCCTCGATATCAAGCCGGATGCCAAACCTGTCAAACAACAGCAAAGACGGTTTCGTCCACAGATAATGGAAGCCATTGAGGCAGAGGTTAAGAAATTGATCGAATCAGGATTTATCAGAGAAGAGCAACATCCAGAATAGCTAGCCAATATCGTTCCAGTCATGAAGAAGAACGGTAAAATCAGGATCTGTATCGACTTCAGAGACCTGAACACGGCATGTCCAAAAGACGACTTTCCTCTCCCGATCACATATGTCATTATCGACAATACATGTGGATTTGAGAGAATGTCTTTCATGGATGGTTTTTCAGGATATAACCAAATCAAGATGCACCCAGATGACGAGAAGCATACAGCGTTCAGAACGCCCCTCAGTATCTTTTGCTACACCGTGTTGCCTTTCGGTCTAAAGAATGCAGACGCCACATACCAGCGAGCAATGACTAAGATTTTCCAAGAACATCTCAGGAAAACAGTCGAATGCTACGTTGATGATTTGGTTGTAAAAAGCCACAATAAAGAAGATCACATCAAGGACTTGAAGACGATGTTCGATCTCATGCGAAGCCATCAATTGAAGATGAACCCCACTAAATCCTTCCTGGGAATGTCTAGCGGAAAATTCCTTGGATTCGTCATCACCACTAAAGGTATACATATCGATCCTGACAAAGTGAAGGCGATACACGAACTGCAACCTCCTAGAAATCTAAGAGAGCTCAGAGGATTGCAAGGGCGTTTAGCTTACATCTGGCGGTTCATCTCAAATCTTTCTGGGAAGTGCCAACTATTCTCTAAGCTAAACAAGAAAGGGGTGTCATTCATCTGGGACGACGCCTGCCAAAAAGCATTCGAAGATATCAAAATGTATCTGGCGAATCCTCCTGTTCTCGTTGCACCGAAAATCGGGTAAACCGTTCTTGATTTACATCAAAGCGATGAACCACTCGATAAGTGCTTTACTAGCACAAGACAACGATAACGGTCACGAACAGGTAGTTTATTACCTAAGTCGGACCTTGATAGGCGCCGAATCTCG
>NC_033795.1:39791867-39796085 GCF_001876935.1 Asparagus officinalis
ACATCACACCAACAAGTATGGCAACTATACTTCGATGGTGCTTTGAGGGCAGTTAATAGGGCAATAACCCCCGGATGTTCTACAGTCTCCTCCGGAGTTGGAGTTGTCTTAATTTCCCCGGGGAAGCATGTGATGCCTCGGGCTTATTCATTGACTAGTTCGTGCTCCAATAATGTAGCCGAGTACAACGCGCTTCTCATTGGACTCAGTTTCGCCAAGGAGCTGGGGGTCGAATATCTCGAAGCTTTTGGGGATTCTCAATTGATAGTCAACCAAGTCCGTGGAGAGTATGAAGTCAGGAACCAAGACCTGATCCCGTACCACCAGGAGGCCATCAAAATGGTAGATTCTTTTGAAGAATTCTTTATTGAATATATCCCTCGTCTCCAGAACGCTCATGTAAATGCACTGGCAGCACTAGCGGTATCACTTGCGCAGCCTCCCGAAACTGAACTATTAGTCACAGTAAGGACGTATCAACTCTGTATACCCATATACGATATGGATATTGAAGAGGAAGATGATAGAGACATAAGCGCCAAGGAGGTGAACTCAACTCGAATTGGGTCTGAGTCCCGAGATTGGCGTTTTCCCATCATTGACTACGTCCAGTATGGTATTTTGCCAGAGGATGTAAAAGAAAGAGAATCAATCCGCCGAAGAGCACCAAGATTCTTCTATAATACCGAGACCCATACGTTATACCGTAGAGGGTACGATGGTTTATTACTCCGATGCCTTTCGAACAAAGAAGCAGAAGAAGTTCTTAAGGAAGCACACGAAGGAGAATGTGGTGCGCATCAGCCCGGTCCCAAACTGTATGATCGCATTAGGAGAATGGGATATTTTTGGCCAACAATGGTTCGTGACGCAATCGAATACGCCCGAGAGTGTCATGCTTGTCAGGTACATGCAAATTATATGCACCAACCACCGGAGCGTTTACACACGTCAACCACATCTTGGCCGTTCGAGACATGGGGTATGGACATTGTCAGTCCTATTTTTCCCCCTTCAGTCAAAGGTGATCGATTCATTCTCGCAATCACGGATTACTTTTCAAAGTGGGCTGAAGCAATTCCGCTTAGAGAAGTGAAGACGAACAACGTCATCAATTTCATCAAGCATCATGTCATATACCGATACGGCGTGCCAAGACGGATCATTCATGACAACGGTCCACAGTTCATAAGCAACGCCTTCGTCAGGTTTTGTGACAAGTTCAAAATTGAAGATATTTCGTCAACAGCTTACTATCCCGCTGCGAATGGATTAGCTGAGGCGTTTAACAAGACGATCATTAAAATCCTGTCAAAGCTCGTGAAGACCAATAAATGAGACTGGGACGATAAACTCGGTGAAGCACTCTGGGCTTATCGCACCACCATACGCACACCTACAGGGGCCACCCCATATTCATTGGTATATGGATGTGAAGTTGTGCTACCATTGGAGATTCAAATCCCATCCCTTCGGATCGCTCTCACAACCGAGATGACGACAGAAGAACAACATCAAAAATGTCTCGAAGAACTCGAGAGGTTGGATGAAAAGCTCTTGGAAGCCCAACAACAAATTAAGTTTTATCAAGCCCGAATATCTAGGGCCTTTAACAAAAGAGTCCGACAGAGAAGCTTCAAGGAAGGAGATCTGGTCCTCGCTGCTCGCCAACCGATAATCCTCAACTCCAAGAAGAAAGGTAAATTTGAACCCAAATGGGAAGGACCGTTTGTGATAGACACAGTCTACTCAAACGGCGCATATCGCCTGATTACTCAAGAGGGCGCCAGGCAATTAATGCCAATAAATGGGAAGTTCCTGAAAAAGTACTATCCCTAGTACATTCAGGATAACCCATTTAGCGGGAAGTTCCTTGAAGAATATTACACTTAATATTCTAGAGGATAACCCAAAATCATTTTTACCACCAAAATCCCTCACTGATCAATTTTAATCGACAGTGAGTCCACTAAAAATGTCTTTCTGCCCCTATTGATTCTTTCCATGAACAAGAGGTCCACTCTCAGTTTAGAGTCCCCTTTCGATAAACGAAAGAACTCCTTTCTTTTCTCTTTGGTTAAGCCTTCTCATGGTTATAACCGAAGTTGAAACTTCATTTCGATAAACGAAAATCTCATCTTCCGACTAGATAACCAATCCTATAAAAGGTAAGTTTATCTAGATCTTCCAGATTCTCGGAGTGGAGATCCTACTTCTAGTTTCTTTTGCACTGGAAATAGAATATAAAATTCTTCCTTTCCAGAATCAAGGAATAGAATATAAAATTCTTCCTTCCTTATATTCGGGTTCGCCTTCACCCTAAAAGGAGACCGGGAAATAGAATATAAAATTCTTCCTTTCCCACACCAACCCTTTTCAATTTAGGATTCATCCTAGGAAGTTTATCCCGAATCCTAAGCAGGGATAAGTCTGCGCCTAACACGCGCTGCCGGTTTAGTCTTTTTCCGTAGAAAAAGACACCAGAGTTCGATTCTGGGGTATTCTATCCTGAAACCTAAGCAAGGATAAGTCTGCGCTTAACCCGCGCTGCCGGTTAGTTCTTAACCATTAAAAAGAACACCCGCCCACATATTCAACATTGTGGCAGGTTGTTATTAATAACACCAAAATCCATGCCTTACACGCATGGGGAATTTCATCTCGAATCCTAAGCAGGGATATGCCGACGCCTAACACGCGTTGCCGGTTTAGTCTTTCTCCGTAGAAAAAGACACCAGAGTTCGATTCTGGGGTATTTTATCCCAAAGCCTAAGTAGGGATAAGTCAGCGTCTAATACACGTGGCTGGGTAGCCTATGCCCTTAACAATGGCGAAGTCTACGTATTCAAAGTCGTAGCAGCGAGTCTAAGGGAGTTCATTCCGTTAGCACAACGTCACATGCGGAACGGATTTAGACAATCCGCATGCTAGCCCGATTCAAACGGTAGTCGGTAAAGGCTAATCAAACCCGTTGAAGGCTGGGGGTTAGCCAAAAATCCTAAAGTCAACACCTAACACGCGTCGCCGGGTAGCCTATTCCCGTAACAAATGGTAAAGCCTATGTATTCAACATCATAGCACAAAGTCTCAGAGAATTCACTCTCTTAGCACAACGTTACATGCGGAACGGATTTAGACAATCCGCATGCTAGCCCGACTCAAACGGTAGTCGGTAAAGGCTTATCAAACCCGTTGAAGGCTGAGGGTTTGCCAAAAATCCTAAAAGTATTATGGTCAATCATTTCAAACGGAATGAGGAATCATAATAAAGATAAAGATAAAAACCAGTTTCACTAAGAGAATCAAAAGTCAAAGTATACAGCAAACGAAATCATACATCAAGCCCGTGGCTAAAAATCTGCTGACTAAACTTAGACAGCTTCTTATCGTAAGCTTGCCTAAGCTCATCCTGCAACTCGGCTCTGATGGATTCTTCAGTCGTGGCTAAAGTCTTCACAGCGACCTTCTCTGTCTCGACCAGCTTCTGCTTCAAGGACTTCAACTCATCAGATAAAGCAGTGTGCGCCTGCTGATCCTGTATTTTCGTCATCTGAAGAATACTCAAAGTCTCCTCTTTCTCACGGAGTTCTCGTCGGAGCTGGTCTATCTGGATCTCACAAGAAGCAATGGAAGAATCAAGCTCATCGAATGAGGATGACCTAATAGCAAGGTTAGCCTCAACTCGATCTACCCGGTCCCGCTGCACCTGAATCTCGAGCTCAGCAAGAATCCTAGTATCGCGCCATGTCTGTAAGCGAGTATCCAACTCAGCAGTAATGAATGAAGAGGCGCCTACATCCCGGAGCTAACGAAACATTTGAAGCTCATGCTCTAGGCAGTCGAGGTCATCAACTATAGCCTTCGCAAGATCCGGGTATCCTGCATCCCTTATTGAATTTATTTTAAGATCAAGGAATGGCTTAAACTGGTGAAGGGAAAGTCCGTCGTGGAAGAGTTTACCAATCATAGCATTCACGAAGGAGAAGAAGGCGTGGACTTCTATGCAGATGACGATCCTCTCAGGGTCATTGTCAGATAACAACTCCTTCACAAGGACATGAAGCCGAGAAGAAAGTTCTACACAAGAAGGAGAAATTCGTCAAGAAAACCTTAATAAGGAAGTAAATGACATTTCTCAGTTGCTTAATATATACCTTCTGCCCCTTGGGTCACTGGGGGTAGTGGAGGTGTAACGGCTGGGGGGGGATCAACTGGGGG
>NC_033795.1:39796100-39837442 GCF_001876935.1 Asparagus officinalis
CTGTGGGTGTATCAACTGGTGTATTTGGTCTCACAGCCGGCTCAACAGGATCAGTCTCGACAAAAGCTCTTGTCAAATATAAAACAGAATGCCCAAATGCATCACATTACAGCTGCATTAGTCAAAAATTGGCTAGTCCTATAATTAACTTGAGAAGAGGCACGTACCTTCAAAAGAACCACTCTGAGGGAGTGTAGACTCTGGAGACATATCCTCAAGCATCTGGTCATCAATCTGAGGAGAGTCATACAGGAAGTGGAGCATAGGAGTGTCCACAAGCAAACCCTCCCCGTCGAAATCTTCGGTCGGGAAATCTAACACAAGAAAATATAAATGCGGTGAAAGAAGAATGAAGAGACTATGACCAAGGAAATGACTTACCTCTTATAAGTGCGTCAGCCTCTTTATTCCCAAGATCCACGTTTGCCTCCTGCAAGTTATCTAAAAGAGCGAGAAGCACAGAAACAATCAGGGAATGCACAAATCCTGAATCATTCGACTCCTTTGTGTGCTATCTAAAAGATATATTGTTAATGGTAGATGTACCTGGATTCATCGAACCGGGTCCTACATTGATGGTCTCCCTAATGTCGCCAGCTTCTACAGGCCTTTCTACCTGGTGCGGTGAGTTGGGCTCACCAGAAGATGTAAAATCATGAAAAATAGGATCAGGACTCATCTCTCTCTCCCCACGCTCTCCTATATAGAGATGGAAAAGGTTGGTCTATAGGGTAGATGTTACCTCCGTCACTAGCAGGATCGTCACCGGCCAAATCCATATCAGACGCTCGCGAAACTGCACGCGGCTTGCGGGCTAATCTCTTCCGCCTAGCAGCAGGGATAACAATCGAAGGTCTCGCCTGGGAAGAAGGACGGAACTCTTCATCTTGGTCAGCTGTGGTCCCTGAAACATCAAACCATTGTCAGGTTTAATAATCCTGGAAGATAAAAGGAAAGAGTAAGAAACTGACCTCGTTCAGAACAGTCCTCGTGATCTTCAAGATCTCCGCCTGAAGCTTCATCAGCAGAATGAAAGATCTTCTTTCCCTCTTCGTCAATCCGAAGCATTTTCCCAAATCACACGAGAATCGGCCTGAGAAGCCTCCTCAGCCTATAGCTCTGCAATCGGCTTCACGGGGACAGTTTTATTAGCTGCTAACAACCACTTGCAGCTTAAGAAGGTGAGGTTCAACTGCCGCTCAGCACTCGGGAGACTGAACTTAGCACCAGTACAGCCCGTCACGGTCCACAACCATGCACGAAGACCGTCCACCAAACCGCCGTGGGTCCGAAGCTGCTGACGTGGATTCCCGACATAAAGCTGATCATAGCCAAACTGGCGAGCGAATCGGCAGGGTAGGTATGGCTCTATGAAACACTGATTCCTCACCCGGAAAGTCAGATAACCCGGCCTAATGTTCATCAACCAGTTAAAGCAGCCGATGTCTAAATGAGTTCGATACTCCCTCGGCATCTCCTCATCAATCAGACACTCGCCGTATCGGCCGGAGAACTGTGGAAAACAAGTGGAAAACGCCCAACACTTGTGGACCTGTAGCTGCTGTCTGACGTCAGGGAATCCTCACCCCTCCCACTTGCCATTCTCAAGCAACTGTAGTAGGGGAACGGAGGGGTCTGTGGCGTTCGGTACCGACATCATATCAGAACGATGAAGGACGAACCAAGCCATCAAATAAGTGTACGGAAGCTCCACCTTAATAGTAGGAATCTGAGCCGGCGATTCACTTTCCTTCCGTGTAAAAGCACTAGAAATCTGTCGAAGCCCTCGATGAATGTTAGCCACCATCACCGGAAGAAGCGAAAGTTCCTTTTTGTAGGCAAGATGAACCGCTGGGTAGAGCACCTCCAATGACAAGATATCACTAGACTGATACGGGACCACGGCCTCTAGCTATCGGCTTCACGGGGACAGTTTTATTAGCTGCTAACAACCACTTGCAGCTTAAGAAGGTGAGGTTCAACTGCCGCTCAGCACTCGGGAGACTGAACTTAACACCAGTACAGCCCGTCACGGTTCACAACCATGCACGAAGACCATCCACCAAACCGCCGTGGGTCCGAAGCTGCTGACGGGGATTCCCGACATAAAGCTGATCATAGCCAAACTAGCGAGCGAATCGGCAGGGTAGGTATGGCTCTATGAAACACTGATTCCTCACCCGGAAAGTCAGATAACCCGGCCTGATGTTCACCAGCCAGTTAAAACAGCCGATGTCTAAATGAGTTCGATACTCCCTCGGTTTCTCCTCATCAATCAGACACTCGCCGTATCGGCCGGAGAACTGCGAAAAGCAAGTGGAAAACGCCCAACACTTGTGGACCTGTAGCTGCTGTCTGATGTCAGGGAATCCTCGCCCCTCCCACTTGCCATTCTCAAGCAGCTGTAGTAGGGGAACGGAGGGGTCTGTGGCGTTCGGTACCGACATCATATCAGAACGATGCAGGACGAACCAAGCCATCAAATAAATGTACGGAAGCTCCACCTTAATAGTAGGAATCTGAGCCAGCGATTCACTTTCCTTCCGTGTAAAAGCACTAGAAATCTGTCGAAGCCCTCGATGAGGCAAGAAGGGTCATCGGTCGAATCGGTGCGGTCGCATGCCATAAGAATGATTTAAACTTGGTCCCTGCGGGAAAGCCACTCTCAGGACTACTAATGGTATAGGAATGGGCGCCAATCTTCTTCAATAGATTATTCACCCCTGAAGGAGTGAGTGGTGCCAGCTCACAAATAGCCTCGCCAGAATTGCTCTCTAGATTTTTGAACAAGTAGCATGCAAACTGCTTCAGACTCACGAATGACTTAGTCCTCTTCGCTAAAGGCTCAGACTGCGCCAAAGCAATATGATAGTGACATGTGAGATCCCATAAAGTCTCGTAGCGGTCGGGCATGCGATCCTTCAACTGACTCAATTCATGGTTGGAGGGAAAGTATTCCTGATACAGCATCTGTCCCATGGGCAAACCAGAAATCCTGTGCATCTCATGGAGGGCCAAGCCCAACTCCCCTTGCCGGGTCAAAAAAGTATTCGAATCTGGAGTATAAAGCTCGCACAAAGCAAAGAAATGCTTCGCGCTAACAGGCAAACCATACATGGTGGCACGAACGGCTGCATATAGACCACAAGCGTGCAACTCCTCGCTCCATCGGCTCAAGACGTACTTCGTCATGCGAGTCCACCAAAGCTTGTCCAAAGAATGGACCCAACCATAAAATATGTGACGCGTCGCAGGCATCTCCCAACCAAAGAATGGACCCAACCATAAAATATGGACCCAACCATAATACATGGTGGCACGAATGCGATTCTTCAAAGTAGAAGCAGAGGCAAGAAGCTCGTTATGCGGCGGTGCATCCAACCCCAATACTCCAGGATGCAATCCAGTGATATGACTCCTGCTCGAACCAGGAGCTGCCTGATGAGTGATGTAGCCACAGTGAACGCTCTCATGCTCCTCCGTCAAACGCCACGACATCTCCCGTGTCACAGCCTGACGCCTGAGCTCAGTCAACGAACGATGCCGAGGAATCTTCGGCAAATATATGAAACCACTGCCAGTTTTATGGAGCCACTGCTCGGCGTTAATAAACACTACATCCGGGTCTTTGGCAGAGTCACCAAATAAGAAGTCGGTCTTCCTGAGAGGTTGAATAGAACTGGCATCCTTCGCGAAAGGCGCATCTGTGATCAACTGTCGAAGAGCTCGATGTCCACCTCCCTTCACCACTTGGACAACCTTGGTCGACGTGCCCGAAGCAAATTGAGGAGTAACTGGAATAGGGAAAAAATCGTCGGAAGTCGAATAATACTCGCCACGACGCCCGTACACTGCGTGAGATGAGAACGCTCCAGAAGGATATTCCACTGGAAGTAAACATTTAAACGTTTGTTAGTCTCAATTATAAAAGGAAGTTGAACTCATCCTATGAATGGGTAAGATAGAGTCACTGCCTTATAAAGGGTGAGACGATTTGGCCACATTATGCACTTATAAGGTAGGATATATCAAAAAAACATATCCCTGCCTTATAAGGCACAATGCAGCGTCAAAACGCCCCCTTTATTTTGAGATATGGTTTTGACCAAGCAAAACATATCTTTAAAGTGTCGATCCTCACCAAGGAGAATCAAGGCTTTTCTCGATTGCCTCACCAAGGAGAACAACGTGGGGTAAAAAAGACCAATTTGCAAATTTCCAAGAAAAAAATAGACTAATTTGTAAATTTCCAAAAATAGCTCACCGGCATAAGAGGGAGGCGCGCCATCGGCCGACGCGGTAGAGGATTGACCCCTCGCAATACGAGACATGGTGACCTGCAAAATAAATTAAGGGATCAGATCCAGAAAAAGGTTCCCCTTTTTATTGCAATTCTACCCCCTTGAAAGACGAGCTCGAGGCGCCAAATCATAATTCTAACCATCACATGCAATCCCACAAGTTCATAAATTGAATTAAACATGAAATATACTAAAGTTGTGGAGGATTTACCTGAGGAAAAGCTCGTGGATCCAATAAAAAATCAGATCTTGAAAGAGGCTCGAACCACGTGCTCGAGGGGCCTGAGAGAAATTTTTATATGAAGATTTCTGAGGGATTTCTCAGTCTAAGATCCAAAGAAAGACTAGATCTAAGACAATTATGAAGATTTGAGGGAGGGGGGGGGGGGGGGGCTAGAGAGGAGGAAAAGAAAGAAGAAAAGAACCCCTTTTATAAATGAACCAGCCTTGAACCAGACCGGACCAGGTTGAACCAGACCAGACCAGTCCAAATCAGTTCAAAAGAGGCTGAACCAGGCCAAACCAGGCTGAACCAGGCCAAACCAGACTGAACCAGACCAAACCAGGATGAACCAGTCTGAACCAGTCTTGAACCAGTCCTGAACCAGGTTGAACCAGTCTTGAACTAGGTTAAACCAGTTTGAACCAGATTGGAACCAGAACTCAAATTGAAGCTGAATCGAACATCGAAACGACTTCAAATCGACCGAGGGTTCATTCCCTTGTCTATTCTTGCCTCTCCCGCACATTCGGAAGGATCAGAAGATTTTTTGAGCCGAATTACTACCTTTTTTGGCTCATTATCAAGCCGGTTCAGCTCATCATCAGGCCGGTTCAGCTCATTCGGGCACAGAAATTACTCCAATAAGGTATACGAGTATAAACTATTCCCTATTTTTGGTTGAGAAGTTTCTGGAGAATATTTTTTTTAAATATTCTTAAGGATAACTCAACAATACTACGCCGGACAACGCGTCACAAATGAGAATTCGACGCCAACAATCGATGGCCAATTCTATGTTGAACCAATAAACACGAGCTAAGGATCAGAAAATCAAGAACCGACTTCAAGTTCGAAATTCCGACAAGGGTCAGACAGTAAATACAGCACCGGAACCCTTACAGACATTTGACAAAGCACCGAATAGCCTGAAGGATTGAAGGAATCAAGAACAGAAGCCATTCCAAGGTCATGTTACACTGACTGAAGGTTGGGGCAATCATATCCAAAGTATTCCAGACTCTTCTATAAAAGAACGAGACTGAAATACTTTGGAGGGGGTATCTGTAGGCGTATAAAATTACTTATAGGTCCCTTAGCACAGTTCGGCACAAACCGACAAACCATCGGGCGACATATCCAAACACGAGCGTCAATCCACAGCACCGAAGCCAAGCGATACGCGACGGAGCAGATTAACGAGGCTACGAGGCTAACGAACCGCACGCAAATAACGGAATAAATCCACTCGCATGCGGAATCAAGCCAAGGGTTCAAAGAGTCAACGAGTCATCCAACCAAGGGCGGACTCGGACGAATCACGATCGAATCAAGATCAGTTTCGGACTCAAACTCAGAAGTGGATTTACTGCCAAATCAGGTCAACGAATCAAGTCCAGACAAATCAACCACAGAACCGAAAAACAGATACAATGATGGAAAACAGCGGAAACCCAACACCTAGAGGGGCTCGGCCGAAACCGAGCCACCTCAAGGTGGCTCGGCCAAGAGCCCCAAGAGCCAGCCACCTATAGGTGGCCGGCCTAGATCTGTGTGCGGGCACAGTTCAGATGGCTTATAAATAGAGGGCTTGGTTCATTTGTTCGGAGGTTGGAACTTTTGGAGCCGAAACTCTGCCGAATTGAGAACCAATTTTAGAGTTTTGAAGACTTGAAGACTTGGGCATTCAGATCTGGTTCTTGGCGAGCATCCACGTCATAAAAGGTAAGAGTTCGAGAGAGAGAAATCAGATCTCAGATCTACGCAGTCATCCTCCGGATCAAAAGCTTGGCCTTTGATCCCGAGAACTAGGGTGATTATTTCCTTGGTGAATTAATCCCCCCCGGCTATTATTTCCTTTGCGAAATAATACCCGTCATACTGCGTAGATCTGACCGGATCTAGATCGCGCGGTGGTCCACGGATTAACCCCGGCGTTGGCAAAGAACCCACAAAAGCGAGCGACCGCAAAACAGGAACTTGTGATTCGTTCGAAAGGAAAGTTGTAATCTTTTATTTTTTCTTTGATTTCGTTGTAACCGGATCTTACAAAAAAGACCGGATCTTTTGTAAGCAAAAAGCAATTACTTGAGAAAACAATGACGTCAATGAAGAACACAATTTTTCCCGCGAACATACATATTGGATGATTTAAAGAGATCCTAAACATGAAATAGATATGTAACCATCACGTAATACCGAAGATGACTGGACGAGTCAAAAAGTCATCGTCTTCGAGAAGAAGAGCTTAGCGATGACAAGGACCTAAGAGGAGCTCACAGTGAAGGAGGTGAGAGGAAGTATCAAGGTAGGTACCAGAGGCTATGAGAGGTGGCGGGAGTATGCTAAAAATCATAGAAGACGGTGGAATGCAATGGTCAAGGGTTGAGTTTAATTTTAAAAAAATAAGCCTCAAACCGCTTTTAAATAGCAATCGAAAAGTAAATTTCGAATGAAATCGCTCACTATTTACCATTATAACACACTATTGGCCACTTTTGCGAACAGACATATTCCACAATATGTCACCGCTATTGCGCGATAGCATCGCGGGAAGGGACCGCTAACGCTATTAGCGCCGCTATTGCGGGCTATTTACCACTATTTATAACAGTGGTCAATTCCTTGGAAAATATATTTATAATAAATAGCAACCAACAAAATATAAGACAATAATTGTCTCAGAGAAATGTCACCTGTTATGGAACACAAAGTAAGGGAGCAAAAAACTGAAAAAGATGCTCCAAGCCTTGCTCCACCTCCTCGACTTCTTCCTCGGAGGAGCCTTCTGAGCCGGAGCCTCTCTGAAAGCCGACCCTAAGCTCTCCGAGTAGTCATCCCTCAAGGAGCTCGAGCTCTAGTCTCTGAAGAGGAGGTCGGTGCCGGTGTCCAGCGAGGCCTTCGCATTCGGAGCTGACATCGTCTCATTCATCTCCACGTTGGATCTCTTCATGGAGCTTGATCTGTCAAGGCTCCGCCTTCGGCTTCTGGATGAAGAACCAGCGTCCAGCGAGGCCTTCACAAATTTTCCGCTCTTTCCTCAATTGCCTCCGCTCCTTCGCCATGAGCTCACCGGCCGATGTTTCGAGAACTGTTAAGGATAGAGAGGTGCATCAAAGGTTGGGAAGTGAGCAGGGGCGAGGAGAGGAAACAGAGGCAGAGGCAAAGGAGGAAATCTAGGGTTTGTTCGGGGGAGGAGAAGGCTCAGTTTTGGGGGAGGAGGGATTGGAGGAGGGATTTGATGGAGATGGAGCCGGATTCTGGGAAACTCAAGAGCTGAAGAAACTTATTTATGCTTCTTTAGAATAAAATTTCGGTGTTGGGGGAAAGATGAGCGACGAAATTTTAGGGGGAAAAGGCGGTGGCGAAATTTTGATGGGTTAATTTTTTAAAAAAATGGGTAACGTATCCTAGATGGAAATTTTCGTCTAGGATACATTCTAGACGGAAATTTCCATCTAGGATAGTTGGTTAATTTTTAAAAAAAATTAAAAATAAAAAACCGTCTATTTTACTATTCTAGATGGAAATTTTGGTCTAGAATGTTTTATTCTAGACGGAATATTCTAGATGAAAATTTTCCGTCTAGTTTAATTACAAACTAGACGAAAAAATTTCCGTCTAGAATAGTCCGTCTAGGATACGTGATTTTCTATTAGTGTGTGATCGACGGAGAGAGTTCCTATAACTTACTGTTGGGTCGACCATGGATCCACGGTAACGTTATAGTCCCTTACACCCTCCATCAGTATCTTAAATATATAGATACTAATAATAAGGTCAAGACGATGGTCGTGGATAAGCAGCCGTTTAAGGGTTAGAAAATTATTTTACTGACTCCCTTCTCTATGGTGCTGAATCCGATACTGAACCATCGGTCCAATGTACAGACAATGGAGAAGAAGCTGATACCGAGACTAGGTTTGATTACGATGGTGGTTTTGTACTTAATGATATTATACCCATTGTAATCGATCTTGACGATGGAGAGTCATTGGACAGTAGTTGTAATTGGCAACTTGCCGAAGAAGTAGTAATAAATGATGATTTAGAGTACTCGTTGTGTCTTGATAACATCATGAAGGGGCTATACGGTGACCCTGACTTGTATATGCCACTTCAATCATCTTGCATGACGAAAAAGCACGTTCAGGATTCGTTCGGAATGACACTTGTCATTCCTGCAAAGACAGGGGATGAAAAGGAAGTTGTCTATGGTAAAGGGAAGGAGTTTTCGGTACCAGACCACTTCTTGAGAGAAGATGACGATGATGATAAACCTGCTCCTCATTTATTAAGATATGGCTCAAAAGCGCGTAATCTCATTGAAAAAATACGAATATGACCTTGCACTCGGTGAAGATCTTTGTTTTGGTCGAGGTCCACGAGTTCCACCTCGTATGGCCTATGTACCAAAAGGAAAACCCGATTATTATTATAGCTATAAAAGAGGTTTAGGCTATGTTTTCTCGTCCGATGACGAGTGCTGCTGGTAAGTCATCGATCAAATAGCTAATAAGGGTAAAGACGAATATTCTTTCAATTCTTCAGCCTGGGATTCCGACGCTAGTATTGGAGAAATGTTTAAAGAACTAATGTCAAACATGGCTACGATCGACCCCGTCACAATTGAGGAAGACAATCAAATGTCAACTTGGGAAGACCTTTGAGTTCATCACTTGAATATGTAGTACAGTGATAGGTTTGAACAAAGGGAACCCCCTACCGATGACTAAGTTATCCAAGTGAACATGGATGACGAAGATAACTTGAAGCCCATATTCATTAGCAACAGCCTTTCGCCAAATGAGAGAGAGGAATTAGTTGCTCTCATTAGGGAATACATCGATGTTTTTGCCTAGAACTACGAGGATATGCCGGGACTCAATCCAAATGTGGCAATGCACCGCCTTAACATTAAGCCAGATGTCAAACCTGTCAAACAACAACAAAGATAGTTTCGTCCATAAATTATGGAGGCAATCGAGTCCGAAGTTAAAAAGCTTATTGACTCGGGTTTTATCAGGGAGGAGCAACATCTTGAATGGCTTGCCAACATTGTTCCGGTCCTTAAGAAGAACGGGAATATCAGGATTTGTATTGACTTTATAGATCTTAACACCGCCTGCCCGTAGGATGATTTCCCTCTTCCCATCATGGATGTTATCATCGACAATACATGTGAGTTAGAGAGAATGTCCTTCATGGAAAGATTTTCTAGTTATAATCAGATAAAGATGCACCTGGATGATGAAAAGCATACCGCATTTAGAACACCCCTCGGTGTTTTTTGCTACACGGTTATACCCTTCGCCTTAAAGAATGTAGGTGTCACATATTAGAGAGTCATGTTAAAGATTTTTCAGGAGCATCTCCGGAAGACTGTTGAATGCTATGTGGACGATCTAGTCGTGAAAAGCCGTGACAAGAATGATCACATCGAGGACTTGAAGAAGATGTTTGATCTAATGCGGACTCATCAATTGAAGATGAATCCTACCAAATCTTTCCTCAGAATGTCCATGTTTGGTGGAAAATTTGCAGTAAAAAGAATGAAAGAAAATTGACTTGTATTCTCTCGAACTTAATTACAATTTGAATTCCGATTACAAAAGAGAGGAGAATAATTTAGATTCTTCCCTTTGTTTAATTCTGGGTTCTTCACGGTAGCGATGGAGTGCCTTCCTCGAATGCTCGCGTCGAGTTTGCTCTCCGTTGACGATCCGAACGTCTTGGATGGAGTGCCTTCCTCGAATGCTCGCGTCGAGTTTGCTCTCCGTTGACGATCCGAACGTCTTGATTCACTGGAACGGTCGAATGCTCGCGTCGAGTTTGCTCTCCGTTGACGATCCGAACGTCTTGATTCACTGGAACGGTATCTCTTCCTCACGATTTGATACTTTGGAGAACTTGGGTGGCATGTTTGAAACTCTGAACGAGTTGATAACTCAGAACGAGTTTGAAACTCTATGAAAGAGTTGATTTAACCGAAAGTCGGTTATAAGCTAAAGATGAAGAAGCTCCTGTTGTCGATCTCCAAAGCTCCAGCCGAAGGATGAAGGATCTTCTTTGCTGCCAAGTCTCAGATCTAAAATGTCGGCCCAAACCAAGAGCCAAATCCCCTCTGCTCCAACCCCTAAACTGAATTGATTTTTAGTTATTTATAGAGGATTAAGGGATGTAACTACCCCTTAAATCGCTCCTAAGTGGGGTGTAACCGCCCCTAAATCATGGGAAACGGTTTTGGAACTGTTCAAGTGTTTAAGGGGTGTAACCCCCCCCCTAAAATCTCTCCATAATGGGATGTAACTGACCCTATTAAGTGGATATATGTTTTTTTTAAAACCGTTCAGGTTCTGTTAGAACCAGTCAAACGCAAAAAACGCAGGTCTGACCCTCACATTTTGATGTTGCAATGCAGCTTCGACTCCGGCGTTTTGATATTACAACGCAGGGAGGACTTCTGCGTTTTGTTGCTGACACACGGGGAGGACCTCCGCGTTTTAGTGTAGCAACGCAAGGAGGACTTATGCATTTTGTTCCGAGAACACAGCCACGAGCTATGCGTTTTGAATCTGGGACGCATAGGTGAGCTCTGCGTCTGGATTTGAAGAGACCGTTAATTTATAGTCTCTTTTGCTAGAGCATTGCAAAGACCGTCATCTTGTAATCTTCTTCTTAGCTCCTTGAAACTATGAGAGTCGTCAGATTGTAACTCCCAATGTTGATTGTGAAGGCTGTTAATTAGAGCTTTTATCAGTTATTGTGAAGGTCGTTAGATTATAACCTTCATCGATCTATGTGAAAGTCTTCAAATTATAGCCTTCTGGAAGTCGTCAGATTGTAACTTCTATCATCGGTGTTTGATGGGAGATAAGCTATCTATTGCGATTTTTAGACAGCCTACAGAACTCCCTCCAAAATTTTTGAAAGTTCGCGGTTAACTAGGATGAATTTTCAGAATACTTTGGATCTCAACTCTGATCTTGGAGCTGTTGATTCCTTGTCATAAAGGAGTCATTCTCTGCACCCGCTTCAAAGGCATCTTAGTTGGTGGGCCCCTGCGTTTTGAACTTGAGATACGGGTCTCACCCTTGCATTTTGAATTTGGAACACGGGTGTGACCTCGGTGTTTTGGTTTTTACAACGCAGGTCTGACCTTAGCGTTTTGACTTGAGACGCGGAGGTGGCTTTCATGTATTTTTGACTAAGTCTTTGAGATTTGTCTTTAGCTCATCTGTTTCAAGTCTCGGCTCACATCCATTAAGCTAATGGACCTACGAACCTACATAGGATTTTTGGCAAAACCTCAGCCATCAACGGATTTGATAAGCCTTTACCGAGTACCGTTTGAGTCGGGCTAGCATGTGGATTGTCTAAGTCTGTTCCACATGTAATGTTGTGCTAAGAGAATGAACCCTCTTAGACTTGATGCTATGATTTTAAATACATAGACTTTGTTATTTTCACGGGAAAAGACTAACCGGCAACGCGTGTTAGGCGTAGACTTATCTCTAATTAGGGATCGAGATAAAGTCCCCATGCATGTGAGGCATGGATTATGATGTCTTTTTCACGATAAAAGACTAACCGGCAACGCGTGTTAGGCATAAGCTTATCCCCACTTAGGATTTGGGATAAAGTTCCCCGTGCGTGTAAGGCACGGATTTTGGAATTATTAATAACGGTCTACCACGACGTTGAATACGTGGGCTTTTATCCTTTTTATGGTCAAAGACTACCCGACAACGCGTATTAGGCGTAGACTTATCTCTAATTAGAGATCGAGATAAAGTCCCCCATGCGTGTAAGGCACGGATTTTTGGTTCTACGATGTTGAATACGTAGGCTTTGTTATTATTGTGGGAATAGGCTACCCAGTAGCATGTGTTAGATGCAGACTTATCTCTAATTAGGGATTGAGATAAAGTCCCCCATGCGTGAAAGGCACAGATTTTTAGTGCTACGATGTTGAATACGTAGGCTTCGTCACTGTTTCTTCCTGTGTTACTTGAAACACTGAAAGAAAGTTGGAATTGCAAGAGGTGTAGTATTAACTTGGTATGAATTTTCACTTAGAGTAAAATTCAGAAATTTTCTTCATTATCACTAGGATAACTCCAGAAAATTTTTAATCCGCTAGGGAATTTATAACAAAAACTTGTTACCCTTGTTGAAAAAGGATTAACAAGTTCATTGGGGGGGTTTGACTGTTAGAGATGTTATGTTAACCTAACTGTATTTTATAGGCCTATCGCTCTATTAAAGAGAGTCGATAAGTTGATTTGGTCGTCAGAGGTGTGATGTTAACTTGACGGGTTTATGGACCTATCGTTCGATTGAGGAGAATCGATAGGTTAGTTTGGTCGTCAGAGATATGATATTAATGTGATAGGAATTTGTTGCGATCGGAGTAACCTTGAGGACCTATCGCTTTATTGAGGAGAGTCGATAAGTTAGTTTTGGTCGTCAGTGGTGTGATATTAACGTGACATGAATTTATTACGATCGGAGAAACCGTGAGGACCTATCGCTCTATTAGGGAGAGTCGATAAGTGGATTTTGTCAGAGGTTTGGTGTTAACATGATGGAAATTTATTATGATCGGAGCAACTTTGAGGACCTATCGCTCTATTGACGAGAGTCGATAAGTTAATTGTCAGAGGTTTGGTGTTAACATGACAGGATTTGTGTTACGATTGGAGTAACTTTATAGACTTATCATCCTATTGACGAGGATCAATAAGTGGATTGTCAGAGGTGTGATGTTAACGTGACAAGAGAATGTTACGATCGGAGCAACTTTGTGGACTTATCATCCTATTAAAGAGGATTGATAAGTGAATTGTCAGAGGTTTAGTGCTAATGTGACAGGATTTGTATTGCGATTGTAGCAACTTTGTAGATATATCATCCTATTGAAGAGGATTGATAAGTGAATTTGTCAGAGGTTTAGTGTTAATGTAACAGGATTTGTGTTGCGATTGGAGTAACTTTGTAGACTTATCATCCTATTGAAAAGGATTGATAAGTTGATTGGTTGTCAGAGGTGTGAAATTAACGTGACAGGAATTTGTACTTGTGACTTGCACAAGTTTTTGGGAATTAGCGTCTCGCTGGGAAAACTTGCTAGGTGAGTTTATCACCAGAAGCGATGAATTTTGATACTTGTGATTTGAACAAGATTTTGAAGACTTGGTGTCTTATTGGGGAAGATTGTGATTTGAGCAATTTTGAGGATCTATCATCCTATTAACAAGGATTGAAAAGTTAATTGCTAGAGGTATATTGTTAACGTGATAAATTAGGAGTGATGCAAGTTGCATTCATACTCTGTGGGGGTGATGATCGTCAGAAGTGTAATGTTAACTCGACGATGTGAAAGATTCGTTACTCTTAATCCAATGGATTCCAAGTAACCAACCCCCAGTCTTGATTAAGACTTAGCAGGGGAATAAAAAAAGGTAGACAAGGCACATCGCCTAGTGGGGCACTATCCATGAAGTCGGAATAGAGACACATCACCTGGTAGGCTATTATCTGATGAGTTTGACTATCAGAGGTAGCTGTTAACGTGAAAGTTTTGTGGATCTGCTATCCTATTGAAGAATATTGGCAAGTTGATGAACTATCAGAGGTCACTGTTAACATGATAGTTTTATAAACTTGCCATCCTACTGAAGAGGATTGGCAGATTGATGGACTATCAGAGGTAAATATTAACGTGATAGTTTTTGGTGGATCTGCCATCCTATTAAAGAGGATTAGCAGATTAATGGACTATCAGAGGTAATTGTTAACGTGATAGTTTTATGGACCTGCCATCCTATTGAAGAGGATTGGCAGATTAATGGACTATCAGAGGTAACTATTAACGTGATAGTTTTGTGGACCTACCATCCTATTGAAGAGGATTGATAGGAGAATTTGGAGGGAATAAACTATCAGAGGTGATCATTAACGTGATAGTTTTGGTAGACCCACCATCCTACTTGAAGAGGATTGGTGGGAGAATTTGGGGGAAATGGACTATCAGAGGTGTATTGTTAACTTAATAGTTTTGGCAGATTTTGTAGTTTACAGAGGTATTCTATTGAATGTGACAACTCAGAAAATTTATTATTCATAATCCAATGAACTACAAATAAACCAACCCCCAGTCTTGAACAAGTGCAGAGGGGAGAAAGGGTAGACATGACACATCACCTAGTGGGCCACTATCTAGCGAGTTTGACTATCAGAGGTAACTGTTAACGTGATAGTTGTTGGACCCGCCATCCTACTGAAGAGGATTGGCTTCATTAGCCGTAGTATCTTCCCCTTCTGACTAAGAAGATTGGGCTTGGTCTGATTGCTCAGGTTGATCCTGCCTACTTTGTTCTTTAGCTTTGATCCTGGTAATAATCTTTTGAGCATGTTCACCTTAAGAGATTAGTTATATCCAGGAACGACATTCTGTAACCCTTATTTATGCTAGAAGGTCGGTCTACAAGTTGTGTCGATAGGTCTCCACTAAGGTAGACTATGTCATACTTGACGAACATCGGAGAGCCATGCTTCGGAACCTCTTGACGAAGGCTTTGACGGACTCCCTCTTCTTCTGCTTAGTGGTGAGAAGGGTATGGATGGAAACTTCTGTATCCTCTTTAAAGAATCTCGATAGGAAGAGTCTCTCTAGATCCGCCCACTTTTGGATACATCCTGCAAGTAGTTTCCTGAACCATTCAAAGGCAACTCCCTTAAGGGTACCAATGAATAATCGAGCCAGTATGGCGTCGTTGGATATCACATTCCCAGTCTATGACTTAAAATGATAGATATGTTGGTTCGGTGATCCCGTGCCGTTAAAAGTTTGTAGCATCAGGACTTCAAACTTTGGAGGATCAGGGGCTGCATCCCATTCGGCAGGATAGGGTCTGATAGCTCCCTCATCTTGGAGCTTGCTTCTATTGGTAATGGCATTGAGGCAGGCTTCCAATTCTTCCATTTTGGTAGATTGGAGATTTTGCTCGTTCTCAGTCTCTCTTCCTTCATCAGAGGAAGATTCTAGGTTGTGGGCTTCTTGGTCAGAAGCCGTGTCATCAACCACTTTTCCCTTCCCTTTGCTTGTGTGAGGTTGGGATGAAGACATTTTGCCTCTTCGGAAGGATTCTTGCCTAGGTGGCGAATCTGTCTTCTGAGATTTGGCCTTGTCTGTGACGATTTGATTCATCAGGGCCAAGAGTTCATTAATGGCCTCCTACTAAGATTTGATCATGGCCTCCTGCTCATCAAGTCCATTCGCGAGATCTTCATGGTTTCCCGTCATATAAGCAGAGCTCTCATGTTCAACAAAGAAACTTGACGATTGAGACTCCGCAATGGCTGTGTGTTCATCCTCAGAATTGGTTCCTCTGGCTAACCTCCGATAGTTGACAGGGGGAATGGTTCCTGTTTGAGTCCGAGTATGTTGATAAATTCCATCGGACCTATTCAGGGGGTCTTTTAAGCCAGGAGACTGATCTTTCTCTGACTCGTCGGAGCTAGGGACTGATGATCTCCCTCTGCCGATCTGTTAGAAGTGACTCCAAGGTACTTGGTCTCTGGAGACTTCTTCCTGTGCAAACGTCGTTGTTGGTTGGGCAAGGCAACATTCGTTAATTGGTCGAACATCAACGTTTTGGCCGCATATGAGCAGCATTGACATCCCGAGAGGACCGTAGGAATCAATCGTTCACATTAGAATGAACGAATGACTTGTTGCATTGGTCTTTCTCTCGATATGAACTCTCTCAAGCCTGTTGGAAAGACTTGAGAATTACTCACTGATCGTGAGGTTTGAATTGGAACACCCAGTCCATGATTGTACAGGACTGGCTCTTGGTGAACATGGATCTGGTTGAGATGCCTTGAATCCATGGACTTTTTATATCCGCCCTTCAATCTAGTCGTGCTACGCGGAGTATTCAGGGGTCTCGCTAGTGAAACACAGTCCTGATGTCTGCGTTTAGCTAATAAAACACAGTCTTAAAATCTGCATTTTGATTCTGAAACGCACTCCTGAGAGTTGCGTTCAGTTTGTGAAACGCACTCCTGAGAGTTGCATTTTGGTTCTGGGATGCACTCCTGAGAGTTGCATTCAGCTAGATTAACGCAGTTTTGAGGTCTGTGTTTTTATGTTGGAACGCGCTCCTCAGAGTTACGTTTTGGTTCTGGGACGCACTCCTGCGAGTTGCGTTCAACCAGATCAACGCAGTTTTGAGGTCTGTGTTTTGATGTTAGAACGCGCCTCTGAAGGCTGCGTTTTGATTGCACAACGCGCCACTGAGGGTTACGTTTGGCATAAGCTGAGCCCACTCCTTCGGAGAGGGCTTCCTTCAGCATAGGAGCAACGATTGGAGCTTTAGTCTCCTTGAAGACTTTGCGGATCTTGCGCATAGCCTTGGAGCTAAGGGATCCGAAGGAGAGTAACTCCTCATACTTGGCTTGATCGAACTCGATGATCAGAGTTTCAACGGTCATTCTAGTGAGCATGACGTTGGATTGCGCCACCACCTCTTTGTCAGAGAAGCTAGTCCCCAGCAGAGTCGCCAACTTTTGTTTGGTGGAAAATTTGCAGTAAAAAGAATGAAAGAAAATTAACTTGTATTCTCTCGATCTTAATTACAATTTGAATTCCGATTAGAAAAGAGAGGAAAATGATCTCGATTCTCCCATTTGTTTAATTCTAGGTTCTTCACGGTAGCGATGGAGTGCCTCCCACGAATGCTCGCATCGAGTTTGCTCTCCGTTGACGATCCGAACATCTTGATTCACTGGAACAGTATCTTTTCCTCACGATTTGACGCTGTGGTGAACTTATGTGGCAAGTTTGAAACTCTGAACGAGTTGATAACTCAGAACAAGTTTGAAACTCTATGAAAGAGTTGATTTAACCGAAAGTCGGTTATAACCCAAAGATGAAGAAGCTCCTGTTGCCGATCTCCAAAGCTCTAGCCGAAGGATGAATGATCTTCTTTGCTGCCGAGTCTCAGATCCAAAATGCCGACCCAAATCGAGAGCCAAATTCCCTCTGCTCCAACCCCCAAACTGAATTGATTTTTAGTTATTTATAGAGGATTAAGGGGTGTAACTATCCCTTAAATCGCTCCTAAGTGGGGTGTAACCGCCCCCAAATCGTGGAAAATGGTTTTGGAACTGTTCAAGGGTTTAAGGGGTGTAATCCCCCCTAAAATCTCTCCATAATAGGATGTAACCAACCACATTAAGTGGAGATACGGTTTTTTTAAAACCGTTTAGGTTCTGTTAGAACCAGTCAAACGCAAAAAACACGGGTCTGACCCCCGCATTTTGATGTTGCAACGTAGGTTCGACTCCGGCGTTTTGATATTGCAACGCAGGGAGGACTTCTGTGTTTTGTTGCTGACACACGGGGAGAACCTCCGTGTTTTAGTGTGGCAACGTAGGGAGGACCTATGCATTTTGTTTTGAGAACACAGCCACGAGCTATGCATTTTGAATCTGGGACGCACAGGTGAGCTCTGCGTCTGGATTTGAAGAGACCGTCAATTTGTAGTCTCTTTTGCTAGAGCGTTGCAAAGACCGTCATCTTATAATCTTCTTCTTGGCTCCTTGAAACTATGAGAATCGTCAGATTGTAACTCCCAATGTTGATTGTGAAGGCTGTTGATTAGAGCTTTTATCAGTTATTGTGAAGGTCGTCAGATTGTAACCTTCATCGATCTATGTGAAAATCTTCAAATTATAGCCTTCTGGAAGTCGTCGGATTGTAACTTCCATCATCGGTGTTTGATGGGGGATCAGCTATCTATTGTGATTTTTAGACAGCCTACAGTCCAGCGGTAAATTTCTTAGATTCGTCGTCACCACCAAGGGTATTCATATTAAGCCTGATAAAGTGAAGGCAATTAATGAGTTACAACCCCTAAGAAATCTTAAGGAACTCAGAGAATTACAAGGGCAGTTGGCTTATATCCGACGGTTCATCTCGAACCTTTTAGGAAAATATCAACCATTCTCTAAGCTCACAAAGAAGGGTGTATCATTCATATGGTATGACGCTTGTTAAAAAGCATTCGAAGAGATCAAAGAATATCTCTCGAACCCCCCTGTGCTCGTTGCACCAAAGTCGGGCAAATCGTTCTTGATTTATGTCAAGGCGACAAGCCACTCATTAAGTGCATTACATGCACAAGATGACGACAATGGTCACGAACAGGCTGTATATTATCTGAGCCGAACTCTTATAGGTGCCGAATCTCGGTTTCCAATTATTAAGAGGGAGTGCCTCGCCTTGGTGTTCGCTATTCAAAAGATGCAGCACTACTTGGTCGGACAGACTATTTACGTCATCTCTAATGTTAACACAGTCCGGGTGTTCATGACGTAGCCGGCTTTCATAAATTGACGGTTAGCAAAATGGGCCCTGCTTCTGTCCAAATACAATCTGTACTTTAAACAACAGAAGTCGATCAAAGGACAGGTTATTTGTGATCTTTTAGCAGCAAACCTAACTATGGATACCGCTGAGATATACGATGATCTGCCAGATGAAACCCACAAAGTCAATGTAACTTCCCACCAACAAGTATGGCATTTGTACTTCGACAGTGCTTCTAGAGCGTCTAATGTGGCAAGTACTCTTGGATGTTCTAAGATCTCCTTCGGAGTCGGAGTTGTCTTAGTTTCCCCGGGAAAACATGTGATGCCTCGAGCCTACTCACTAACCGAGCTGTACTCAAACAACATAGCCGGGTATAACGCACTGCTTATCGGACTCAGCTTTGCTAAAGAGCTAGGGGTCGAGTATCGCGAAGCTTTCTGTGATTCTTAACTGATAGTTAAACAAGTTCAAGGAGAGTATGAGGTTAGAACTCTGGATTTAATACCGTACTATAAGGTGGCCATCGAGATGGCATAATCGTTTAAAGTATTCTTCATCGAGTACATTCCACGTCTACAGAAGGCATACGCAAATGCACCGGCGGCATTAGCAGTATCTCTGGCACAACCCTCCGAAACAGAACAGTTCATCACAGTAAGAACTCACCAGCTCTTTGTACCAATCTATGATATAGATAACGAAGAAGGGGGTATTAAAGAGGTTCATTCAGCCTAAATTGGCTTCGAGCTTCGAGATTGGCATTTTCCTATCATAGATTATGTCCTGCACGGTATTGTTGGCCTCTTTGTTTTGATGATGTTTAACAAATAATTTACCACTAATGTTGTTTGTCTAGTGTTTGTACTTATCTATTTATTATAGACAAATAACATGTTGGAGGATGGATGGAATCGAGCCTTAACGATTATATCCAATGGAGGTTGGCGGAATAGTAGGTGAAGCTATGTACAATTCAAGTTGAAGATCCAAGTTCATGCTTCATCCGCAAGATTACCAAGTCAAGCTATTGAAGATCAAGATCAAGCTTGGGTAATTTAGTTTAGGTTTACCAAGTCAAGCTATTGAAGATCAAGATCAAGCTTGGGTAATTTAGTTTAGGTTTTATATTATGTGTGTTAGTATTGGGTAATTTAGTTTAGGTTTTATATTATGTGTGTTAGTACCTTAAGCTCAATCATATATACACACATTTTAGTTTTAGTTTCTATGTATATATATAGTTATATATATATGCATACATGATTTTATAGTTTTCATGTTTATAAATATGAAATTATATTTTTCAAATTTATTATTGTGTTTTGGTTTAGCTATATAGATATGAAATAACAAACAAATTTATTTACATTTTTATTTGTTTCATATTCTATTATGTTTCAGAATATATTGCATAGAATATGTAAATTTGTGAAAATATTATATTCTCAGGTTTTGGACTTAACAATAATCATATATATCTTTTATTAAATCCACAAAATCATTTTGTAATGTTTCAAAACATGGTTAAGCTAAAGTGTCAAAACTCATGTGTTTACATTTTCATGTTTTGGACTATTTTGCAAAATAATGATATTTTTTACTTGGGAGGTCCTTTCTAAAAACTAATTTTTATAGCATGTGTATTATCATGTCTACAATTATTTCCTAAAGTTTTATATTTTTTAGAATTTATTTGATATTTTTAAACAGGGTTTTAAAATTAGATAAACTGCTTTCAAACCTGTTTTTAGTCTGTGTCAGTTTGCGGTCGACCGCCACGGTTGACCGCCTTGAGTCCAGAGACTCAATATGTGTTTTGATGGCTCCTGGTCGACCGTGGCGGTCGACTGGATGCAGTCCAGAGAGTTTCACGGTCGACCGTCACGGTCGACCGTCACGGTCGACCAGCTGATGTCCAGAGCCTATATTCTGTTTCTAACCAAACTATCATTCACCCTATAACGGCTAGTTTCCAAAGCCATTTTTGAGCTGGTTTTTGGTCTTTTCTTGGCTTTCTCTTGGGTTTGGGATTGCATATAAATACCTCCTTATTCCTTAGCTCTTACAAGCATTCAAGAAATGTTTTAAACAAGTTTTAAAAGAGTTTAAGTTTGGTTTGAAGTTTGTTTAAGGGTTTGGTTTGTGAAGAATTCCACAAGAGGAAGTGGAGATCAATTCATTGTTATTTGAGCTTCAATCCATCTCTCTCTCTCTCTCTCTCTTGTCATTTATTGGAGAAGTTTTCTAAACTCTATCTAGCTTTACATTTTGTATTGTTTGATTATCATTCTATTAAGCTAGTATTTACATTAGAGTTTAGTTGATTTTATTTCACTCATTGTTTACACACACCCACTTGAGCTTATCGTATTTTCATACATAGTATATTTGGGTTGGTGAGAGTTGTAACAATTGAGTGTGAGCTTACATTATGTTCTCATCCATATTAGAGAACAATCATTTGTTGTATTATGGTTATTGTGAGATTCACTTTGTTATACACTTGTACACCGAGAGAAGTATGTGGTGTAAGTCGGGGATCGTCCCAAAAGGAGTGGCGTCAGTTGACGAACCTAAGGAGAGGTTGTATCCGAGCACTTAAGGGAGACACGTCTAGGTCCAACACTTGAGAGGGTGTAGAGTGGAATTGCAAGAGTGTTGATTGTAAAGTTTTCGGTTAGCTAGAAAACCGAGTGTGAGGTGTAAACGTTATTCGGGTGAACGTAGAAAATCCGGTTGTGATAGTGGTTTTCTCCCCGGGAGTGGGGAGCGGAGACGTGGGACGGAAGGTCCGAACTCCGTGATCATTAGGTTGTGTTTGAGTGTGCTTTGGCATTTATTCTTATTTGTGCTCATTTCTCATATCACCATTGTCTCATTATTTAGTTTGCCCACTATCTAGTTTCAAATTGTTTACCCATGTGTTAGTTTCATATCCTTGCATATATATCTCATAATATATCTCATTGCTAGGATATATTCCTTTGTTCATATTGCATATTCTTGCTCATAATTAGTTGTATATCTATCTTGCAAGAATGTATTTGTTAATAAGTTTTAATTGGCATAAAATCGGATTAGATTAGCATAAGACCCTAATCACCCCCTCTAGGGTCTAACAATTGGTATTAGAGCTTGGTGCTCTTTGATTTAAGGTCTAATCACCTTGAGTTAAAGATCCAAGTTATCTTATTTGTGCTAATCTAGTTATGATTTCATTTTTCTTGCTTGTATATACTCACATATATATCATGAATATAAATATATTTCGTTTAGGCTATAATCCAAATATTGCTCCAAAATATAGAAATTTCCTTTATGCTCAATTGTTCTCTAAATTTAAAATATTTGTTGAATCTAGAAATATCAACTTATGGGAAGTTATTGATTGTGCTTATATTGTGCCCACATTGGAGAAATCCAAGTGGAACAATCATGATAAGAAAATGTTTATAATGAACAAGTTAATGTTAGAACTCTTGCATAATGCTTTTGAACCATGTATTTCTAACGAACTTGCTCATTTTGATAGTGCTTACACGATTTGGAAACTTTTTGAAGCACATCAAGGAGATTTGGAGGAGATTCGACGTGTTGTGGTGGAATCAACTTCAAGTGATAGAGGAGCATCATGCACACGGCCATTAGGGGATAACCCTAGTGTGGTAAGCGATTCGGAATCTGATAATGATCTATCTATTAATGAACTCGCTTATGCATATGAGAGATTGTCACATGCCTATACAAAATTGCAAAATAATTTTATTGATCTTAAAAGCAAGCATATTAGTTTAAAATCCGACCATGAGTTGTTAGCCTCTCAACTTGATGTCATTACTAAGGAGAATGCTACACTTAAAGAAAACAATGACATGCTAAGTTTAGAAAATGAAAAATTGACTTCATCTATTGCTAGCTTAACTCATGCTAATAATAATGCCATGATAGCAGTAGAAATAATTAGAAATGAGTTTAATTCATTTAAATATGATCATGTTTCATCTACTTCTATTTCCAATACATGTATTTAAAATGATGAGTTGAGTCAAGTTAAACATCGCATATCTTGTTTATATTCAACCTTAAAAACATGTATGGTAAATAACAAAAAGCTTATGGACTTGTGTGCAAAGTCCCGTGTTAAATGTATGGTAAATAACAAAAAGCTTATGGACTTGTGTGCAAAGTCCCGTGTTAACACTTCTAAATCAAACACACACTTTATGGACTTGTGTGCAAAGTCCCGTGTTAACACTTCTAAATCAAACACACACTATGCACACTTGTATAACAAAGTTTATAAATGCTCAATTTGTAGTGGCAAAGGCCATTTAGCTAAATTTTGCTATGATGCACACAAACATAAAAATATCAATGATCCTTGTGCATCCCATCAAGCTTCATCTTCATGTACACATACACATTCACATGCTCATACTCATAAAGTTCATTATAAGCATGCTAATGTGTTTAAATGTGATTTTTGTGGTAGATTTGGCCATTTGGCAAAGTTTTGCTTTGATTTGAGAAAATATTCTAACTTGCCAAACTTTTCAAATAAACCACGTTTGTTTAACAATGTTTCTCATTTGTGAAATAATCTTAAAAGACCATCTATGTTTACAAATGATTCTCGTGCACCGCCACTTGGTCAACAAAATCAAATGGGTCTCTTTCATTGCACTTATTGCAATCGGAAAGGTCATTTACATAATTTTTATTTTGACCGTGTTCGTGCACTAAATGAGCCCAAATGGGTTCATAACCCAAGGGCTTTGAGCTTTATTGATAGGGGTAATGTCCCTAAACAACCCGGCGCCAAGAAAGCTTGGGTGCCAAAATGATATTTAAACCAAAAATTTTAGTGTTTTTTACTTTTCTTTTTCTTGGTTTTGAAAATTATACTTTAAATTTTTGAACATGAAAATAATTCTTTTTATTGATTAAATGTTTTTTATTTTCATGATTATTGGTTTTTTTTTATGAGAGGTTTGTATTTATATAACCCTCCGGGTTTATTGGGTGTTTATTCCCAAATTATGTTTACCGGGTGCAAAATTTTTTATATGAGTTGAAACAAGCTCAAGAGCTTGATTATTAGTTGCCTCTCTTGCATTTTATCAAAAATTGTATTTTGATTTGTTGCTTTGAATTCATTTTATTTCACTTATATGATGATATTTATGTGTTTGTGCTTATGGATCATCTATTCGTGTTTTATAATGTATTCTATGAGTGGTTTGATCAAGTCCTACAAAGAAAGTTTTCTTTATTGATCAAACATCGTTTTTGGATATAAACTTTGATTTATGATTTCTTTTGATTGATTTTCATTTGAAAACTCTTTGCATGATTCTCATGTTCCTCTTCTGTTGATTTCATAAATCCATACATTGTTATGATTTATTTTGAAAATATCCCTTCTTGATCCCCCTACATATAAGCAAATTATTTTCCTTCATGGATCCTCCTTCATAAACGTTTAGTTAAATGATGCCTTTTTGGATCCTCATTTCATCTCTTTGGGGCAAATATGATAAATGTTTGGTTTGTATATATACATCTTAAACTGCTTGTAACACCCTTCATGATGTTATATATACACATGTTCTTATTGTTCTTTTGCATGTGAATTGTTTAGCATCTTTTTTCTTGCTCACATGTCTTGCCATGATCTTTATTGCATACACTCCATATGGCATTTTGATAGGGGGAGTCTTCCTGATTCTATTTTTGTTCTTATACTCACCCATGCATATTGATAGGGGGAGCTTTCGCTCTCTTCATTCTTTTGTTTTCCCCTTTTTGATGTTATCAAAGGGGGAGAAATATTGTGAGTATATCTTGTTTTGGTTATATGCATGACAATTCTAATTTACATATTAACTTCCTTTTATGCATATATCCTTTTTGTAAATTATTTGTCATCATCAAAAAGGGGGAGATTGTTGGTCTTTTTGTTTTGATGATGTTTAACAAATAATTTACCACTAATATTGTTTGTCTAGTGTTTGTGCTTATCTATTTATTATAGGCAAACAACATGTTGGAGGATGGATGGAATCGAGCCTTAACGATCATATCCAATGGAGGTTGGCGGAATAGTAGGTGAAGCTATGTACAATTCAAGTTGAAGATCCAAGTTCATGATTCATTCGCAAGATTACCAAGTCAAGCTATTGAAGATCAAGATCAAGCTTGGGTAATTTAGTTTAGGTTTTATATTGTGTGTTAGTACCTTAAGCTCAATCATATATACACACACATTTTAGTTTTGGTTTCTATGTATATATATAGTTATATATATACATACATGATTTTATAGTTTTCATGTTTATAAAATATAGTTATATATATACATACATGATTTTATAGTTTTCATGTTTATAAATATAAAATTATATTTTTCAAATTTATTATTGTGTTTTGGTTTAGCTACATAGATATAAAATAACAAACTTTATTTGTTTCATATTCTATTATGTTTCAGAATATATTGTATAGAATATGTAAATTTGTGAAAATATTATATTCTCAGGTTTTGGACTTAACAATAATCATATACATCTTTTATTAAATCCACAAAATCATTTTGTAATGTTTAAAAACATGGTTAAGCTAAAGTGTCAAAACTCATGTGTTTACATTTTTCTGTTTTGGACTATTTTGTAAAATGATGATATTTTTCACTTGGGAGGTCCTTTCTAAAAATTAGTTTTTGTAGCATGTGTATTATCATGTCCACAATTATTTTCTAAATTTTTTACATTTTTTAGAATTTATTTGATATTTTTAAACAGGGTTTTAAAATCAGATAAACTGCTTTCAAACCTGTTTTTAGTCTGTGTCAGTTTGCGGTCGACCGCCACGGTCGACCGCTTTAAGTCCAGAGACTCAAAAAGTGTTTTGATGGCATTGGCTATTAGCAGCTTGGTGACCTCTTTTGATTTAAGGTCTTATCACCTTATGTAAAGATCCAAGCTTATCTTATTGTGTGCTACATCTAGTTATATTCATTTCTTGCTTGTATATACTCACATATATATCATGAATATAAATATATTTCGTTTAGGCTATAATCCAAATATTTGCTCCAAAATTATAGAAATTTCCTGTTATGCTCAATTGTTCTCTAAATGTTAAAATATTTGTTGAATCTAGGAAATATCAACTTATGGGAAAGTCGAAGCTTATGATGTGCTTCATTTGTGCCACATTGGAGAAATCCAAGTGGAACAATCATGATAAGAAAAGTTTCATAATGAACAAGTTAATGTTAGAACTCTTATAATGCTTCTTGAACACATGATATTATCTAACGAACTTGCTCATTTTGATAGTGCTACACGATTTTGGAAACTTTTTGAAGCCACATCAAGGAGATTTGGAGGAGATTTCGACGTTGTTGTGGTGGAATCACTTCAAGTGATAGAGGAGCATCATGCACACGGCCATTAGGGCCGATAACCACTTTAGCTGTGGTAAGCGCATTCGGAATTCCTGGATATATGATCTATCTATTTAATGAACCTCGCCTTATGCATATGAGAGATTGTCACATGCCTATACAAATATTGCAAAATATATTGTTATTAAGATCTTAAAAGCAAGGCATATAGTTTAAATCCGACCATGAGCTTGTTAAGTCCTCTCAACCTTGATGTCAATTACTAAAGGAGAATCCCTACACTTAAAGAAAACAATTTGACATGCTAAGTTTAGAAATGAAAATTGACTTCATCTATTGGCTAGCTTAACTCATGCTAATAAATAATTGCCATGATAGCAGTAGAAATATTATTAAGGGGAAAATGAGTTTAATTCATTTAAATTATGCATCATGCTTTCATCTACTTCTATTCCAATACTTCTATTTTAAAATGAATGAGTTGGAGTCAAGTTAAACATCGCATATCTTGTTTATATTCAACCTTAAAAACATGTATTAGGTAAATAACAAAAGCTTATGGACTTTGTGTGCAAAGTCCCGTGGTTAAAACACTTCTTAAATCAAAACACACACTATGCACACTTGCCTATTAACAAAGGTTTATAAATGCTCAATTTGTCAGTGCAAATGCCATTTGCTAAATTTTGCTATGATGCACACAAACATAAAAATATCAATGATCCTTGTGCATCCCAGCAAGCTTCATCTTCATGTACAACATACCTATCATTCACCCTATAACGGCTAGTTTCCAAAGCCATTTTTGAGCTGGTTTTTGGTCTTTTCTTGGCTTTCTCTTGGGTTTGGGATTGCATATAAATACCTCCTTATTCCTTAGCTCTTACAAGCATTCAAGAAATGTTTTAAACAAGTTTTAAAAGAGTTTAAGTTTGGTTTGAAGTTTGTTTAAGGGTTTGGTTTGTGAAGAATTCCACAAGAGGAAGTGGAGATCAATTCATTGATATTTGAGCTTCAATCCATCTCTCTCTCTCTCTCTCTTGTCATTTATTGGAGAAGTTTTGTAAACTATATCTAGCTTTACATTTTGTATTGTTTGATTATCATTCTATTAAGCTAGTATTTACATTTGAGTTTAGTTGATTTTATTTCACTCATTGTTTACACACACCCACTTGAGCTTATCGTATTTTCATACATAGTATATTTGGGTTGGTGAGAGTTGTAACAATTGAGTATGAGATTACATTGTGTTCTCATCCATATTAGAGAACAATCATTTGTTGTATTATGGTTATTGTGAGATTCACTTTGTAATACACTTGTACACCAAGAGAAGTGTGTGGTGTAAGTCGGGGATCGTCCCAAAAGGAGTGGCGTCAGTTGACGAACCTAAGGAGAGGTTGTATCCGAGCACTTGAGGGAGACACGTCTAGGTAAGGAGTGGCGTCAGTTGACGAACCTAAGGAGAGGTTGTATCCGAGCACTTGAGGGAGACACGTCTAGGTCCAACACTTGAGAGGGTGTAGAGTGAAAGGAGAGGTTGTATCCGAGCACTTGAGGGAGACACGTCTAGGTCCAACACTTGAGAGGGTGTAGAGTGGAATTGCAAGAGTGTTGATTGTAAAGTTTTCGGTTAGCTAGAAAACTGAGTGTGAGGTGTAATCGTTATTCGGGTGAACGTAGAAAACTCGGTTATGATAGTGGTTTCCTCCCCGGGAGTGGGGAGTGGAGACGTATGATGGAAGGTCCGAACTTCGTGATCATTTGGTTGTGTTTGAGTGTGCTTTGGCGTTTATTCTTATTTGTGCTCATTGCTCATATCGCCATCGTCTCATTATTTAGTTTACCCACTATCTAGTTTTAAATTGTTTACCCTTGTGTTAGTTTCATATCATTGCATATATATCTCATAGTATATCTCATTGCTAGGATATATTCTTTTATTCATATTGCATATTCTTGCTCATAATTAGTTGTATATCTATCTTGTTAAAATATATTTGTTAATAAGTTTTAATTGGAATAAAATCCGATTAGATTAGCATAAGACCCTAATCACCCCCCCTCTAGGGTCTAACAGGTATTTTACCAGAAGATGTGAAGGAAAGAGAATTAATTCGACGAAGAGCGCCAAGGTTCTACTATAACACGGAGAGTCAAACGTTATATAGGTGAGGGTACGACGATTTGCTACTCCATTGCCTATCAACCAAAGAAGTGGAAGAAGTCCTTAAAGATATACATGAAGGAGTTTGTGGCGTACACCAACCTGGTCCCAAACTTTATGACCGCATCAGAAGGATGAGATATTTCTGGCCCACCATGATCAACGTCGCAGTCGTGTACCCCCGAAAGTATCATGCGTGTCAAGTACACGCGAATTATATGCACTAACCCACGGAGCATCTGCACCCTTCGGCTACATCATGGCCTTTCAAGACTTGAGGAATGGATGTTGTTGGTCCAATTTCCCCCCGTTGATCAAAGATGACCGATTCATCCTAGCAATTACCGATTACTTCTCTAAATGAGCTGAAGCGATTCCGCTTATAGAAGTTAAGACAAGCAACGCCGTGGCATTCATCAAACACCATGTTATCTACCGATATGGTATCCCAAGGTGAATCATACATAACAACGGTCTTTAGTTTGTCAGCAATGTATTCATCAAGTTTTGTGAGAAGTTTAAAATTCAAGATGTCTCGTCAACAGCTTACAATCCCACAGCGAATGGATTAGCTAAAGCCTTTAACAAGACTATCATAAAACTTTTATCGAAACTCGTGAAGACTAATGAATGAGATTGGGATGATAAACTCGGTAAATCTCTATGGGCCAATTGTACCACAGTTCGTACAGCTACCGGAGCAACCCCATATTCTATGGTATATGGGTGTAAAGCGGTTCTTCTATTGGAAATCCAAATAAGAAAGGCAAGTTCGAATCTAAATAAGAAGGACCATTTGTGGTAGAGATAGTCTATTCAAATGGCGCAGACCGCCTTATTACCAAGGAAGGCGCCCAACTTATGATGTCGATAAACGGGAAATTCTTAAAAAATACTATCATTAGTACGTTCAGAATAACCCATGTAATGGGAAGTTCCTGGAAGAATACTACATGTGGTATTCTTAGGGATAACCCAGTCACTACAAAAGTGATAAATAAGAAATTCCCACTCGCATTCTAAATGTCCTCAAGGTTGAAACGTATCTCACTGTCAAGATCGAATTCATCAACCCTCATGAATACTGAGACGAGATTCAATCACTTTGATAGATCAATCTTTCCTCGTAAAACCCCCACTAGTGTTTGACAATTCATAATCTTCCACCATAAAATCCCCCACTGATTAAGTCAATTGACGGTGGGTTCCCCAAAATTCCTGTCGGTTAAATCCGTTCAAACTCTCACCATGTTTGTACACTTAACACTCATGTTGTTAAAATACTAACACGACACTCAAAAAATCCTATCCACCAATTTTTGACAATTTTCAAACTTGGCGTGTTAAGTCCTGATCACTTAACACTAAAATCCCCCATCGAGTGGCTAGTACGAGTCAGTATTTCCATCGCTATTTGTACTCTACTCCCACTGCTTGCTTGGTCAAACCTATAAAAGTTAGGGCTAAAGCCAGAATTCCCTCTCGATCTCTTCCATGAATGAGAGGTCCACTTTCAAATTGAGCAATCAAACTTATAAAAGTTAGGATTGCCTCCAACCCCACTTGGTCAAACCTACAAACAGTTAGGACCAAGATCAAAATGCCCTTTTTGATAAATGAAAGGCTTTCACCTTTTCCTATTCGTCCAAACCTATAAAAGTTAGGGCCAAAGTCGGAATTTCACCTCGATAAACGAGGAACTTTTTTTTAGATTAAGTAACCAATCCTATAAAAGTTAGAGTTGCTTGAATCTTCTCGATTCTCAGAGTAGAGATCCCACTCTTAGTTTTACCTTTCCGGATTCTCGGAGTGAAGATCCCACTTTGAGTTCCCCTTTGTAGCTAAAAATAAAATATAAAATTCTTCATCTTTAGTTTTGAGAGATAGAATATAAAATTATTCCTCTCCCGTTTTGGGTTCATCTTCACCTTAAAGAAGACCTGGAGATAAAATATAAAATTCTTCCTCTCCAGCATCGGGTTTGTCTTTACCCTAAGAAAAGACATAATTCTGGGCTTCAAATCCGTGCACTTCATACACGAGGGATTTTATCTCGATCCTTAACTAGAGATAAGTCTATGTCTAGTACACGTTGCCGGTTTTATCTTTCACCGAATGAAAAAAGATACCAGAATACAAGTCTGGGGAATTTTATCCTGAAGCCTAAGTAGGGATAAGTTAATGCTTAACACGCGTTGCCGGGTAGTCTATTCCCATGAGAAAGACGAAGTCTATGTATTCACTATCATAGCACTAAAAGAGTTAACCTTTTTTGGCACAACGTTACATGCGGAACGGACTTAGACAATCCACATGGTAGCCCGACTCAAACGGTAGTCGGTAAAGGCATATCAAATCCGTTGATGGCTGAGGGTTTGCTAAAAATCCTATAAATATTATGGTTGATTATTCCAAACAGAATGAGAAATCATAACAAAATACGATGAGCAAAAGAAAATGTCTTCTATTAATAAAAATTGAGTTTGCATATACAAGAGTTACAATCAATCTGCATAAAGTTTGTGACTACAGACTTGCTGTTCAACTTTAGTCAATTCCTCTGCATAAACTCACTCAAGCTCACACTGCAGTTCAACCTTGAAGGATTCTTCAGTGGCGGATAATATTTTTGCGGCCTCTTCATCCATCTTGGCTAGCTTCTGTTCCGAGAGCTCCAACTTCCCGGATATCACAACCTGTGAACGCTCTAGGTCGACCTTCGTCATCTCCAAGATAACCAAGGCATCCTCCTCTACCTTGAGCTCCTCCTTAAGCTACTCTATCCTAGCCTTGCTCGACATAATAAAGGATTTAAGTTGACACAAAGTTGTTTGTTTCTTAGCAAGGGCGGCTTTCATTTGATCCACCCGATTTCATTGTGTTTGAATTTTGAGTCCAGCGAAGGCTTGAGTATCATGCCATATTTGTAGACGAGATTCCATCTGGGTGGCTATGTATGATGGAGTACCAGTAGTTTTTAATTCTTGCAACCATTGAGGTTCACGCTCCAGTCGGTCCAAATCGTCAGCTATAACTTGCGCTAGATCTGAAGATCCCTCTTTCTCTATTGCATTTATTTTGGTGGCCAACGCTGGTCTGAATTGATGGAAGGAGAGTCCCCTGAGGAGAAGCTTATCAATCATCGTGTTCACAAAGAAGAATAGAGAACTAACTTCCATGTAGAACAGGGTTTGATCCGGGTCATCATCAGATAGCAGAGCCTTGACTATGTCATTAAGCCGGGATGGTGGCCCTACAAAAAAAACAAAAAAAGGATATAAATATTCTAAAATGTTAGCTAAAGTTCTGAATCAGTATCGGCGTAAAAATTACCAAAGTTGAATGATGTTTCCTCGAGTTGATGCCCCGTGCTCGGCCCCGCCTGCACGACCTCGCAAACCGTTAGGGTTTTTGCTAGTGTCACAGCCGTTGACGTACCAACCTCTTTAGTTGGTCTCACGGCTTGCTCAACATGGCTAGCTCCCGTAGCTGCAGCAGTCATTTTGATCATCGGGATTATATGCTGAGTTTGAGCAACTGACGACTGAGCTTCTATGATAGTTCCTTCCAACAGCAAGAAATTAAGATCCTCAGGATCGTCAGATATCCCAATAATAGTAGTTGCATCAGTCTCAACGACTGTTCCTATAAGTAAAACTCCCTTACGGTTAAGTAAAACTGATAAATGGATAACTATCACAAAGGAATAAAATTCATACCTGTAGAGGAACCAACCTCGATAGCCGGTTCAACGGCCTCACCATGAGCCCGTTCTAACAACATGTCATCGAACGGCCTATCACTAGATCCCAAACGGTCTTGTATGGGATCAGATGAAGGTGTGTCGGCTGCGTTGTGAAAGGTTTCTTCGTTACTGTAGGGTGAAAATTTGATTCTTCCGAAGAAAGGAGTTTCGTCTGTATTTATAAGAAAGCTTATTACAAACTAACAAATCAAATGTTTACAACAGAAGCAGAGGGAATGCCCTCTTTGTTTTGTGTGGGGACTTTAGGTGGCTATAGGACGCTTCGCTCGATGCTCGGGTCGAGTCTGCTTCCCTTGGACCGTTTGAATGAGGTTGCTGGAGAGCTTCAGTTCGCAGTAGAAGCTCGGGGCAATGGAGTTCGGGTCTGCTTAGTTCGTCGGCGATCGGAGCTCGGAACTAGGCAGCAGTGCTGTAATGCAAGGATTTGCTAACAGCTTGGTCTCAACTCTTTTTTCTCCAAGTTTTGCGACCTCTCTTCCATCGTGCTGGAAGGGGTTTTTAAATGAAAGAAGGACAGCTTGACTTCTCCTTGAATTGTGGGATGTGACCACATCCTCTTCAGAGACGTCTCGCCGTTCCTCGATACCATGAACGGTCATTCCAGGGATTGTGCTCTATGTCCTGTCACCTACGATGGGAAGGCCCATTCTTGTATGTGAGGCAACAAACGACTGCTATCCGAGTGGATTTGACCAGCATTAATGAACCGCATTTATGAGTTCGCAGATCGATGAAGTGTCTGTCCGATCACTTGTACTGTGCGTGACCGCCCGGCGTGCTTTGAGCACGATGCTTTCTCCTTTCCGGCCAGGAGAGGCGGTGAAGTAGGTACACAGTACTCGAGTGGGTCTAGCCAGCTTGCCGAGTGCCGGCGGATCCAGCTCTTGGCTCAGACATCCGAGGTGAGTCGCATTTATGAATGCTCAGGTTGACTCGACACCTGTCCAGGCTTTCGTGCTGCGCGTACTGCGAGCGACCGTTTGACGGTCCTGGGGTATCGTGCTCTCTCTCCCTTCGGGTCGAGAGAGATGGGAAGGTCCATCTCAGCACGTGGGGTAGTGGATACCCAGCTGTACTGACGGTTTTGGGGCTTGCTGGCGGATTCGACTCCGAACTCGGGCAGGCGAGTTGAGCGAAGAGCGAATTTCCGCCATCCTGATCGACCCTGACTCATGCTGGCGAGTCGACCGTTAGGCGAACCTGGACTTGAGTACAGTCGACGTCTACGCGGTTTAGGTCCGTGCCAGAGAACTGGGCGTGCGAACTCTTCTCGTAGGCAAATTTCCTGTAGACCCATAGAGGTATTTTTTACCGTCTACAAGACCCCCTTCAAAGTTTTCAGACCTAAACTGGCTTGCGTGTGGTCTGGAATACTTTGAATGAAGAAATTGTTGGCGAAGCAAGTGCCTTCGATTTCTCTTAGGATTTTTAGCAAATCCTCAGCTATCAACGGGTTTGATGTGCCTTTACCGATTACCGTTTGAATCGGGCTAGCCATACTATTCTCCTCAGTATGATGAGTTGTCGAACAGTTTCTCTTAGGCTTAATGCTAAGATTTCTGCTCTAACCCTTAGCCATCTGGGGCGTGGGTTTCAACCGTTTAAGCAAGGTCATTCTTTTGGCTTTGTTCGTAATTTTACCTTTGAGGGCGAATGCATCGCCAAGGCGAAATTAGTTTTTGAGAGCCAATTTTCGCGCGACTCGTGGGGTTATGCCCAGTATTTGCAGGCGAAACCCTTCCTTTTGTAGGCGGAACCGGATCTGACGGGAGATGAGCCACGTGTCTGCTGATAGAGCCTCGTGCTTCCCAGCTAAGACATTGGATCGTGGCGATCGTGACTTGACAGCACGATCTTCGTGCGTTTCGCCCTGCGACGTATCGTGGCCGTGGTTCTCGGACTCAACCGTCGGATTCAAACGCTAATCTCGGTCCCTTCGATGCACTGAGGGTGATCTGGGCCGTCGAATTTGATCGTGGCCCCGTTTCCTGTCCGTTAGGGTTTTCGCCTTTCGAGGGCAGTCGTGGCCACGTGGACAACTCCGCCCTTCTAAATCAGCCGTTTTCCTCCATTGGGAGTTACCGTGCTTTCAAATCTTGAAAGGGAACATCCAAGGAAAGAATTCCCGCTTCCTCTCGCAATGGCTCCGAAATCCAAGAGGTGTAAAGTGAGGGGTGCAGGCCCCGGACGTTACTCCGACCGTCTCTCTGCCGGCATGCCTGCTGGTGCTCTGGAGTCGTGCCCAGGTACGTTGATGGATTCGTTGGGCGATCCCTTGCAGGCCTTAGGCGTCGGATTTAGGGAGATGAGTGTTGCTTATTTCCCCGATTTGGGGCAAAGTTTGCCCTATTTTGCCTTTAGAGGATGAGTACTGTCCCCGCGGGCGAATTCTCCAGTGGGGAGGAGACGAACCCCTTTTTCGTAAGGCGAGTTCGGCCCTTCCCATTAGAGGGGAGTGTAGTCCGTAGGGACAGACCTCGTTCGAAGTGGGTTCCCCCTTTCGATAGGCGATTTCGCCTTCCTATGTTCGATGGGCGATTTCACCTCTACAGCGGATTTTGTCTCAATTGACTTTCTATTTCTTGTTGCAGCGACCTTCCCTGATGAGGCTTTCCCGGAGGGTGTGGCCGTTGGCCACGTCGGGGCTAAGAGCTACACGGCCCCTTCTCGTTTTCCCTCGTTGGCTCCAGTACCCTTGTTCACTGCTGATAAGCTGCATGGTCTGGTACAGAGGGTCACGGATGGTCATCACTTGACCCTGCGCGAGCTGACGACCAATGCGGCGCTGACAGATGAGGCCAGGGCAGAGCTGCCGAAACCTCAATTTCTGTTCGGCGACTCCATGACCGACCCTTCTGCCCTGTTGCTCAAAGAGAGCCGGTGGTTCCGCACGGTAGAGGGGACCCATTATTACCTCCCCAGCATGCCGAGAGGGTTTTCGATTGTTGAGCTGCGGTCCCTCGCGATTCCTCGGACGATGAACTGGGATTTGACCCCCACTCAGGACGGGGTCACTTGTGGCGTCTTTACGGGTTCTACGGCTGGGTATGGAGTGGAGAGCTCATGTAAGCGCGTGACGGGTCTGCGCCCTGGCTTAGTGTCTGCTGAACCGCCCGTGGGGGAATCGACAGCGGTGGCGGAGACTTTCCGTCACCGCTTCTTCCGAGTCGGTGGAAGCTTTTGCGGATCAACGCTTCTCAGTTCCATAGTATCTTGGAACTGTATTGCGCGGAAAGAGGCACGTTTTTCACCCCCAACGGTGAGCTTGGTATCACCCCTCACGAGATGTACGACGTGTCGGGGCTGCCTCTGGGAGACTTTCCTTACGAGGAGTACGTCCCTGATCAAGATGAGATTGATCAGCTGTCGAGCCATTCCCCTTTGGCGGTTGAAACTCTGTGGGAGTTACTCTGTCACTACCACATATGCCTCAGTACCTTAGGGGCCTCGGATCATAAGGGGAAGAAGAAGAAGACCCAAGAAGACCCCGGGGATCAGCCACAAGAATTGGGCTGATTACCTGTTCCCGGGGAACGATGTCAAGGGGATTCCCGCTCTCCCGTTAGGCGCGTGCGACCAGTCTGAAGTGGAGGCGAGGGCAGCTAAAGAAGGAAGCACTCTGACTCTTGACCGCGACGAGGGCGGGTTTAAGTCTGGTACTGTCCTTCACTCATTCCATCATCAGGCGAAGTTTCTCATCTCGGGGAAGGCGCTGCTCGCGGGGTACCTCATGTTATGGCTGAAGAGGTGCGTAATCCCCACTCACTCCTTTGAGGCTCTTCCTGTGGAGGTCGTGTATCCGGCGGTTTGCCTAGCTCACGGGAAGTCTTATTCCCTGGTATCGGCGACGATAGCATGCATTCACCGAGGGCTCCGCACTCTGACGGCCCAATTCTGCCGTGTGTCGGTCCTTGATGAGGGGGAAGGAGTAGTTATCAAAACTCCCAATCCTAGGGTGGGGCTGCCATACACCTACTTGATGGCGTGGTTCGTATACCACTGCGAATGTTTGATGAGCGCCCCTGCGGCGCTCCAGGGTGATAAGTTTGTCCCCTTCGTCCAGCGCTTGGAGAGGTGCTCTTGGAAATGCAAGGACATCCCTGATGCCAGGAAGACGCTCTCCCACTTCGGGCATTATAATTTCCGCCGCTTCTTCCCTTATTTCAGCGGGGGCGGATATGGAGAATCTCTCAGGGATGCTCCGACAGCGGATCACTACACGGTCCTTACTCGTGGTGCATTTCGCTGGTTGGTGAATATCCGACCGGGGTATCACATTCTGAGAACGGGCCCTACATGCTATCTCGAGCCATACATCCCCTGCAGGTTTGCCCGCAAGTTTAGGTACGATCAATTGTATGTGGGTAATGCCAACCCCCACCTAAACTTCGAAGGAGGACTAGTTGACGGAGCTCGGGGATGGTTCTAGACCCATGCTGGAGGCACCCAGGCTCGCTTTGAGTTGCCCGCGAAGGACCGCGATTTACACCACACGCTCTTATACTACCGCTGGTATCGGGGCGCTAGTGCTAATCCCGCTAATTTCTGGTTCCAGAACTCATGTCTGGTGGAACGCGATCATCCTGTCAGGGGTCCTCTCCGTTCTTCGAGGCGAAGGGGCCACCAAATCGCTAGGGAGTTGTTCTCGGAGGATCCAGTTGAGGATTCCGAGGGTTTTGATGCTGGTTTGGACGAATCTGAGGTTCCCGAGATTCGAGCTCCAGTCCAGAGTCCGACAATAGGACAAATGGGGGCGCCACTTCTGTCTCCGAGTAGTTCGCTTCTCTCGAAGCGTCAGCGGGAGGCAGTGGCCGAGAGTTCCCGAGCGGAGGCGGCTAAGAAGGTCCGTCGTGATGAGATGGCGGAAACCGTCCGAGCGGCGGAAGGTCAGGATGATGTTCCCCAGGTGGGTATCCCCGGAGCGGCGACGTCTGGAGTCGTATTGCCCGTCTCTTCTGCTGCATCGGGGGCGGCTCCGGCGACTATGAGAGACGCTCCTCCGCGATCTGGCGAGAGGTTACCGACGGGAGTTCCAGCGGCTTCCGTGTCCGCATCAGGAGGTAATTTTTCTTTTGCAATATCGTCTTTGATCGCAACGATGATCTCATACCTTTTGACATTGGTATTGGACCTATGCAGGTGCGATTGAGGAGGTGATCCCCATTCCTTCTGACGAGGAAGGGGAGGCTAGAGGTGAGGAGGGGCCCACCGGCTCGGGTAAGCGTGTGTTTTAGCATTACCTTTCTTCCCGTACCCGACTGTTAGTAGGGTCCCTTTCGAGGGGTCTTTGTTAACCTCTTTCTGTGCATTTGTAGTTGACCCTAACCGCGAAGTCGCAGGTGAGGAGGATCCTCACTCTTGGGCGAATCGCTCATCTGAGGCGGGCGAATCTGAGGAGGATGACAATGTCTCAGTTCACGAGGCATTGTCCAGTGAGGAAGAGGATTTGGCGCTTGAGGACGCGCCTGGCCAAATAGGGGGATCTCCTGCTCCTACGGAAGCGTCGGCTGGGGGTCATTCATCGGCGCGAGAGTCTCCGCTTCAACGGGAGGCCCCCATTCTGCAGGTGACCATTTCTCCGTCGACGGCGGCCGTTGACGTTGTGACCACTGCACCGAGGGTGTCATTGGTCGCAGCGGCTCCGGTGGTGCCCGTTACCCGTTACCACTTCTACGGTTATGGCTATAGGCACCTCGACCGTGATTTCGTCTACGGCGGAGGAGGTCGCCCTCTCTCCCTTGGAACGCTGGCGAAAAACGCAGGTGGAGCGAGCTCTGGCGAATTTCGAAGATACTTTGGCCCACTGCACCCGGCTGGTCTTGGAGGAGAATTGCCCCTTCGAAGAATTCAGGGAAGTTCTTGAACACGATGCGTCCTTCTTGCGTAAGAGGCTCGGCGCCGCCGTGGCGAGGCCCTATTTTCAGCGTCTGAACGAAGTGGAGGGGGCTGTTCGGCAGCTGCTCGCTCTTCGTGCGGAGAGTTCCACTCTTGTTGATCTCGCCTCCCGCGAAGTTCGAGTAGCTTTGGCGGATCGTGATCGCCGCCTGAACGAGAACATGACACTAGAGTTAAAACTGTCGGCAGAGTCGGAGCAGGTCAGAGCCGAGGATGCACAAGTGGCCCGCGAGGAAGAAACGGTCAATAATCAGTTCTCCCGACTTTCCTTCGAAGTAGAGAGGCTGAAACAGGTTGTAGCCGAAGCACAGGCCGCCCTGGCCGTTCAAGAGAAGGCTCGCGATCACGTGGCAAAGGAGTTGGAGGGCGTAAAGTCTCGCCGGCGATTGACTGCTGGCTCCGTTGCAGAGAAGGATCGAGCTCTCAAGGATGTCAGGGAGGTTATTCAGGACTTGATCTCCTGCACGGAGGAAGATATTCGTCGAGAGGTCCTGAGGAGGCTTGAGCTTCGCCATGCTGAAGAAATTCGTGGGGCGGAACTGAAGTTGAAATCCCTGTAGTTCGCCTTTAGTTTTCTGCTTGTAATAGGACTTCTTTCTCATGAATGAAATTGTCCCTTTTGTTTCTTGGCTTATTGTCATTTACGTGTGTGCTCCATTTTCGTAATCATGCATTGGTCAGAATTTGGTCGTAAGAGAACCTCAACTATAGAGGAATTCTTGTTGGCGAATTTCGGCTGCAAGTCTACTTCAACTGCGGGCGAATTTTGTTCGCGGGCGGATTCGCAGGAGCTAACGGCGAAGCCTGGCTCTGATCGGGTTCCGATTTCAGTGGGCCGCGTGTTAATCCACGTGTACGTCAGTTAAGGGGACGTGGGCTAGCCGTTTCGCATTTAATGCGAAGTAGTGGGCCTCTTCGTCTCTCGCGCCCGATTCGGGCCGTCGTTGCAGATCGTGGTCACGAACCGTTAGATCTCGTCCGTCCAGATAAGATCCGATCTGTTCGGCCTTACCCTTCAACTGTTCCAGCCTTGAACGGTCTAATCGAGTCTCGAGTAACCGCCTAGGACTCTTAGGTATTTAATGCCCCTATCCTCTGTTAAGAGGATCTACAGGTCTCCCCGGAGTGGACCCGACTTTCTTCTTCCTCATACCCCCAATGGCGCCGAAGGTGAAGAGGGTTGTTTCCAAGAAAAGGAAAGAATCTGGTTCTTCGGGTGCTGCTGAAGGTATCTCCTTGCTTCAACTTGTGTAAGTTTAGTAGGTGTTCCTCCCCCAACTGTTCCCTGTATCGCTTGTTGCGTCTTACAGGTCGAGAGGAGGCGCCGGCTGCCGAGGAGCATGCGGCCGATCCCATTCTGATTTCGGACGACGAATCTGAAGGCCGTGCGAACTCCGCTGCTCCGGATCCCGCTCCCCAGCCGGGAGCCGAACCTTGCCTCGAAATTCCTCCCATCACGACGCTTGCTCCGGGCCAGAGGTCTGTTCCCTCCGAGTCTCAACCGTGGCAGGCCCGTATTGAAGAGTTCGAAGGTGCTGTAAGGCAGGCAATTTCCCTCGTCGAACTCGGTATGGGTAGCTTTGACAGCTTCAGGCAGTCCCTCTATGATCGCGTGGCCGATTTACGGCGATCAGGTGAAAACCGTCTCGCTACCCGTTGCGTGCGTGAACTCCGTCTCTTGGAGCCACGCATGATGGTGCTAGAGGACTTGCTACGGGGAGGTCCGGAGGCTAAAATGGCATCCTGTCTAGCTCACTTCGGGCGTCAGGAAGCCCTGGAACAGGAAACCCGCTCCAAGGAGATAGCGGATTTGGAGTCTGCGGCTAACTTTTGGGTGAGCCAACAACGTTTGCTAGAGGAGCAAGTCATTGACCTCAACCATACCATGGCTCGCCTGAGGGCCGAGTTAGGGCAGGCGGAGGCGAAGTGGAAGGCGCTCCAATCTGACGTGGTCAAGGTTAATGAGAACGCTGAGGCAGAGACTCGACGCCTGCTAGCTTTGCGCCAAGCAGATGCTGCCGCTGCGTCGAACCGCGAGGACCGGATCCGGAAGGCTGCTGAAAACAAGGCTCGGGAAGACCACGCGAGCCAGGTTGAGGCGGTCAAAGAGGAGATTTCCACCTTCAGCGTGTTCGACTGAGACTTCTGCCTCAGGACCGTATTGGGATATTTTGCTTGCTTGCTTTTTACATTTTGGGACTATGCCATGACTCTTAAAGTCATAACTTTGTTCAAATGTATTGTCTTGAAACGCTGGGTGTATGTTTTGCTTCTTTGAACATGTTATTATGACTTTCGCAATTTGCAGAAAACATAACTTTGTTCAAATGTACTGTCTTAAAGTATCAATGAGGTTTTGTGTCCGCTCATTGCTTGTGTATTGGCGAGATTTAATTTGTTTTCAGGCGAGATTTTGATCGCGGCGAGTTCCGCCTGGAAGCTAAACCTAGCTCACTTCAGGCGTCAGGAAGCCCTGGAACAGGAAACCCGCTCCAAAGAGATAGCGGACTCGGAGTCTGCGGCTAACTTTTGGGTGAGCCAACAACGTTTGCTAGAGGAGCAAGTCATTGACCTCAACCATACCATGGCTCGCCTGAGGGCCGAGTTGGGACAGGCGGAGGCGAAGTGGAAGGGGCTCCAATCCGACGTTATTAAGGTGAACGAGCACGCTGAGGCGGAGACTCGGCGCCTGCTGGCTTTGCGTCAGACAGATGCTGCCGTCATGTCGAACCGCGAGGATCGAATTCAGAAAGCTGCTGAAAATAAGGCTCGGGAAGACCACGCGAGCCAGGTTGAGGCGGTCAAAGAGGAAATCTCCACCTTCAGCGTGTTCGACTAAGACTTCTGCCTCAGGATTGTATTAAGACATTTTGCTTGCTTGTTTCGCATTTGGAACTATGCCATGACTCTTAAAGTCATAACTTTGTTCAAATGTATTGTCTTGAAACACTGGGTGTATGTTTTGCTTTTTTGAACATGTCATTATGACTTTCGCAATTGCAAAAAGACCATAACTTTGTTCAAATGTACTGTCTTAAAGTATCAATGAGGTTTGTGCCCACTCATTGTGTGTATTCTCTTTGGATGTGTCGCTTTCTAGCATTTTGCTCTGTAATTGCAGGTGATCTCATATCGTGGGTGAAGTCCTTCATGCGGTGATCAGCCCACTTTCGAAGTTAAACTCTACTCTGGTGAGTTT
>NC_033795.1:39838442-39913997 GCF_001876935.1 Asparagus officinalis
GAATAGTGTGTTTGCGAGTCAAGAATTCTCTGAGGTCTTCTACGGGTGGTTGGTGACAACCCCCGGCCTTAGAAGAATCGCTCTGGGGAGCTGACGAGAGATTTTTGGGTGCTCTCTCTGGCGCTCGTTGGGTGGAACGCCTTGGTGTTGGAGTCGGGCGATCTCGCCTTGACTGGCGAGTCTTCGCGTTTGAGTGAACTCTAGTACGTGGGCGAGTTTCAACCCCATGTTTAGAAGAGCGGGTTCGGGAGGAACTGCCTATTTCTTTTCCTTTACGTTTATCCGCCAAATGATTATGGCGAGGCTCGCCAGCCTTCGAGGATTCGCCTACTTGGGTAGGCTCGTATGCTTGGTGTGGTTCGTTCGCATAAGGGATATGACCTGAGAAGCGAAGTCCTCCTGAGCGGATGGCTCTGCTGTCCTCGGTTGACGCTCCTGATTTGGAGGGCCTTCCGAGGTCGGGCAGCTTGCCTTCCTGTCTAGCGTTTCTCGGGCATGTGTGATGGTTCAGGCCGTTATGAGAAATGGAGGTTTGGACCCCCTGTCTGACGGGTGTTTGCCGTCGCTGTTGGTTAGTTCTCCCAGCGGGGAGAACGTCACCGTGGGTTGTGGCATTGCGGTTTGTGCCGGAGTGAACCGGCGCTTCCTCCGAGGTAGGTGTCTGTGTGGACCGCTTGGCGATCCATCTGGCAGACCCTTGCCTCTTGCGCTCGATCTCTGGCTTGGCCTTGGGTAGATCCCTCAGGCTTGGTTGCCTCGGCCTCTTGGGGCTGGGCCACCCGCACGACTATGCAGTTATCGCGAGATGTATTGCCGCCAGAAGAGGACGATTGTAAGTACCCCTCGAATTTGATCACAAGGGACTCAACCGTAGTCCCTGCAGCAACTTCGTCGGACTGCGCCACCACCAATTCATCTGAATGAACGGATTCTCCCACTGTGGTCGCCATCTTCTGTAGGGTGAAAATTTGATTCTTCCGAAGAAAGGAGTTTCGTTTGTATTTATAAGAAAGCTTATTACAAACTAACAAATCAAATGTTTACAACAGAAGCAGAGGGAAGGCCCTCTTTGTTTTGTGTGGGGACTTTAGGTGGCTATAGGACGCTTCGCTCGATGCTCGGGTCGAGTCTGCTTCCCTTGGACCGTTTGAATGAGGTTGCTGGAGAGCTTCAGTTCGCAGTAGAAGCTCGGGGCAATGGAGTTCGGGTCTGCTTAGTTCGTCAGCGATCGGAGCTCGGAACTAGGCAGCAGTGCTGTAATGCAAGGATTTGCTAACAGCTTGGTCACAACTCTTTTTTCTCCAAGTTTTGCAACCTCTCTTCCATCGTGCTGGAAGGGGCTTTTAAATGAAAGAAGGACAGCTCGAATTCTCCTTGAATTGGTGGATTTGACCAGCATTAATGAACCACATTTATGAGTTCGCAGATCGATGAAGTGTCTGTCCGATCACTTGTACTGTGCGTGACCGCCCGGCGGGCTTTGAGCATGGTGCTTTCTCCTCTCCGGTCAGGAGAGGCGGTGAAGTAGATGTACAGTACTCGAGTGGGTCTAGCCAGCTTGCCGAGTGCCGGCGGATCCAGCCCTTGGCTCAGACATCCGAGGTGAGTCGCATTTATGAATGCTCAGGTTGACTCGACACCTGTCCAGGCTTTCGTGCTGCGCGTACTGCGAGCGGCCGTTTGACGGTCCTGGGGTATCGTGCTCTCTCTCCCTTCGGGTCGAGAGAGATGGGAAGGTCCATCTCAGCACGTGGGGTAGTGGATATCCAGCTGTACTGACGGTCTTGGGGTTTGCTGGCGGATTCGACTCTGGACTCGGGCAGGCGAGTTGAGTGAAAGGCGAACTTCCGCCATCCTAATCGATCTTAACTCGTGCTGGCGAGCCGACCGTAAGGCGAACTTAGAATCGAGCATGTGCGATGTCCATGCGATTTAGGCCCGTGCCAGTGAACTGGGCGTGCGAGCTCTTTTCGCAGGCGAATTTCCTGTGAGCCTATAGAGGTATTTTTTTACCGTCTACAGTTACTTAAACCTTCCATCAAAATAGCTACAGAAAAGTCTAAAATGTTAAGACATGGAAAGATACGTTGAAAATTGACAATAAATGGGAATTAAATTTACCTTCGGTAACAACAGTAGGCTCTGTGATCCCGGCATCAGCACTCGCTTCTTGTAGCTTTTCTAATAGAGCTAGAAGCATGTAAACAATTAGGGGAGGGATGAATTTTGAGTCGTTTAATGCCTGATAGTGTCATCTGAAAGGTGTGCTAGTGATAATAGATGTACCTGGACTAGCAATCATTATGGACAAGCCAGGTTCTGCAACGGCACCTTCGCCCGTCTCAATGGTCGCGCCTGTTTCAACACCCACTGGATCCTCAGCCACATACTCATTCATTTGTGGCATGAAGCTGGATCCTCCAAAAAAATCTAAGTCGGGAGAAGGACGGTTGTATGTCATTGCATCTTCTTCATGACCCCCTAAAATATAAAGTTCGCTAAGTCTAAGACTTAATAGATGAAAAAATTGAAAGATAACAGGGGTTGACACATTACCTTCCCCACCGATGGGCACATCGCTAGCCACTCATGTTTGAGAAGCCTGGGGTTTGGCATGTCGCTTGAAAATCATTTTCATTCGTTTGACAAGTCGAGCCTCTTTAAGATCCATAGGTCTATCCTGTGTTGATGCAGCACGCAGCTCGATTTGCAATCTAGTTTGAGTTATGGTCTGAGATCGGGCACGGGTGACAAGGCTACTTCTCCCCTCTTCTTCCTCGGAACCTACATTTGAAAGTTCAACCATCATTCTATTATAAGTGGGTAAAATTTTCCACTTCTTTCAAGCATTAAGTCGGTGAGCCCGATCAGTGATCGATAGATCCCATAGCTCTTTATAAAAATATTCAGACAAACCTGTCGTATGTTCCTCGAAATCACTATCAACTTCTATACCTCCACCAGTAGCGACTTCTTCCTCTTCAGAAGTCTCCTCGTCGGAAGCGAACAACTCTTCTTCTACTTCCTCCATTTTTCGCTTCCCTTTGCCTGAGGGACCAGCAAGCTTCTTGTTGCGTCTCTTTCGTTGATGTAAATTTTCTCAGACCATCCTCTCAGCAATTCGCGACGCAGCTTTGGCCATAAACTCTGTGAGTGGCCTTAGAGGGACGGGCTCACTTGCTTCCATAAGCCATCTACAACAAAAATATGTCATCTCTAAACGGTGTTTAGCATTCGTAAGACTAAACTTAGCATCGGTACAGCCCGTCATATTCCACAGCCAGGCTCGAGCACCGTCTATCAATCCACCATGAGTATGAAACTGCTGGTTCGGGTTCCCGATGAATAATTGGTCGTATCCAAGTTGACGGGTGAACCGGCACGGCAGATAAGTCTCCAGGTAGTAGTGATCCTTCACTCGGAAGATAAGATGGCATGGCCTTATGTTCATCAACCATCTCAAGCAGCCAATGTCGAGAGAAGTCCGACTTGTTCCCAGCGCCTCCATATCGACTAGTAACCCACTATATTGTAGGTTGTCTGAAAATCACAGTAGATAGCTGATCCACATCAAGCTTCAATGATGAGAGTTACAATCAAATAACCTTCATGCCAACAAATGCAAGCTGCAAATGGAGGACTTTTCACATAGATCGAGAAGAGTTACAATTCAACAATACTTCCGGCAACTGATGAAAACTCTATTCAGCAGTCTTCGCAATCAACAGTGAAGGTTACAATCTAATAACTTTCACACCCCACAACAGCTAAAACGAGGATTACTGAACAACAGTCCTTGCAACGCTCTATAGAAGAGGTTATAAGTCAACCAACCCCTTCTAAAATGCGGAATTCATCCCCGCGCTATGATTCTTGAAATGCAAGTGACCCACGTGTTTCTAAGCTACAACAGGCGAAACGTGAGCGACCCTCGCATTTTTAACGTTCAATCAACACCCAACTCCGCATCTCAATTCTAAGACGCGAAGTTAGGGTCCTGAATGCCGAATTAGGCGTTTGACTCATTCAAACATGAGTCGAACGGTTTCAGAACTGTTTCCCCATAATTTGAGGAAATCACGCCCACTTAGGATCAGATTTAGAGGACAGTTACAACCTCTTATCCACCTATAAAACCTCAACAAACTCAACGGAGTAGGATGTTGGATCTTTTAACATCAAAACCGCACGAGGAGGTTCGGGGCTAGGGATTTTCGTTGGAGATAGCAGAGGCGAATTCTTGGGGATAGATGATTTAACTCAGATTCAGAGGATCAAATTTCAAAGAATCCTTCAGCAACAGAAAATCTGCTTGGCCATTAACCGAATTTTCAGTACTAACAACTCTTTTCACAGAGTTCTAACTCGTTCTGAGTTCTAAAAACTCGTAAAGAGTTATTCATCAAACTTTCCACAGAAGTTCATTGTTCCCACGAGATAAAAGATGGTCGGATCGTCAACGGAGAGCAAATTCGACGCAAGCAATCGAAAGAGGCACTTCATCGCTACCAAGAAGAACCCAGTTATAAACAAAGGGAAGAATCAAATTCATTCTCCTCTCTTTTGTAATCAGGAAACCTAATTGTAACTGAGATTAAAGGAATACAAATCAATCTTCCTTCATTTCATTTACTGCAAATTTTTCCACAAACAAAAGATGACGACTCCGCTGGGGACTAGCTTTTCTGATGAAGAAGTGGTAGCGCAATCTGACGTTCACCTTATAGGAACGACTATTGAAACTCTCGTTGTGGAGTTTGACCAAGCAAAATACGAGGAAGCCCTCTCCTCTGGGTCGCTTAGCCCCAAAGCTAGGCGCGATGTCCGCAAGATCTCCAAGGAGATTAAGCCTGTTGCTAAAATGCTAAAGAAAGTCCTCTCCTTTGGCCAAAATTTGTTGAACAGCCCCTCTACTTCAGGAGCGGGCTTAGCCTCTGCTGAACTCGTGCAACGAGTTGAATATCCCACATCCGCGCCAACCCAACGTACTACGGTCCATAAACGGCCTATAGAGGAGACGAACTACATAAACGCCAACGACGCTGCTACTAAGGCCTTGAAACAAGCCAAGAGGAACGTCGCTCGAAGATAGAGAAGATCCATACGACGAGAACATCTACGTGAAAGCCGAATGCTGGCACAACGTGAGGATCGCGTTCTCGAAGCTTTACCCGAGCACAGCGTTGCCACCACGGAACGCACGCTTCGCAGCAATGAGCCCGATTACGAGCCTCGGCTGATACAGCTGAAACGCGACCCTCAATGGCGCATTGTTCCTTCAAAACGCAGCCCTTAGAAAGGCGCTGCCGAAGATAAACGTACACCTCACGTGCGCGTTCAAACGAAACATGACCCTCAAGAGTCTGTTTCACCAACCAAACGCGACCCTCAGGGGTGCGTTCAACCAAAACATGACCCTCAGGGGTCTGTTTCATGATTTAAACATAGGCCCCGGCCTAATGTCTACAAATCTAAACGCGACCATCGCGTTTCTCTTCAAAAACGCGACCCTCAAGCGGTCCGTCAAGTTCAAAAAGGTCAACCCGGGCTTAAAATCCATGTTCGACAAGAATCAGTCTTACCCACTCAAGAATAGGGGGTGCCATCTCCTTCCTCATGCTCGGAAAGAGATCCCTCTCAAGTGTCCGACTTACGAGAATTGTTATCAAGAGGAAGACCAACTCAGCAAGCAGCTCATTCATGCCAGTGTGAGCAGCATATATCAGCAGTCCTTTCAGAGTGTCACTGTTGTACACCTGAGCCCCGTAAGTCTGTGTTCGATAGACTGACCGATGTCGCCAGACCTACTAAGCGACGACTGTTGGCCTTCTTGTTTTGATGATGATTTACAAACAATTTACTACTAATGTTGTTTGTCTAGTGTTTGTGCTTCCTATGTTTTGTAGACAAACAACGTAGTTGGAGGATGGATGGAATCGAGCCTTAACGATCATATCAAATGGAGGTTGGCGGATTTATGGAGTGAAGCAACGTTAATTCAAGTTAAAGATCCAATTACAAGCTTCTTCCGCAAAGTTTACCAAGTCATGCTCATTGAAGACCTTCATCAAGCTTGGGTATATTTAGTATAGGTTTATATTATGTGTGTTAATTCTATAAGCTCAAACATACACACATATATATTTGTGATTTTCGTAACTATAAGTGTTTTTATGCAAAATAAGTTTTGGACTATATTTACATCATAAACAACTTTTATTATGTCCATATAAATATTCCATAAGTTTTCAAAACTTGTTTTGAGTCAAAAATAACAATCACATGTTTTTCATATATACGTCTTTTAGTGCTTTTGCAGAATACAGTGTTTTTTCACAAATTATAAATGCAAATTGAGAAATTCTTTTTCTAATATGTTTGTTTTCATGTTTACAAACATTTCGCAAAGTTTCATCAAGTTTGGAATAGATTTGTTATGTTTAATGGAATTTACAAAATCATGTTTTCATTCGTGCATGTTCGTGCATGTTTTTACAAAACCGATGAGTTTTCATAAATGGGAAGTGATATTCAAGTAATTCTTTCTTTGACATGTTTATCTATATGTTTAGAAACTTTCCTCAAAATTTTACTATTTTTGGAGTTGATTTACTGTGCCTAATTGATTTTACAAAATCGTGTATCACAGCAGATTTTCAGAAACTGTATTTCTATGTTCAAACATTTATTTCTCTCAAGTGGGAAATGATTTTTCATAAATTCTTTCTATAACATGTCTAGAACATTACCACAAAATTTCATAATTTTTAGAGTTTATTTACTATTTTAAATTGATTTTACAAAACAGCTGCGCACTGCTACAGTAACTCTGGTCGACCGTACCGGTAGACCGGAAATGTCTCTGGACGTTTCTCAGCTTTGCACATGGCTCTCGGCCGACCGTACCGGTCGACCGAAGTACTGTAGCATCCGACCGTTGCTACAGTAACAGCTAGTTCTGTTTTTTGTTTATTTTAATGTTTTGGGGGTGTTTTTATTGGTTTTTGGGGTTGTTTCATGAGCCTATATATACCCCATGCCCTCATACTTCTAAGAGGACTTAAGAAATGTTTTAAATAAGTTTAAAGAGTTTTAAACAAGGGTTTAAGTGTGTTTTAGTGTTTGTTTGGTTTGAAGATTGTTTTCACAAGTGGAGGAGATCATCTTCTTGTTTGGGCTCCAATTCTCCATCTCTCCATCTTGTCATCTACTGGAGAAGTTTTCTAAACTCTATCTAGCTTTATATTTGCTTAGTTATTTGATTATCATTATTTAAAGCTAGTTTTTATATTGAGTTTAGATTTGATTATATTATCTTATTGTTACACACACCCACTTGAGCTTATTGTATTTGCATACATTATATAATTAGGTTGTGGGATAGTATGACATTGAGTTGAGCCTAATTGAGTTCTCACCTTGTTAGAGAGAATAATCATTTGTTATTTTGTTCTTATCATGAGAATCACTTTGTAATACACTTGTACACCGAGTGAGAAGTGTGTGGTGAGAGTCGGGGATCGTCCCAAGAGGAGTGGCGTCGGTTGACGTGCCTAGGGAGAGGTTGTAACCGAGAACTTGAGGGAGACACAGCGGGCTAGGACCAACACTTAGTGTGTGAGGTGTGATTGCATAGTGATTGTATTGTGAGGTGTAAACGTTGTTCGGGTGAACGTAGAAAACCCGGTTGATAGTGGATTTCTCCCCGGGAGTGGGGAGCGGAGACGTAGGATGGAAGGTCCGACCTCCGTGATCACTTGATTGTGTTTGAGAGTGCTTTGGCGTTCTTTTTCATTTATGTTCATATCTTATATCGCCATTGTGCATTGCTCTTTACTATATCATCCACTATCTTGTTTAGATTATCTACCCTTGTGTTGTTTATATATCCTTGCACATATATTGCCTATATCTCATTATGAGGATATATCTCTTGTTCATATTACTTTTCATCATATAGGATATATCTTATTGTTTACATTGCTTATCCTAGCTTACAAATATTGTTGTATTTCATACTTGCTAGGATAACGTATTAAATTAATTTTAATTAGCATTTAATCGGATTAGATTAGCATAAGACCCTAATCACCCCCCCTCTAGGGTCTAACAATTGGTATCAGAGCTTGGTGCTCTTTGATTTAAGGTCTAATCGCCTTGAGTTAAAGATCCAAGTTATCTTGTTGTGCTAATCTTGCTTTGATTGCATTTATATCTTGCCCTCAAGTAATATTAGAGCTTCATCATGCACACGGCCACTAGGCGATAGCCCTAGTGAGGTTTGCGAGTTCGAACCCGATAATGATTTATCTAGTGATGAACTTGCTTGTGCTAGTGAAAAATTATTGCATGCCTATAACAAATTGCAAAATGATTTTAATGATTTAAAAAGCAAGCATGATGTTTTAAAATCCGATCATGAGAAGCTAGTGTCCAAATTTGATGTCATTGAAAATGAAAATACTATGCTTAAAGAAAGCAATGACTTATTAAATTTGGAAAATGGAAATTTGATCTCATCTATTGCTAGCTTATCTCATGCTAAGATTGATGCCATGTTAGAAGTAGAGAACATAAAAAATAACACTGCTTCATTTATAAATGACTATTTATGTTCTACTTCTAAAAATGCATATGTGCCTAAAAATGAAGATTTGAATCTTATGAAAAATAGTATTTCATCTTTAGATTCAACTTTGAAAACATGCATTAATAATCATAAGAAGCTTATGGATATGTGTGCTAAGTCTAAGAAGTCATCCACTTATTATGCACACATGTATAGCAAAACTTATAAGTGTTCTATTTGCGGCCGTCAAGGTCATTTAGCTAAGTTTTGTTATGATGCACACAAACATAAAAATGTCATTGCTCCTTGTGCATCTCATGTAGCTTCTTCATCACTTACACATTCACATGCTCATTCTCACAAAGCTCATCATAAGCATGCTAGTGTGTTCAAGTGTGATTTTGGTCATTTGGCCAAATATTGCTTTGATTTGAAAAGAAAATCTCATTTGACAAATGCTTCCAATAGACCACATGTTTTTAAATGTGATGTTTGTGGTAGGTTTGGACATCTTGCTAAATTTTGTTTTGATATACAAAAAGATTCTAAATTGCAATATGTTCCAAATAGACCATTGTTTAAGAATGTTTCTCATTTGCAAAATAATTTTAAAAGAAAATCTTTATTTGCAAATAATTCCCGTGCACGAGCTAATGGTCCACAAAAACAAATGGATCTCTTTCATTGCACAAATTGCAATCGGAAGGGTCATTTGAATGAATATTGTTTTGACCATGTTAGTGCACCATATGTGCCTAAGAGGGTTCATAACCCTAGGGCTTTGAGCTTAAATGATAGGGGTCATGTCCCTAAATCTTTTGGTACCAAGAGTTCTTGGGTACCAAAACAAATTTGATTTTCAAACTAAGAATTTTAATGTTTTTATCCTTCTTTATCTTGGTTTTGAAAATTATGCCTTGAAATCTTTTTATATGAAAACAATTTATAATTGATAAAATCTTTTGTTTTCATCCAAAACAAATTTGATTTTCAAACTAAGAATTTTGATGTTTTTATCCTTCTTTATCTTGGTTTTGAAAATCATGCTTTGAAATCTTTTTATATGAAAACAATTTATAATTGATAAAATCTTTTGTTTTCATGAATATTTGTTTTGTTTTGATAAGAGGTTTGTACTTATATAACCCTCTGGATTTATTGGGTGTTTATTCCCAAATCATGTTTACCGGATGCTAAAATGTTCATATGGGTTAATACTAGCTCAAGAGCTAGATAGAGTTGCCTCTCTTGATTTTTGAAAATCAATGATGATTTGGTTTTATGATTTAAACTTTGATTTATGATTTAAATTGGTTGATTTGTTTTTATTTGAAAACTTTTTGCATGATTCTCATGTTCCTCTTCTTTTGATTTCATAAATCTATTCTTTTATATGGTTTTTATATTTTTTGTGTTAATGAGACACTATTTTCATATTGACATATTTATATGTGTTCTCATTATCTTCATGTATGTGAGTAAATTTTTAGCATATTCATGTATGCTTGCTCACATATGTTTTGCCATGATCTTCATTGCATATATTCTATATGGCTTTTTGATAGGGGGAGCAATCCCTATACTTGTTTGATACTCACCTATGCTTATTGATAGGGGGAGCTTTCGCTCTCTTAATTCTTTGGTCCCCTTTTTGAATTTACCATTAATGTTGTTTGTCTAGTATTTGTGTTTTCCTATGTATTGTAGACAAACAACGTAGTTGGAGGATGGATGGATTGCGCCATAACGACGATATCAAATGGAGGTTGGCGGAATTATGGAGTGAAGCATCGTACAATTCAAGTTCAAGATCCAAGTTTAGCTTCATCCGCAACGTGTACCAAGTTGAGCTACAATGAAGATCAAGATCATTGCTTGGGTATATTTAGTATAGGTTTATATCATGTGTGTTAATTCTATAAGCTCAAACATACACACACATATATATTTGTGATTTTCGTAACTATAAGTGTTTTTATGCAAAATAAGTTTTGGACTATATTTACATCATAAACAACTTTTATTATGTCCATATAAATATTCCATAAGTTTTCAAAACTTGTTTTAAGTCAAAAATAACAATCACATGTTTTTCATATATACGTCTTTTAGTGCTTTTGCAGAATACAGTGTTTTTTCACAAATTATAAATGCAAATTGAGAAAAAAAATTTCTAACATGTTTGTTTTCATGTTTACAAATATTTCGCAGAGTTTCATCAAGTTTGGAATAGATTTGTTATGTTTAATGGAATTTACAAAATCATGTTTTCATTCGTGCATGTTTGTGCATGTTTTTACAAAACCGATGAGTTTTCATAAATGGGAAGTGATATTCAAGAAATTCTTTCTTTGACATGTTTAGAAACTTTCTCAAAATTTTACTATTTTTGGAGTTGATTTACTGTGCCTAATTGATTTTACAAAATCGTGTATCACAGCAGATTTTTAGAAACTTTATTTCTATGTTCAAACATTTATTTCTCTAAACTGGGAAATGATTTTTCATAAATTCTTTCTCTAACATATATTTATACATGTCTAGAACATTCCCACAAAATTTCATAATTTTTGGAGTTCATTTACTATTTTAAATTGATTTTACAAAACAGCTGCGCACTGCTACAGTAACTCCGGTCGACCGTACCGGTCGACCGAAAATGTCTCTGGACGTTTCTCAGCTTTGCACATGGCTCTTGGCCGACCGTACCGGTCGACCGAAGTTACTGTAGCAGCCGACCGTTGCTACAGTAATGGCTAGTTCTATTTTTTTGTTTATTTTAATGTTTTGGGGGTGTTTTTCTTGGTTTTTGGACTTGTTTCATGAGCCTATATATACCCCATGCCCTCATACTTCTAAGAGGACTTAAGAAATGTTTTAAATAAGTTTAAAGAGTTTTAAACAAGGGTTTAAGTGTGTTTTAGTGTTTGTTTGGTTTGAAGATTGTTTTCACAAGTGGAGGAGATCATTTTCTTGTTTGGGCTCCAATCTCCATCTCTCCATCTTGTCATCTACTGGAGAAGTTTTCTAAACTATATCTAGCTTTAACATTTGCTTAGTTATTTGATTATCAGTCTTTAAAGCTAGTTTTTATATTGAGTTTAGATTTGATTATATTATCTCATTGTTACACACACCCACTTGAGCTTATTGTATTTGCATACATTATATAATTAGGTTGTGGGATAGTGTGACATTGAGTTGAGCCTAATTGAGTTCTCACCTTGTTAGAGAGAACAATCATTTGTTAATTTGTGCTTATCATGAGAATCACTTTGTAATACACTTGTACACCGAGTGAGGAGTGTGTGGTGAGAGTCGGGGATCGTCCCAAGAGGAGTGGCGTCGGTTGACGTGCCTAGGGAGAGGTTGTAACCGAGCACTTGAGGGAGACACGGCTAGGTCCAACACTTAGTGGGTGTAGAGTGTGATTGCAAGAGTGTGAGTTGTAGAGTTTTCGGTTAGCTAGAAAACCGAGTGTGTAGAAGAAGTTCCGGCTTCCAAACCGGATTGTGTTAGTGGATTTCTCCCCGGGAGTGGGGAGCGGAGACGTAGGATGGAAGGTCCGAACTCCGTGATCACTTGATTGTGTTTGAGAATGCTTTGGCGTTCTTTTTCATTTTTGTTCATATCTTATATCGCCATTGTGCATTGATCTTTACTATATCATCCACTATCTTATTTAGATTATCTACCCTTGTGTTGTTTATATATCCTTGCACATACATTGCCTATATCTCATTATTAGGATATATCTTGTTGTTCATATTGCTTATCCTAGCTTACAAATATTGTTGTATTTCATACTTGCTAGGATATCTTATTAATTAATTTTAATTAGCATTTAATCGGATTAGATTAGCATAAGACCCTAATCACCCCCCCTCTAGGGTCTAACAACGACGTCATCAGAAGAAGAAATTGTCTAAAGCTGAATATCCTCAAGTCACTATCAACATGATTGGCAGAGGGAAAGTCTTACATCCTAGTTCTGACGAGTTGCAGAAAAGTCATTCCCCGACTGTTCGGGAAATTTGTGACGAATTTGAAGGAGTATACCGGCACACCCGAACTCGCACAGAAGCTATCTGCTCGGTTGACTATCAAAGGTTAGCCAAAGGGATCAGTTCTGATGAGGAACATTCGGCAATCGCCGAATCTCAATCTTCAAGCTCGGTCGTTGCATGAGGGACTTCCGTTTACATGGCTGGAAACCCTGAACACTTAGCTTAGAGAGTTGAAGAACATCACGTCATGCTCCAGGCGCAACAGGAGACCCTCCTTCAGATGAAGGATATGTTGGCAATGTTCAAGGGAAAGCAATGTTCAAGGGAAAGCAAAAAGCACCTGAGCATTTGGATCACGAGGTTCAGAACATAGAATCTTCTTCTGAAAATGAGAAGGAGACGGAAAGAGAAGTGTACCCTTAGTCCACTAAAGTGGACGAACTAGAAGCTCGCCTCAACGCAATCGCCAACAGAAGCGAGCTCCACGAAGAAGGGGTAGTACGACCTTATCCTGCTAAGTGGGACACAGCTCTATACCCACCAAAGTTTAAGGCTCCAACCCTGCAACCTTTCGATGACACAGGGTCACCCAATCAACACATTTACTACTTCAAGTCACAAACCGGGGACGTGGTAGCAAACAACGCCATCCTGACCCGCCAGTTCATCGGCACTCTTAAAGGAGTCGCTTTCGAATGGTTTATGAAATTGCCTGCTGGATCTATTCAGAAATGGGTAGATTTGGAAAGGCTTTTCTTAACCAGGTTCTTCGAGGACGATACAGAAGTCTCAGTTCCGACTCTTCTAGCCACTAAACAAAGGAAAGGAGAGTCCATCAAGGTGTATGTTGAGAGATTCTGCAGCATGGCACTGCGATGCCCGTCAGGTATGACTCAATCAACCTTGGTTGAAACTTGTAGGCACAACTTGCAGACCCAGCTCCTTGCTTAGATGGGAGTAGTGGAATGTCGCTCCTGGAGACAATTGGTTTCACAAGGAGAACAAGCCGAAGAAATTGTTGCTCGAGTTAAGGCAGAAGAAGTTGCACAACCTAAGCCGCAGCAACAACGCAACCAGCACAATGCCCAGCGGGCTAAGGGAAAGGAGACTTTAGCGGCTGACGCCAACACACGAGCACCACCACCTACTAAGCAAGGCAAGGCACCAAATCAACAAAGAGTGCCCAAGCAGTATTCATTTAAAGAGGAGCATGTAGACACCTTGTTCCAGTTACTTCGGAAGAACAACAAGCTACAGCTTCCCGAAATCAGGAAGCCGGATGAAGCAGCGAAGGTGGATGACCCTAATTATTGTCGCTATCACAGGTTCTTAGGACATCCTACCAGAAAATGCTACGTCTTCAAAGACATCCTGCAAAATTTGGTGAATGCTAACATGCTCACTTTAAAGCCCGAGCAAAAGACTGTATCCACCAATATGATAGCGGTCCAATTCGGTGACTTCCCCCTAATAGCGGCTGTAGATGGCGTTATCCCCATACATAAAGGGGAAATGCACTTGAAAAACACTGACTTACATAGTCAGAAGGACAAGGGGTTGGTACCCCTTACTATCTCAAAAGGGGAGATAATGTGGGTCCATCCCGACCTAGTGGAAGATCAACAATGGACGGAAACCACGTCCAAAAAGAAGAGAGGCAAGGCTAAGTCATCCCACATGATTAGCCCCTCTGTTAATGAAGATGATGATCATCTTAAACCTCTCACCGACTCAGAAGAAAAGAGGATTGCTCTGGCGGCATACCCGGGAGGCAACCCTGGCACTCGGTCAGGAAAAGCTTACTTGAGGGACTACGACCAGAATGCTCAAGAAGTTAAAAAACAGCCCCAAGACGCTGGGGGTTCTGTACCAAAGAAGCCGGTCGATAAAGGGAAACAAAAAGAACTTCGGTTCAATAAAAATCTTCACCAGGAACTTGGGGAATCGAGCGCTCCTTTCCAATTCAATGTCATGGCACAGCTGGCCAACATACCGGCCAGGATTACTCTGTATGAGCTTTTGAGGTTGTCCAAAACTACCAAGGAAGCCCTAATTGAAGCCTTACAGAACACGGAAAGCTTTATCACTCAAGTCACTCCGATTTCTAAAGTTTCTGAAGGCTAATCTTGCCTACAATACCTGTAAGCAGCGAGAAGTTTACCCTGCATATCATTTACTCAGGAAGATATGCAAGTTAAACACAAGCATGATAGACCACTATACTACACAAGATATATCGGATCCTCCGAAATCAGCCGTGTCCAAGTCGACCCGGGTTCAGCGCTCAGTATCATGCCCTACAGAGTCATGCAGGTATTAGGGATCCCTATGCACCGGTTGAACACCACCCAGACCACTATCCTCGGTTTCAACGCCAATAGCACTCAGCCCCTAGGAAAGATCAAACTCAGGTGTCAGATCAGAGATCTCAAGTCCGAAGTGACCTGTTATATCATAGACGCAGACACGTCTTACAATCTATTGTTGGGACGACCATGGATTCATGCAAACCGCATTGTCCCATCTACCCTACATCAAGTCATGAAGTATGCTAATGATGAGGGAGAGGTTCGAACCCTGGTTGCAGAAAAATACCCCTTCCGAGGGGTGGAAAATTTTCATACCGACTCCGTCTTCTATCTGGAATCCCATGAGAAAGAAGATGTGGACAGCGGTAACGAAGCTGACATTAAACTGGATCCTGAAGAAGATTGTCCATGGGAGTTAAACCTCAATGTAATGGGTCAGGATGAGAGCAATAATAATGTACCGAGTGAGGACGAGTGGTGCATTAATGATTATTTTATTTTGGCGTACTTGTCTGATGAGTTATCTAGTAATGAACAAATAAAGAATAATACTGATGCAGGTACCAACGTGTGGCGCACATTATGTGCGGAGACCTCACTCACGTTGTCAATCAAGTCATCATTCGCTTCAGATGAAGAAGTAGAAGATGCGCAAAAGGCTTTCTTCAAAGTCCCGTCCAAAAGGAAAGGGTAAAAGCCAATCCATTTCGGTAAAGTCAAACCTGAACAACTCAAGCGAGGAAGTTCAGAGGAAGATGATGGAGTTCCTCAGTTCCATTACCATGAACCCAATTCCATCCAATTAATGAAACAAATGGGATATAACTTTAACGAAAAACAGGGTTTGAACTTTGGGAAAGGAAGGCGAACACCGATTCGAATGTCTCTCACTCCCGAAGGAAAACCTCCGGATAACTACCAAAAAACCGGAAGAGGTGTGGGCTATGTCACAACCCCCTCTATCTCAGAAAATGAAGTCAGTAATTATCTACGTCAGGACCATTCATCCGGGACATCTTCTTGGGAATCTGACGTCAGTGTCGGACCTTTCTTTAAAAGTTTGACCGTGAATATGGTTTCAACTAGTCATCCAGAAGCAGACGCAGGGGGTGACGAAGAATTGATTGAATCAACCAACGATCATTGGATCAAACATCTTAACATATTGTGGGATATGTGCTTCGAACAACGCGAACCACCCACTGAAGATAAAGTGATCCAGGTCAACATGGGAGATGAATCTGACCCTAAGCCTATCTTTATAGCTGAAGATTTATCATCATCCGAAAAAGAGGACTTATATCTCTCATCCGAGAATATATAGATGTCTTCGCTTGGAATTATGAAGATATGCCTGGCCTGGACCCAAAAGTAGCCACACATCGTCTCAACATCGATCCGGATGCAAAACTCATCAAACAACAACAATGTCGGTTTCGTCCAGAGGTCATGGAAGCGATTGAGTCAGAGGTTAAAAAGCTTATAGACTCGGGTTTTGTTAGGGAGGAACAACACCCGGACTGGGTGGCCAACATTGTTCCAGTTCTCAAGAATAACGGTAAGGTCCGGATATGCATCGACTTCCGTGACCTTAACACAGCTTGTCCAAAAGACGAGTTTCCTCTTCCTATCACTGATGACATGATTGACAATACCTGCGGATATGAAAGAATGTCTTTCATGGATGGATTCTCCGGATAGAATCAAATCAAGATGTATCCTGAAGATGAAAAGCATACTGCGTTCAGAACTTCACTGGGGGTGTATTGCTACACAGTAATGCCCTTCGGCCTGAAAAACGCAAGTGCAACTTATCAACGTGCAGTGAATGCCATCTTCCATGAACATCTATGTAAGAATATCGAATGCTACGTTGACGATATAGTAGTAAAAAGCCAACATAAGGGTGATCATCTTACAGACTTAAAGACAATGTTCGATATCATGCGAGCACATCAACTAAAGATGAACCCAACAAAATCATTCCTTGGGGTATCAAGCGAAAAATTCCTGGGATTTATCGTCACATCCAAGGGAATTTCTCTTGATCCAGAGAAAGTACGTACCATCCAGGATATGCCACCTCCGAAGAATCTCAAAGAACTCAGAGGTTTATAAGGCAGATTGGCTTACATTCAGAGATTCATATCTAATCTCTCGGGGCACTGCCAACCTTTCTCTAAGCTTATGAAGAAAGGGGTGTCCTTTGTTTGGGATGGAGAATGTCAAAAAGCATTCGAGGAGATTAAGAGGTATCTCACTCAACCGCCAGTTCTCGTGGCCCCAATATCGGGAAAACCATTCCTGTTGTATGTGAGAGCCATGGAACATTCTCTTGGAGCTTTGTTAGCCTAGAACAACGATCACGGTCAAGAGCAAGCTATCTATTACTTAAGCAGAACCATGATGGGAGCTGAGCACCGGTATAACCCAGTCGAAAAAGAATGTCTCGCTTTAGTATTCGCAGTCCAGAAGATACGACATTACTTGGTAGGACAAACAATTCATGTCATTTCTAAGGTAAATCCCTTGAGAGTTCTGATGACGAAACCATCGTCTCTAAATTGCCGGCTCGCAAAGTGGGCCATCCTCTTGTCACAATATGACATGCAATTTATGCCCCAAAAAGCAGTTAAGGGTCAAGCATTGGCAGACTTCTTAGCCGATCACCCGGTGCTAGGGACATCTAAGTTGTATGAAGAATTGCCCGACGAAGTCGCTGAAGCTTGCGTTACTCAAGAATCTACGTAAGTGTGGAGATTATTTTCCGACGATGCATCCAGAGCAAATCCACATGGAGCAATTACAGCAGGAGTAGGAGTAGTATTCATCTCTCCAAACGGGCACGTGATCCCAAGGGGATTTTTCTTGATCGAACCCTGCACCAATAATGTAGCCGAGTATAATGCCCTGCTATTGGGAATGCAATTTGCTGAAGAACTCAATATTCAGCATCTCTAGGCTTACGGTGACTCTCAACTCATCGTAAATCAAGTCCGAGGGGAATATGAAGTACGTTATGAGGATTTAATCTCGTACTACTTCGCAGTGCTGAAGCAGGCTAAGAAGTTCGAAGGTTTCTTTATTGAGTATATCCCGCGAGCTCAGAATGCTTATGCGGATGCCTTAGCCTCGTTGGCAACTTCGCTAGCATTGCTACCAGGGGTTGAGACAATGATTCCAGTCACGGGACGTGAGCTATAATGTTCCAAGATTCCTATAGAAGAAAGTTCAGACAAGACAATAGTAGGAGAAGTCTGTACAACCTCAATGGAGCTTGAATCTAGAGATTGGCGATTCCCATACATCGACTATGTCATATACAGAATTTTACCCGATGACCCTAAAGAAGCGGCCGCTATCAAACGAAAGGCCCCCCGATTTTATTACGATGCAGCTTCTCAAATCCTATATCGTAAATCGCATGATGGAGTTTTACTTCGATGCCTCTCTCGGAAGGAAGCAAGAGAGGCCCTCAAGGAAGCTCACGATGGAATGTGTGGAGCTCATCAACCTGGAGCTAAATTGGGGGATCGCCTCCAACGAATCGGTTATTATTAGCCAAGGATGTTCTCAGACGCAGTTGAATACACTAAACGTTGTCATGCATGCCAAATCCATGGTGATTTTATCCACCAAGCGCCGGGTAATTTACATCCTACATCTGCGTCTTGGCCATTCGAAATGTGGGGCATGGATATCGTAGGACCAATCTCTCCTCCGACTTCCAAAGGACACTGGTTTATCCTGGCAGTAACCGATTATTTCTTCAAATGGACGGAGGCAATCCCGCTAAAAGAAGTCAAGACAAAGAATGTGATTAAGTTCATCAAACATCACGTCATCTACCACTTTGGAGTCCCGAGATGAATAGTTCACGACAACGGGACACAATTTGTTAGCTTTGGATTTCTGTGATTTTGTGATAGATTTAGAATCCAAAGTGTCGTATCCACGGCTTATTACCCGCCAACGAATGGTCTTGCAGAAGCTTTTAATAAAACCATTATGAAGCTTCTCAAAAAGTTTGTTTCCAAGAGCCGACGCGATTGGGATGAAAGACTCGGCGAATGTTTGTGGGCATACCGTACAACGGTGAGGACCCCTACAAGAGCTACGCCGTTTTCTTTAGTATACGGTTGCGAAGCTGTACTACCACTAGAGATTCAAATCCCTTCCCTGAGAGTCGCGATTACAACTGGACTAACAGAAGAAGAGAAACATCAGCGACGTCTGCAAGAACATGAAGCCTTAGACGACAAACGACTTCAAGCTCAGCAACAGATCGAGTTGTATCAAGCTCGGATTTCCAAAGCTTATAATAAAAAAGTTAAAGAGTGGATTTTCAAGAAAGGCGACTTAGTTTTGGCCAACAGACGACCCATGGTAATGACACATAAAACCAAAGGGAAGTTTAATCCTAAATGGGAAGGGCCCTTCGTAATAGAATCGGTTTATTCGAACGGAGCTTATCACCTCATCGATCAAAAAAGAGACAGGCTCATGATGCCAATTAATGGGAAGTTCCTTAAAAGATACTTTTTGTAAATTATGTAGCCCCCTGAACCCCAGCCGAGTCAGGCTGGGGGTTGCCAATTCATAGTGTATTTCGGGAATAAATGTTTAATTTTCCTGTCTTGTATGTCGTCATGTTAACATTACACCTCTGACGATTGAAATTTTCTGGAATTATTTCTAAGTGGTAATAAAGAGAATTTCAATTTTATGCTAAGTTAACATTATACTTATAGCATTTGCACTATTTTTCATGGTCCTGAAATAGAATTCAATAAAAAAGAGGTGATGAAAAGACAAAATAATATCATTTTTATTCAATATTGTTAATTTGGATACAAGGAGATGACAATCGAAATGAAAACGATACAAAATTGTTTCCCAACCAAAAACAGGATAAAATCTAAACATCAGGCTTCATCAACTTAAGAGATTTCAGCCTGGACTTAAAAGCAGAAAGTTTCTTCTGGTGGGCTGTTCGAATTTGTTCTTTGATCTCCCTTTGAGTTCCGCTTCGATAGGGGCAGCAGCAACAATATCTCTTCGAATCCTTTCAGCCGCGTGGAGCGTGCGGCAAAAATCCGTGTAAATCTGGTCGCTTTAAAGCTCAAGCCCTTTTCTGACATCCTCATATTGAGCCAATTGGGTTTTCTTCTAATCCAACTCAGCCTCTAATTGAGTAATAGCTTTTTCAGTGGCACGAATGTCAGAAGCAACACCCTTGATATTAGCATATGCTTGAGAATGTTGCTTCCTTAGAATCGTTATGCGAGTATTTTTATCAGATAGGTCCCTACGAAGGGTCTCTCGATGATGTACCCTTAAGATAGTGGCCAAAGAGAGAGCCGGCTCCACTTCAGATTCTAGATCGGTGCGCTGCAGCTCTTGGAAGGAGGCCAATTCTGTTTCCAAGAGGATGATACTCCCCTTACAATGTTCAGTCCAGGACACATCACCCTTATCCCTGGTCTTATCTAAACACTTGGTCAGGATAGGTTTACAATCCTCAAAGGAAGCACCCCCAAGGCTGACGAGATCAATAGTCATCTGTATCCAATACTCTAATTCCTCAACCAGTTTTTTCAGAGCTCTCGAGCGTGGAGGAGGAACAGTGGGATAGATTAGATCTCCATACTCATCCCTAGTAGGTGGAGAAGCAACCTTGGAGGGATGACCTCCACATATACCTTGGTCCCGGACGAGAGGAGGAGAAGCAGATTCCAAACCCTCAATAGGCAATATCTCGTCGGTGCCCGCCTCTTCAGGAGTAGAAGGGATCGATTGAAGCATGTCATCTTCCTTGTCTGCTAAGCACGCAGCAGGAGCAGATTTCATTGCGTCCTCCATCAATTTGACCCTCTTAGAGTTTTTAGCAGTGACAGGCTTTCTCTTGCGAATTCTCCTATCATATTCGCCTTCCTCTGCCGCAGTAAGGGCCTTTTTGCCTGATCTTAAGGAGCGACGTTCAACGGCTGGCATTTCTTCTGGAGCTTCCTTGGTTGCCTTTTCTTCAGGAGAATCGGCAATTGGAGATCCCTCTTCAGCCCCCATAAGAACCTCTTCTTCAGAAGGTTCAGTGGTGGGTAATTCCCTTAGGGTTTCAATGGCTCCGGTCGCTTCCCATTCACAGGATAAATACTCCTCTATTCCCGGTAGGCGAGTCTGGGTAGAATTTCTTTTTGATTTATACAACTCCCGAATCTCATTTATGCATGAAGTATAAATGTCATATTCTGGGATTCGAGAAACTTCATCAAACCACTGGCAAAAATCCACAATAGTAGAACAGTCAGGTGGCGAATTGGGTAAAGTAAAGTCTGCATGGGTTCCTTCGGCGGAGAAGAAGTACCATGCGCGAGCTCCCTCGTACAAATTCACAATTTAAGCCAACGTCGAGTTAGGATTGCCAACATAAAGCTGGTCATATCCAAATTGTCTGGCGGATCAAAAAGGCACATAAGGCTCGATGATGCACTTCTCTTTCAAGCGATAAACCAGGTATCCTAATCTGATCATGAAAAGGCACATAAGGCTCGATGATGCACTTCTCTTTCAAGCGATAAACCAGGTATCCTAATCTGATCATGAGAAGCCATGTGAAGGTGCCTTCTTCCAAGGAAGATGAACCTTCGAAAAGAACATCTGGGAAGCTGGAATTCTCTTCATCAGCTCCATCAAAGTTAGGAGCATAGCAGAAGATTCTATAATTGTCTCCCCGAGATAAGAGCTGTCGAGCCCTGACTATGTAGGAATTAGCCCACGTAGCCGATTCCAATCTTTGCACAAAGGGAACATAAGCGTCATCATCCTCAGATACCCCCAACATCAACGAAGGGCAATGCAGCATGAACCAGACCACTAAGTACGTATACGGCACTGGTATGCGTGGTTGAGGAGCTTTCCCTGCTTTCTTCCTAGCTGCCTTAATTCCCGAGGTGCCGAGAAGTTCAGAGGTCAACATCCTTAGGCCGTTTTGTATGCAGCTTGCCATAGTAGTAAGGAGGCTCATGGGTCTCCCATGAGCTAATAAAACAGCTAGGTATACAACCTCATCCAATATCACCTCTACTGGTTTTGACGGTACTACGCACCGCTTCAACAAAATCATGAAAAAGCCAGCAAGGAGGGCCGTGTCAGAAATAGGAGCTGTGGCCTGATAGTGGAAACTTTCAAATTCAACACTAGCCTCAAAATCATCCTCTGCATGCTCTGTCTTGTAAGTAGCGTTGGAAGCCTTAATGCGGGCTTTAGCGTCCTTAAGAGAAATGGCTGCAACACGAGATACAGCTATGTCTTTCCGGTTTAAGTTCTGAAAGAGGTAGTCCGCCCACGTGGTATGCATAATGCCCCCTCCACGCATCCCAAAGACTTGAGCACATATATGGAAGTGGCACATCAACTTCCAGAAAGTAGTATAAACTTCTAGATGCACTGCCCTCAACAGGGAAAGCTCCTCGGTGGTAGGGATGAATTCTTCGTATGGCATTCTACCAAATGGCAACCTCGATACTGCCTGCATCTCATGGAGAGCAAAACCTAACTCCCCTATAGGGGTAAAGAATGTGCAGCTGTCCAGGTTATATTTCTCCAACATAGCGAAGAAATTATGATAACTTTGCACAACCCCCCGTCAAGTAGCTAGCACGGGAATTGTGAGGCCTAATTGGACGAGCGGTTCCTTAAGCTCCATAAGAACGAAGTCAACCATACGGGTCCACCAACCTCCTTCTCCAGAACAAACCCATCCTGGGGATCTGAACATCTGGTAGAGAATTCACCCTGAGCTGCAATGAATTGGCGAATGAAGATATTCGCTGGATGCGGCACCTCTGGAACAAGATCCTTCTTCTCAAATAAGCCAGGTCTCAACCCCTTGAGTTGTCCCCCGATTTGTGTACGAGCTTGCCGAGCAAATCCAAGCGACACATTCTCTTTCTCCTTGACTATGTCAAAAGTCAACCCCCGGCGATAGCTTGCGTTCAAGAAATATGAGAGTGGATACATCCTCTTCATATTTGGGAGGAAGAGGAAGCGGTTATTGACTCTCCACAGCAGCTTTGAATCTTCTGCATGTATGAGGTGGTCATCATTTGCTATACGATCTCCGAATATGAATGCCGGCTTAGGAAACTGATCGCGGTCGATAGGAGTCCCCATGTCTAAGTCAATGATCAAAACTCTGAGAGTAGATCATCGAGGGAATCAGATCATATCTGTTCTCTCCACATCAGGGAAAGTACACAATGGAATCATGTTTTGAAGACTGAAAGCTTCATTTGCGTCAGAACCGCCAATGTACCCAAAATGATGCTCTTGCAAAAGCGGGACGTTTGGAAGGAACACTACAAAGTCAAAAGTAAAGATCAGTAGCTAAAACAAGTTGTTGACATGAATATAAATCTGAAACGCGAGGGTCGAGCCTCGTGTCGAAAAAATTGAAACGCGGGGGTCGAGCCTCATGTAAAAAAATTCAAACGCGAGAGTCGAGACCCACGTTTAGAATTCAAAATGCTGGAATCAACATCGTGTTTTACGATGAACATGGAGTCCCAACTCCATATTTTCGTTAAAAACGAGTCATCTTCCTCATTGTCAAGAACCCATCTAGGGTTTTTAGAAAACTTATCAAAGCAAGTTATTTTGATCATCACTTACCACGACAGGGAGGCCCCTGTGACGACGATGGTGCCGACGACGTTACTACAGGAACAAGAACACCGCCGACGTTCTCAGCCGACGGCATTTCAGAAGTCGCTCCAGCGACTTTCTGGGAACTAGAGTTTATTCGTTGTGACGCCATCGATATAATCAGTCAGAGAAGGCATCGTCGGTCGAAGGAGATGAAGTTCGCCGGAGATCTTGTCGAAATCAAATGAGAGTTCTCGTTCTTGGAAATGGCCAAAAATAGAAAGAGTCAAATGACTCTTGACATGACCATTCAGGTCTATTTATAACAGCCGTCAAGCTGTTAAGATGGCACAAGATTCTAGGAGAGAATCCCAACCATTTTCTGAAACGCGAAGTTCATACCCGCGTTTAAATTTCTAAATGCAAGGCTCAGACCGACCCTACGAAGGATCTTAACCTTGCGTTTCGAACCTCAAACGCAAAAGTCACCCTTGCGTTGCAATTTTTTCAAATGAAGAGTCTATCCTTGAGACTTATCCCCTAAGTTCATGGATTCTTTTAACAAAGGTGCTGTTAAAACCCTATGCCTCTTTTAAACACTCATCGGGTTAATATTACACCTCAGATGATCATCATCCTCACAGAGATGGAATCTAATTGTCATTACTACCAATGTAGCAATAATTTCTCTGTCAAAATCCACTTATTGATTTTCGTCGATAGAACAATAAAATTCCCCAAATCTTGTTCAAATCACGAGTGATACAATTCATCACTCCGATGATAAAACATTTAGCAATCCTCCCCAGCGAGACGCTAAAATATCTTCCTCACAGATGTTACGTTAAAATTACACCTCTGACAAAAAATCAACTTACCGACTCTCTTCAATAGAGTAATAAGTCCTCAAAATTGCTCCGATCATAATATATTTCTTGTCATGTTAAAATTATACCTCTGACAAAAATTAACTTATCGACTCTCTTCAATAGAGCGATAAGTCCTCAAAATTGCTCTGATCGTAATATCTTTCTTGTCACGTTAAAATTACACATCTGACAAAAATCAACTTATCGACTCTCCTTAATAGAGCGATAAGTCCACAAAAATTGCCCCGATCACAATATTCCTGTCACGTTAAAATTACACCTCTGACAAAATCCACTTATCGGCTCTCCTCAATAGAGCGATAAGTCATCAAAATTACCCCGATCTTAATATCCTCGTCACGTAATACCGTACCTATGATTAAAGTAATCTATCAACTCTTTTCAATCAGAACGGTAGATCCACAAATCTCTGTTATATTAACAAGATACCTCTAACAGTTCCAATCCTTTTGAACTTTTTTTAATTCTTCTACATGAGAATTACAAGTGTTCATATACCTATTCCTAGCAGTTGGAAATTTCCTGAAGTTATCTTAAATGATAATAGAGAGAATTTTCTAAATCTGTGCTAAGTCAGCGTTACACCTATGGCATTTCTCGTGATCAAAACAAGACAAATGCAAGAAACAATAAGAAACCAATATCACTTTTTTATTCGAAAGTCAAAAGAAAGTGATACAAGACAAACTTGTTAAAAGAACATTACAAAGGCAAAGTTCACTTGCGCATCAAATCGAAAGAGATGAGTTGAGTCTTGACTTTAGTTAACTCCTCCTCGTGACTAGCTCGCACCATGGCTTCAGCCTTAGCCCGTAGTTCCTCCTCGCTGGGTATGATAAGGGCCGCCACCTCATTCCTGGCATGTTCCAGAGCTCGAGCCTGGGTGTGATACTCCAAAGCACCGTTTACATTATGGGTACTGAGGATATTGACGATGTTCTCCTCACGAGAAAGTTCAGCCTTTAGTCGCAGAACCTTAGCTTCGGCTTCAACAAGTTTGTTACGAAGCGAGTTCATAGAAGCAGTCGAGAGTTCTAACTCCTCTCGTTTTCGAATATTACGCTCGCGAAGCTCCGTGACCTAACACTCTCTTTCAGCTAGGTCCTGCTCTATCGCTTCTCGATGAGCCACTTCTGCAACTTGAAGGCCGGCCAAGGTTGACATAATTTGTGGTTGAAGCTCTCTGTGACCCAAGGCTTCAAAGTGCTGTAACTGTTCTTCCAAACGAAGAATAATCTCTGAACAGCGCTCGAACCACGGAGTGTTTCCCACACTTCTAACTATATTTAAGCCCGCCTCCAGAAGAGGTCAGAAGGAGTTAAAAGTTCCCTGACCACTCACCACATATTTAATTACCTTCTTCGCGAGGCTGTTCAAATACACCAAAGAAATTTGAAGGAATTCAGGTGTGCCCGCGAGACTTGAAACAACACTCGGGGATACTCCCCTAGCCATTGAGACAGGTGCAGGAGATCCGGGTGCTGAAGCTGCAGAAGCAGTTAAAATATTCAATTGCGAAGGACTTGAAGTCAAAGCCATCATTGCCCTAGCCTGAGATGTGCTGGGCCATGCATCTGTTGGTGTAAGTGAAATATTCATCAATGCTGCAGGTGAAGCAGCTGATGTGGATGAGGTAGGTAAGGGCTGCTCTTGCAGAGGAGCTGATGCTTGCACGAGCTGTGATTCTGGAGGAGGAGTCACAGTGGTAGTCCCGGGCAATGCTGTCAGTGAAGCAACTACCGTAGAAGAGCTAGGCAAATGCTGCTCTTGTAGAGGAGTTGACACCTGCGCAAGTTGTTGTTCCGCATGAGGAGCAGCAGTAGTAGTCCTGGGAGGAGGTGAACCTGCACGCAAAAAGGGTCGGAACGCGGAAAGAATGTGCGGAAAAATTCAAAGTGAACTAGGCTTACCGGAGAAGTGAAAAGGAGTATAACCAGATGCTTTATCAGATGGGACCTTGGGAGCATCATCAAAAGTAGTGATATCATCCATAGAATCATGCTCATCGTCCCCTTCGCCACCACCTGGCATGCTGCCAACTTCAGCATCCACATCACCCCTATCTTCATCAACGGCATTACCTATTGAAGAGCCTTCATAATCCACTTCCTCTTTGTTATCATGTAAAGCCGAAGATTCAGGAAGACTTGTGCCGGTAGCTGGTTTAGTCATAAGTCTCGTCGTCGGACTAAGACCTGAACCGCCAGCCAATGGCATTAGTGCTGAAGGTGGAGGTTATAGATTCATTTCACGATCTTGTGGTTCTAACACAGGAGCTCTAGAAGGGTCTGCTGCTGGAGCAGATTCTGCATCTGTAGCCATCAATTCACCTTCTTTATCCTCGGAGGGATGGTGAGAGGAAGCTTCACTCGATAAGGCCAGGCCATGCGAACGGAGTCCAGTCTTATGTAGCAGGCCTGCAACCAAGGATTCATGCTCTTCTTCTTCTTCGGCGGCTCGGATAGCGTCGGCCATCAATTTTGGTTTTTGCGGGCCTTTGGTAGGAGAATACCCAACCATCAATTTCCGACGGATCTGCTTATCGTATTGACCAGCTTCATCCTCCGAGAGCTTTCTCTTCCCAGCTGCCTTGGCTATAGAAGAATTTACCACCCGGGGTTCATCCATTAGAGCAGGCTCAACTGCTTGCTCCTCTTCCTGCCCAGCGGAGGGGTCCTCAACGGATAAAAATTCAGCAATCCCTCTCAGGCGGGATGTCTTTGACCCCCTTCTTGAAGCATTCATATGTCTGATATCTTTCAGGCAAGACGTATTCAAGTTGTAATTAGGAGTCTGAGAAGCAGCAAAGTATCAGTTGCAGAAGCTCATGGAGGTGTAAGAGTTGGGTGTTTTGTGGGGAAGCCTGAAGATGACTCTGGTACAACCTGCCACGGAATAGTACTAAGCCCTAGCCCCTTCATATAAGTTGCTCACAACTGAGAGCTAAGGTCGAGGGTTCCCAACATATAGTTGATCATACCCAAATTGTCCAGCAAATCTATAAGGTTAGTAGGGCTCAATGAAACATTTGCCGCCTTGCCTGAAAATCAAGTAGCCTGATCTAATGGAGAGAAGCCAATGGAAAAAACCCTTACTCAGCTGGGTGAATCCGTTAGGACCTGCCACGTCCTGATACTCTGCTCCATATATCCCGCCTTTAAAGTCGGGAAAGCAGCGGAAGATGTGGTAGTTTGTGTCTCGCGATAAGATTTGGCGAATTCTAACCATGTAATTCCTCTCCCACTTTGCAGATTCTAGTCGCTGCACAAGCGAGATAAATGAGTCGCCTGGAGGAGAGGCTGCACTCATTATAGGATGACAATAGAGCACATACCAAGCCATCAAATAAGTATAAGGCAAGGGTATTCGGGGATTGTGAGTCCTGAGAGTCTTGTTGCCACCAGATTCCACCTCCGTAACATTCACAAAGTCCAGGGCTAACTCACGCAACCCGCTTTGCAAATAGCCTACCATGGCATAGAGTAGATTCAATGGTCTCCCGTGCGCCAAAAGAACAACTGGGTAAATCACCTCAGCAGCCAGAGCATCAATTGGTCTGGTAGGGATGACGCACCGCTTGAGCCATAGCATCAAGAATCCAGCCAACAGCGCCGTGTCGGAAATTGGAATCAAAGCCTGATAATGGAAGCTTTCAAACTCTGTATGAGTAAGGAAAACGTCCTCCTTGGCTTCGTTGGTATAGTGGGAGGTTGCAGCATCAATTAGAGCCTGAATCTCTTCCAAAGTGCTTGTAGGCAGTCTAGTCACCAGCGCTCCTTTATCTGTCAAGTTCTAGAATAAATATTCCGCCTAAGATACTTGTTTGATGCCACCCCCTCGAGCCCACGTTTGCTGCATACAAATATGGAAGTGACACATGACTTCCCAGAGAGTGGAGTAAACTTTAGGGCTGGTTTTCTTCAAAATTTTATGTTCTGTTGATCCCGGAACAAATTATTCATATAGTAAATATCCGAGAAGAAGACCTAAGATTTCATGCATCTCATGAAGAGCGAAGCCTAACTCTCCAACCGGGGTGAAGAAGGTACAGGTCTCAGGATTGTATCTCTCTAAAATAGAGAAGAAATGAAAATGACTCTGGACGATCCTGAACTTAGTAGCCTGTACCGGAATCTTCAGGCCAGCTCGGGTAAGAGGTTCCTCCAACTCCTCCAGAACGAAGTTGGTCATCCGAGTCCACCATCCTGTCACTAGAAAATAAACCCAGCCAGGAGTTCTGAATCCTTGCGCAGGAAATTCCCCCTTCTTCATCATAAATTTCTTGATAAAAGTATTCACCGGACTGGCCACTTCACCAATTGGATATTCTTTGGCAAACAAGCCCGGTCTTAAAGTCGTCACCTGTCTGTTATAACCCACCGTACGAACCCCTTGAAAAGTTAAAGTGCTGAGAACAACTCCATCTTGATCCTTGATAAGGTTCCAATCCATACGCTTGGGGATAGAGGCACATTGGAAATATGATAGGGGGAACATTCTCTCCATGTTGGGCAGGAAAAGGTTGCGGTCTCTAACCTTTCTCAGCCATTTGTAGTCCCCATCGTAAGCGACACCTGCTTCAAAGTCAACAAAATCCCCAAAGAGGAATCCTGATTTGACTATTTGTTTACGACTCGGGCTCTCAAGCTTAGCGTCCGTAACCAACACCCGAAGAGTTTCAGGAGAAGCCTGGGTGATCATTTCCACACGACTCTTCTCGGTAATCCTGAAAACCGGGAGTTCTTAGCGTAGATTGAATGTCATGTTTGGATCCACGCCACCTTCGTGCCCAAAATGATAGCGGAAAGGGAGAGGATCACTGGTATGACGCACTACAAAACAAAGAAAAGAGTCAGACAATGCAAAGATAAATCAGATGCTGAGATCAAGCCTCGCGTTGAAAATCTCATACGTAGAGATCAAGTCTCGCGTCAAAAATCTCAGACGCTAAGATCAAGTCTCGCGTCGAAAATCTCAGACATGGAGATCGAACTTCGCGTCGAAAATCTCAGACGCGGAGATCAAACCTTGCGTTGAAAGTTTCAGATACGGAGATCGAGACTCGCATCGAAAATATCAAACGACAGAATCTTAGCCCACATTTTTTGAAACAAGTTTCCTCGTTGATCCAAAGATCAGAACTTGCTGCAGCAAGTTTAATGACTATGAGAGTCGTACTCACCGCCGATCAAAGGAAGTTGAGATATACAGACGGTGACGAGCCCTGAGCCGTGGCGACAGCGGACTTGGAGGGACGAGTGACGGTCTTCTTCTTGGGTACCATTGATTTCAGTCGAAGGGGAAGATGAATAGTTCTCGCCAGAGATGAGGACGAAAATTTTCGCTGGAAATTTGAGAAAAATTTCAAGAGGAGTCGAATGACTCTTGATTTGACCCCCAGTGGTCTATTTATAGACAGCTATGAGATGTCAAATCGGCACGGGATTCTAGGCTAGAATCCCGCCCAAACTCGATCTCAACGTCCGAGTTGGTTGAACTTCCAAACGCGAGATTCACCCACGCGTTCTAATTCTCAAGCGCGGATTTCACCCACGCGTTCTAATTCTCAAGCGAGGATTTCACCCACGCGTTCCAATCATGAGGAATTCATCTATGCATTTGGATCGCTACAATAGCAGCATTCCAACAACCAAGGCTACGACACAGCCCCAAATAAATAAAAGAAGAGCTAACAGTGGTCGTCAAGGTGACCAAAGCCGAGAAGAAACAGACGACTCCGCTGGGGAGTCTATTGGATGAGTACAGATAGTTTACAATTAACAATGCTAAAATTGTTAGGCTCAATCCCGCGCGCAATTCATTCTTCTAAGTGGCTTAATATTCCCACAAAGACGAATGAAACCAGGAGCGATGCGCAACTTAGTCTTCTAAGTGGCCTAATATTCCCACAAAGACGAATGAAACCAGGAGCGACGCGCAACTCAGTCTTCTAAGTGGCCTAATATTCCCACAAAGATAAATGAAACCAGGGGGACACGCAACTCAGTCTTCTAAGTGGCTTAATATTCCCACTAAGATGAATGAAACTAGGAGCGACGCACACCTCATTCTTCTAAGTGGCTTAACATACCAACAAAGATTGATAAAGACACGATTCGGCGCGCACCTCATTCTTCTAAGTGGCTTAACATCCCAACCAAGATCGATAAAGACACGATTCGACGCATAACTCATTCTTCTAAAGGGCTTAACATTCCCACCAAGATCAATAAAGCTGAAAGCTACATTTCGAGTGTTCATTAATGCCTACAAGAACTCTCTAGATAAAAGAATACACCTCATAGCAGATCGAGTGGAGTATCTAAAGGATCCAGACAAAATCCGATGAATACACCTCATCGTAGATTGAGTAAAGTATTTCAAACACCTAGGCAAAATCATCAGCAATGACTTGGATTTTAGCTTGTTTGACTAAGTTCATTGTCATTAAGACTCAAAAGTTATCTTGTTTGGTTCAAGGTAACATAATTTCAACATTCCAACAACCAAGTTCATGATGTCTTCAAATCAGACAAAGTGAGCAATCAATCAACAAAATTTTAGGATTCAAAGTATTTTGATAATTTGTCTCAGCCAACCGTAAACTTTTAAAAACTTTAAAGGGGGTTCTGTAGGCTGTCTAAAAATCATAATAGATAGCTGATCCACATCAAGTTTCGATGATGAGAGTTACAATCAGATGACCTTCATGCTAACAAATGCAAGCTGCAAATGGAGGACTTTTCACATAGATCGAGAAGAGTTACAATTCAACGACACTTCCGGCAACTGATGAAAACTCTATTCAGCAGTCTTCGCAATCAACAGTGAAGGTTACAATCTGACAACTTTCACACCCCACAATAGCTAAAGCGAGGATTACTGAACAACGGTCCTTGCAACGCTCTACAGAAGAGGTTATAAGTCAACCAACCCCTTCTAAAATGCGGAATTCATCCCCGCGCTATGATTCTTGAAATGCAAGCGACCCCCGCGTTTCTAAGCTACAACAGGCAAAACGTGAGCGACCCTCGCATTTTTAACGTTCAATCAACACCCAACTCTGCGTCTCAATTCTAAGACACGAAGTTAGGGTCCTGAACGCCGAATTGGGCGTTTGACTCATTCAAACATGAGTCGAACAGTTTCAAAACTGTTTCCCCACGATTTGAGGAAATCACGCCCACTTAGGAGCGGATTTAGAGTACAGTTACAACCTCTTATCCACCTATAAAACCTCAACAAACTCAACGGAGTAGGAGGTTGGATCTTTTAACATCAAAACCACACGAGGAGGTTCGGGGCTAGGGATTTTTGTTGGAGATAGCAGAGGCGAATTCTTGGGGATAGAAAATTTAACTCAGATTCAGAGGATAAATTTCAAAGAATCCTTCAGTAACAGAAAATCTACTTGGCCATTAACCAAATTTTCGGTTCTAACAACTCTTTTCACAGAGTTCTAACTCGTTCTGAGTTCTAAAAACTCGTAAAGAGTTATTCATCAAACTTCCCACAGAAGTTCATTGTTCCCACGAGATAAAAGACGGTGGGATCGTCAACGGAGAGCAAATTCGACGCAAACAATCGAAGGAGGTACTCCATCGCTACCAAGAAGAACCCAGTTATAAACAAAGGGGAGAATCAAATTTATTCTCCTCTCTTTTGTAATCAGGAAACCCAATTGTAACTGAGATTAAAGGAATACAAATCAATCTTCCTTCATTTCGTTTACTGCAAATTTTTCCACAAACATATATCGACTGGCAAATCGAAGGAAGCATGGATTAAATGTTAGCCCTTATGTTTTGATGATGTTTTACAACCATCATTATCGGTACCAATTGCTTGTTGAGTGATAATGTAGTTAATATATATATCAAGCATGATAGTGTCATACATGAAGGATTGGATGGAATATGCGCTACAACGATGATATCCAAAGGAGGAGGAGGCATAGTGATGAAGCAACGTTTATTCAAGAACACCAAATGCAATAAGAAGCTTCATCAAACTCAAGCTATATCAAGATTCAAAGAATTGTATTTTAAGTGAGGATATTAGCTAGTTTTCATTTTCTCTCTGGTGCTAAAATATAGGCAAGTAGTTTAGATTATATTTGAAGCTATTGGGATATCACACACACACGTTTTCATACTTATAGTTTTGAGCGTTTTCACAAAATATTATTTTTCATGAGTATGAGGACCTATTCGCAAAATTCATTTTCCAAACAATTTGTTTTTAGTGTTAAAAACATTTTACAAAGTTTCACAATTTTTGGAAGTTAATTAAATATTTTACAGAATTTTTAAGAGAGTCAAAATTAGTTTTTCATGTGTATCAGTTTGTGGTCGACCGATACGGTCGACCGCGTCTGAGTTCTTTTCGTCAGTGGGTAGCAGAAACTTTCACGGTCGACCGTCGCGGTCGACCGTGAGCTCGAAATTTCCCACGGTCGACTGCCACGGTCGACCACAGAACTCTCTAGAAATTTTCCAAGTTTCTAAGCTGGCTCGCGGTCGACCGCGAGAATTGTACGGTCGACCGCCGCTTATTCAAACGGTCTTTTTGGGTACAGATTTCAGCGCTGATTTTTCTTAGATTTTGGGGATTAGGGTATGGGTTTAAATAGCTGTATTTTCTCCTATTTAAACCCCCTATACTCCTTCTTCCTTAAGTGTCCCAAGCCATTGAAAAACCAGAGATTTTCTTTTACTGAGAGCCAAAACTTTAAAACCTGTTTTTCTATGTTTTCCTGTGTTTTCATCCCATCTTCAGTGTAATCTTTCTCCTTGCCATAGGGACATTGTTAAGAGAGAGTTCTTACACCATTACTACTGTTGAGAGCTTGATCTTGTGAAGATCAACTGTGTGGGAGTGTGATCTTGTGGTGATCAACTGTGTAGTTGTGAGATCTCATGGAGATTATTGTGTAGAAGAAGTTCCGGCTTCCAAACCGGGTTGTGTAGTGGATTCTCCTCGAGAGCGGGGAGCGGGGACGTAGGTCAGCGAGCCGAACCTCGTTAACACATCGTGCGTCACTTGGATAACGATTTCTCACTCTATCTTCTTTACATTTGTTGTTCATTATTGTGGTTTATTGCTTGCCTTATTTTTATTGCATAATTATAGCCTTAAGACCCTAATCACCCCCCTCTAGGGTCCAATAATTGGTATCAGAGCTTGGTCTTTATATTAGTTTTTGGTCTAACTACTTTAGAGAAAAGATCTTATGGAGGCTTCAATGAATGTGCATATACTAGAGGGACAATCCACCACTAGACCACCACTTTTCACCGGTAGTAATTTTGCTTATTGGAAGGCTAGGATGAGGATTTATCTTCGTCGCATTGATCTTGACATCCTAGAACTCATAGAGAAGAAATATGTAGAAAAGCCCAAAGTCAGGACTATGACCGATGGAGAAAGGAACCAAGCCAATCTTAATGTAAAGGCCATGAACGCCTTAATTTGCGGTCTTTCCCCCAATGAGTATAATAGGATTTCCACGTGTGCAACCGCATACAAAATATGGGTGAAATTGTGTATTACACATGAAAAAACCCCCAAGTTAAGGAATCTAAAATTAGTAGGCTTGTGCATGAATATGAGTTCCAAAATTAGTAGGCTTATGCATGAATATGAGTTATTTAAGATGCTTCCTAATGAATCCATTGATGCTGGGCTTATGCATGAATATGAGTTATTTAAGATGCTTCCTAATGAATCCATTGATGCTATGTTTTCTTGCTTCACTAACATAATCAATGAATTATGCTTCCTAATGAATCCATTGATGCTATGTTTTCTTGCTTCACTAACATAATCAATGAATTACATGGTCCTGACAAGAAATTAACTATCCAAGAGACGAACTACAGGATCCTTCGTTCATTAACTCCAATATGGGAACCCAAAGCTACGGCCATAGAGGAAGCTCATGATCTCACCACTCTAGCTCTCGATGGCCTCATCGGAAAACTTAAGGTTCATGAGAAAAAGCTCAAGGGAAAGGAGAAGGAGTAAGTTCCCCTATGGGAAGTTGAGGAGCCATCACCAAAGATGAAGATCATAGCTCTCAAAGGAGCTAGTGACAACTCCTCATCATCATTGTTAGAGAGTGGAGTTGATTTTTCTAGAGAAGTGGCTCACCTCTCTAGAAGAATTTCTAGACTCATTAAAATAAACAAGTAGTTTTATCCCCGATCTAACAATAAATTTTCTTCACGTGTAGGAAAATGTTTTGAATGCAATGAACCGGGTCATATCGCCAAGGATTGCCCCAAACTCAAGGAGAAATACATGAAGTACAAGAAGAAGAAAGCCATGTATGCCGGATGGGAAGAATCCGAACCAAGTGATTTGGATAGCAATGAAGAAGGAGCTAAACTTGCTCTTCATGATCCCAACATTTGCTTCATGGCCTATGAAAAGGAGGTAGTTTCCGACACCGAAAGTGAATCCTTTTATATGCAATGTGATCTAGCTACGGCTTTAGAAGAATTGAATGTTGAGTTTAAAAGTGTGTCAAAAGAATTTTCTTCCTTTAAAAAGTTACATGCTTCTTGTGATGCCCAACTAGAACAACTACAAACCTCTCTTGCATTAAAAGATGAATTGCTAGGGGATCTTGGTTTTGAAAACAAACAATTAAGATCCGAGATTGAAAGCCTAGAAATTGAGAGTGGTAGGTTTAGACCGACTCATGCTTATGCTAATCATCATCACCATGGTAGAAATAGATTTCATAGATCTTATGCTCCTACACACAAGAGAAATTTTGTGTGCACATATTGCATGAAACGTGGTCATATTTCTACTCATTGTAGGCTCAAAGATAATCATGATTTTTATAGCATGACATGGGTACCCAAAGGTACCAAGATTTACTAACCACCAAGGACCCAAGATTTGGGTACCTAAAGTTACTACTCCTTCATCTCTTGTAAGGAACATCACGGCAATGACGTAGAGAGATGTGGTACCTTAGTGGTCGCTCTCATCATATGACGGGCAACAAAGAGATATTTGTAACCCTATCAAGGATTGAAGGAGATAGCGTCTCCTTCGGTGGTGGAGAGAAAGGTAAAATCATTGGTATTGGATGTATTGGTAAAACACCCTCTCCCGTTATAGAAGATGTTTATTTGGTTAATGGCTTGAATTATAATCTTCTTAGCATTAGCCAATTGAGTGATAAAGGTTTTAATATTTCTGATAATCATATTTTATTATAATTTTATACCCTCATTATCTATTTTACATGAATAAATATACCATTAATAATTGTTGTTAGATTAGTTTGCACATAATTGAATGAAAATATAAATAAATATTATTAAATGTAAAAACCCCTAAAAATCTCTCTTCTCTATTTTGTAGCATTTTAGAAGCCCATGAAGCAAAAGCTTAAAAGAGGAAAATGATTGAAGCCCAAAATGAATGAAGCTCATCGAGCAAAGATGGCCCAAAGGAGAAAGAAACTAAAACAAAGCACATCATGCACCAAGAACGAATCTTCATTTTTTAAAGTGAATTTTGAAGGCCCAAAGCCCATTACACCCATGGAACTTGATGGTTGCTTAAGCTTTGATTTTTTTTTTATATGGGCCGGACTTCCAAAACCAAGCTGCAGCTATTCAATTTGGATTTTCAAATGTGTGCTGCAACTTTGAATGAACTTTCATTAATATAGCTCATATGATCGAATTGATTGCTGCAAACTCCAATTGGCTGGACAGCTGTGCACTTGACTTTTAAATTTCAAAATCAAATGAGATGAAGACCGGCTGCAGATTTTCCAATTTGGATGGAGGAAAATCATGTGAATGGGCTGCTGGAGATGTGGATTTGCATTCTCAAAAAAAAAATCAAATGAAGCCTTTGGTACAAATGAAAAGAGGACCGGATATAATGTGGGCTGCAAATTTAATTTGGAAAATCAAAACTTAATGGACATTGGATTTCTTTTGAAAATCAAATAAATCAAAGGTGAAGATTGTTGCTTGGGGCTCAAGACAAATCCAATGGCTCATATTCATTGAAGATTACTATAAATAGAGATGAAGAGCAATTTGAAGGTTTGCATTTCTTTTCTCTTTTATTTCTTTTTAGTAATTTCTTTATTATTGCTTATTAGTTAGATTTAAATTCATGCTTGTAGTGTAGATTTATTTTCTTGTCTTTTTTATTTCTTTTTGCACTTTAATTTGTAGAGTAGATTTATTTTTCTTGCATTTAATTTCTGCAATTTATTTTGTAGTTTAGATTTTTATTTTCTTTGTAGTTAGATTTATTTCTTGTTCATAGTTTAGATTTTTCTTTTCTTTTTATTTTTGTAATTAGTTCTTTTTCTTGTTTTTATTTCTTAAAGATGTGAATTTAATTCTTGTAGGAAGTTTAGAATTATATGAAACTAGTCTAATTTCCTTTATATTGTATGAATTATTCTCTTGTACTTAAAATGTTCATGTTTAGGATAATCAACTAGAGAACTAATCGGTAGAAGAAGAATTTGATAATCTATGCTTATCTTAAATGGTTTGATAGGTTATGCTTATGAATTCTAGGATTATTATCATGTTGTTGTTCTTATCATGAATAGTAATTTTAACTTAGATGATAATTTGATAGGTTACACTTTCCTTAAATGGTTTGATAATCTATGCTTAATAAATCTAAGTTGAAATATGATAAAAAGAGAATAGTTTATATTTTGTAATTGAAATTGGTTAGTGGATTATATTCTAGATTTCTTACCTCTTTTGAATCCTCCATCTTGACTTTCTTAAATTTTCTTTTCATTCTTAGTTTTATTTCTTGATTTTATTAATTCATATTTCTTGCCTTGTGATTTTATTTATTCTTTGATTCTTTCTTCTCTAAAATTCAATTTATTATCTCTTGCACATAAATCAAAACAATCACTCATCACAATCACACTTATTCTTTATTCCTAACTGTCACGCACAAAACATAAGAACCATTTCTAATAATCTCTTAAAATTACTTTCCTCGTGGGATCAATATTTTTTACATTATAACTTGATAAATTGTGCACTTGTAATTTTGGTACATAATTATGCCGCACCAAGTTTTTGGCGCCGTTGCCGGGGAAGGTGCTAAAATAGGATTTTATTAATTTGGTTCTTTAACTTGTGTATTTTTCTTGTGAATGAACCGCTTGGAGCTTGAAAATCTTGGATGGAAGATCAAGAATTTGGAGCATTGCTTTCGGGTAAGTCTTCTTTCTAGTTTTCAATTCCACCCTCTTTAGCTAGCTTCACAATTAGAGACAATTAGGATTTAAAAAAAAAGATTTTATTTTTGTTGACCATAATAAAATTCATCTTTTACTTGGATATTAACTAAGAAGATAATAAATTCAAACATGAGCCATCTTCTCACATTTGATTGTTGTTGACCATAATTAAAAAAAAATTCTTTTTATCATCCTTTTTAGTCGCTTTTTAATTTCTAGGGTTGCATTTCATATAGTGTAGGAATTCACCAAAGTGATTGTAGCACTTGATTTGGCATACACTTAAATCATTCTTAAGTGCAAAACCCCAATCAAGATAAGGTAAGGGATTTCATCACCCTTAGCCCACAAATCACTAATTCCTCACTTCATAAATCCAAGCCTTCTAAAACTCATTAGACGTTGGCCCCTAAGGATTCGAGCTCAATAAGGAACAAGAAATCCTTAAGTGAACGGTTTAAGTTTTCTCAGAATAGTTGGTGTCTAAGGCAAGGTTTAGGGGTTGCGTAAAGCGCTCCGTAAGGAAAGAGGTACTTAATTGATCTTTGATCACCCTCTAGTACTATCCTTACCTGGCTAACTATCTGGGTAAAACTTTGATCTTTTCACTGTAGGAATTTTTGGTTAGGAGCTGGTCTAGTGGAGTTAGGCTAAACCCTAGAGTTAGAGTTTATTGAAAAGTGATTGCCTTGATTTGTTTTAGTTAGGATTTTTCTTTTTTCTTTATCTTCTCATATAAAAAAAACTAATTTTCTTTCTTTCCTTAAAAAAAAACTAATTTTCTTTCTTTCCTTAAAAAAAACTAATTTTCTTTCTTTCCTTAAAAAAAACAAATTTTGGTGTATGCAATTTTGGGTTCGGGATAACTTTCATCGCTTAATCCGTGTTGAACCAATCTAAGAAATGGCAAATCAACCAGTTCTCCACGATATGTGTTACCCCACCAGAAATGCAATTCCATCTTGCATAAGACTCGCCGAAGTAAATGGAGCAAATTTCGAGCTTAGACCGCATTTCATTAACATGCTTCCCAAATTCCTAGGTAATGAAACAGAAGATGCATATATATTTATCTCGGAATTTGAGGAAGTATGTATTATGATTAAAATGAGGGAATTAACTGAAGATGCGATTAAGCTTAGATTTATTCTATTTGCTCTTAAGGACAAAGCTAAAAAATGGTTGTACAGCTTACCGACAAATTCCATCTCAACTTGGGAGGAATTTGTCACCATTTTTCTCAAGAAATTTTCCCTATTCACAAAACGGTAAAGCTTAGGAACAGCATTCAGAATTTCAAAATTGTCCCGGGAGAGCCATTCTGGAAATACTTTGACCGATTTAAAGATCTTTTAATCCAATGTCCTCATCACGGTCTAGAAAAATGGCGATTGTGCCAAGTCATATATGAAAGATTGGACTATTCTTCAAAAACATCTTTAGAATCGATGTGTCAGGGAGATTTTATGAGAAAAAACGTAGATGAAGCTTGGGAATTTCTAGAGAGTTTATCCGAGAAAACAATGCAGTGGGAAAACTGTGATGACAGGGTTTTATCCGTTTCTCAATCTAAGTCTAGTGGTTTTTCCTTAGAGTCAAACATTGCGTCTGAAGCGAAGATGGCGATGATTATGCGGAGGTTAGAAGCCTTAGAAGTTAAGGAACGAGCTCCGGCTCAAATCAATCACATTTATGCCCCGGGATGTCATAACTGTCAGTCTCCTACCCACGTTTCAGAGGAATGTCCTCTTCTAGGAAACAACCACGCTTTAGAACAGATGAACGCTGCATTTCAACGTCCTAGAAATGATCCATTTTCTCTAACCTACAATCCAAGTTGGAGAAATCATCCCAATTTTGCTTGGAACGAAATCATCCCAATTTTGCTTGGAACCAAGGAAATTCTCATGGAAACCAAAACTTTATTCCCACGTCGAACCAACAATTCCATAGGGGAAACACTGTCCCATTCAACGCACCGAACAATTTTTCTAACCCACCTTTTCCAAACCAACATCCTAATCCTCACCAGCCCACAAATCAATCAAATTCCGATCATGACAAACGTTTGAGTGTCTTAGAAAAGGGTTTAGAAGCTATGATCAAAGCTTCTACAAAAACTACCAACATGTTGACCCAATCATCCACCACTCTAAATTCATTCATGCAAACCACCGGATCCATCTGACCGGATCCAACTGTTGAAAATATATGACTTGGCACAATCGCCATTTTTCTAGACCTTGAATGAAATTCACTTCCATGGGTTCATCAGAGGATCTCAATATTTTCAACTTAGGGAGACAGCCTAGTGATCCATCTGATGAACCCATGGAAGTGAATTTCATTCAAGGAATATCCAGTGAACAACAAGAGGGGGAGTGTGAGTTTGATTCAAATGCATCTGATTTAATGATTGAGGAGCTTTCTGATTACGAACTAGAGATAGAACCGCTAGTCAATCATTTTTTGCTGTTGGCTGGCAACGAGAACCTTTAGAGATAGAACCCCGAGTCCAGCTTCGCCCATCTGTGGAGGAACCCCCTAAGTTAGAGCTCAAACCTCTACCCGAAAATCTAGAGTATGCCTACTTAGGGGAGAACGAGTCTTTACCAGTTATCATTTCTTCTGAGTTGACTACCGGTCAAAAGGAAGCTCTCTTAGCTGTTTTAAGAGAGAATAGGGAAGCCATTGGATGGACCATGGCTGATATCAAAGGGATTAGTCCAACCATTGTTCAACACCGAATCCATTTGATAGATGATGCAAAACCTACTAGAGATGCTCAACGTAGGTTAAACCCTGTGATGAAAGAAACCGTTAGGAAAGACATTCTGAAATGTCTCGATCATGGGATCATTTATCCCATTTCTGATAGTTCATGGGTGAGTCCAGTCCAAGTTGTTCCAAAGAAATCTGGGATCACCGTGATCCAAAATGAGGCTAATGAGCTGATTCCCACTCGAATCCAAACCGGATGGCGAGTTTGCATTGACTACCGAAAACTCAACTTAGCCACTCGGAAAGATCACTTCCCTCTTCCTTTCATTGACCAAATGTTAGAGCGTTTAGCAGGACACGAGTTCTACTGTTTCCTGGATGGATATTCAGGTTACAATCAAATCCCTATCGCTCCAGAAGATCAGGAGAAAACCACCTTCACTTGCCCGTATGGAACATTCGCATACCGACGCATGCCTTTTGGCCTGTGCAATGCACCGGCCACATTCCAACGTTACATGATCGGTATTTTTCAGACATGGTAGAGCGATTTCTCGAAATTTTCATGGATGACTTTTCCATTTTTGGTGACACATTTTCCCAATGTTTGCATCATCTTGAACTGGTCCTAGAACGGTGTAGGGAGAAAAATCTGACTCTCAATTGGGAGAAATGTCATTTCATGGTCAAACAAGGCATTGTCTTAGGACATGTAGTTTCCAATAGGGGAATCAAAGTGGACAAAGCTAAGGTAGATCTTATTTCCAATCTCCCTCCTCCCAAAACTATCAAAGAAGTCAGATCATTTCTTGGTCATGCTGGTTTTTACCAACGTTTCATCAAGGATTTCAGCAAGATTGCTAGACCCTTGACCAATCTTTTAGCCAAGGATACATCATTTGTCTTCTCCCCCGACTGCCTCAAAGCTTTCGAATATCTGAAAAAGGAGCTAACCACAGCTCCTATCATTCATGCACCGGACTGGACCTTACCATTCGAACTGATGTGTGATGCATCTGATTCTGCGATTGGAGCTGTTTTAGGACAACGGTTTGATGGAAAACCGCATGTGATCTACTACGCCAGTAGGACTCTGAATGATGCCCAGCAAAACTACTCTGTCACAGAGAAAGAGTTTTTAGCTGTAGTCTTTGCCTTAGAAAAATTCAGGTCCTACCTCATCGGTTCCTTAACCAAAGTTTTCACTGATCATGCCGCACTAAAGTATCTTTTGACCAAAAAGGATGCTAAAGCACGGCTCATTAGATGGATTCTCCTTCTTCAAGAGTTTGACATTCAAATTCTTGACAGAAGGGGAACAGAGAACCCCGTAGCAGATCACCTCTCTCGACTCCCAAATGCACCAACATCAACCGTTCCAATCAATGAACATTTTCCAGATGAACAACTCCTAGAAATCCAATCTGTTCCCTGGTTCGCCGACATTGTGAACTACATAGTCATGAACCAGATCCCTTCTCATTGGTCCAAACAGGATAGATCCCGTTTTCTCTCCCAAGTAAAATACTTTTACTGGGATGATCCATATCTGTTCAAATACTGTCCTGATCAGATCTTTAGGAGGTGTGTTCCCACGGAAGAAACTAGGAGTGTTCTATCATTTTGTCATGAGCAAGCCTGTGGGGGCCACTTTGGCCCGAGAAAAATAGCTAAAAAATTTCTCCAATCTGGGCTGTATTGGCCCACTCTCTTCAAGGATTCATTCGAGTTTTGCAAAACCTGTAACCGCTGTCAGCTTTTAGGGAAGGTCACTAGGAGAAATATGATGCCTTTACAACCCATCTTATCTGTTGAACTTTTTGATCTGTGGGGTATCGATTTCATGGGACCATTTCCAAATTCCTTTGGAAATGTCTACATTCTAGTAGCCGTTGAATACATGTCAAAATGGGTTGAGGCGGTAGCTTGCAAAACTAATGACAACAAGGTCGTTGTCAAATTTTTGAAAGAGAACATTTTTGCCCGGTTTGGAGTACCTCGAGCGATCATTAGTGATAACGGTACACATTTATGTAACCGTTCTTTCGAGGCTTTGATGATGAAATATTCAATCACACACAAATTGTCAACTCCTTATCACCCCCAAACCAGTGGACAAGTAGAGATCACAAACAGGCAGATCAAACAAATCTTAGAAAAAACAGTTAACCATAACAGAAAAGATTGGTCTGTAAAATTGTGTGATGCTCTGTGGGCGTATAGAACAGCTTTTAAGGCCAATGAAAGCTTGTCATCTACCAGTAGAATTGGAACATCGAGCAATGTGGGCAATAAAACAGTTGAATTTTGATTCAGACTCGACAGGTAAAAACAGATTGCTCCAAATAAATGAGTTGGAAGAAATTAGAAATGATGCATACATAAACTCAAAAATTTACAAAGAAAAAACAAAGATTTTTCATGACAAATCAATTTTGCGAAAAAATTTCTCTCCAGGACAAAAAGTTTTATTGTACAATTCAAAATTACATCTTTTTCTGGGAAAATTAAGATCAAGATGGACTGGCCCATTTTTTGTTAAACAAGTTTTTCCACATGGAGCTGTCGAGATAGAAAATCCTAAAAATGGTAATATTTTTAAAATAAATGGTCAACGTCTGAAACCATTTTTAGAATTTTCTACGCTCGGAGAGGAAGAGGTGTTGGTTCTTCATGAACCTCATTATCTTTAAAAAAACTAATTTTTCTTTTGTTTCTTTAAAAAAAAGAAAGTTCTTTTCTTTCTTAAAAAAAAATAAATAAAAATAAAATAAAAATAAAATAAAATAATTACTTACAACTTTCCTCTTATTTGATTTCTTCATCCTCATACTAACAGTAATTGCAGATCATTATCATCATTGTCAACCGAACAACCGTAAGTTCTTCAATTTTATCTGCTTTACTTTGTGCTTCAGCGAATTTGCATTGAGGACAATGCAAAATTTAGGTGTGGGGGGGGGGAGAAATACATATTTTCCTCTTTATTTTACCTTTTTAGTTATATTTTTCTTTCTTTTTGTTAAAAAAATTTTTTATAAAAATATTGTCACTTGCCAAATTAATAGAGTTAAAGTAATAATTAATCAAATTGATAGATTTTAAATTTTCTAATTCTTAGTTAGTGACATATTCAAGTTCACCTTTTATGATAACTCCAAATAAAATTCTTAAGAAATGATTTTTCAACTAGCATACTTTACTTAAGCCTTACCTTAGATTTTTAATTAAAAATAATGAAATTTTTGCATGCTTAAAAAAAAAACTCTTGAATTCAAGGTGATTCTATCTTATAAAATCTAAGTTGACTGAGTAATTAAGCCCAAGGAGTATTTCTATACTTAATGACCTAAGCCCAATTGGGTTGGGATTCATTGGCCCAAAACTCGTTAAATGGTCACTTAGAAAGCCTGTTAAAATAGAAAACAATCACCAAGAATTAGAGAGTGTATATATATATATATATATATATATATATAACACTAACCATTGTTTTATATATATATATTGTTGTTTTGTATATATGGTCTTGAAAAACAATTTTTGATCAAGAGACTTGAAAGTTATTTAAAACAAAGAGTTAGAATGTTCTTTTCAAAACTTTTTAATTAAATTTCTAAGATTTGACTTGGTTTTGTATTGCTATAATGAAAAAGATTTTCTAGGGGATTTACATTGGAGTTGTATATAAAAATGTTTTCTTGATTATTAACTAGCTTCAATTAGAATGTTTAAATATATCAAGGAAAATCTGTTATTTACTGAATTCTTTAATTTGGCAAGTTGACCGAATTTTGTGGGTATATTCACTACAAACCCTCACAAGACTATAACTCGTCCACTAGGGTAACCTATGGGTTTAAATGCTTGTTGTATGAGCTAAATACAACCGCGATTCCTACAAAAGTGAGTTAGGATTTTCTTTTTATTTTCTTTGCTAGAGGACTAGCAAAATTTTATGTGTGGGGTATTTGATAATCACATTTTATTATAATTTTATACCCTCATTATCTATTTTACATGAATAAATATACCATTAATAATTGTTGTTAGATTAGTTTGCACATAATTGAATGAAAATATAAATAAATATTATTAAATGTAAAAACCCCTCAAAAATCTCTCTTCTCTATTTTGTAGCATTTTTGAAGCCAAAGCCCATCAAGAAAAATAAATACACCAAGAAAAGCAATGGAATGGACTTGGATGCAAAGAGTGGAATGGAATGGACTTTTATGCAAAGATTACAAAATCAAACATGCGGACTTCATTGTTGCAAACAAGTGGGCCGGACTTGCTTGGGCTTGCTTGGACTTTTGGTTTTGAAAATCAAATGGAAATTCAAATTGGGCCGGACTTGTTCAAACTCTAATGGGCCGGACTTGGATGAGTTGAAAATCAATTTGGATGGAGGAAAATCATGTGAATGGGCTGCTGGAGATGTGGATTTGCATTCTCAAAAAAAAAATCAAATGAAGCCTTTGGTACAAATGCTTCACTTTGCTTTTCAAAACTTAATGGACATTGGATTTCTTTTGAAAATCAAATAAATCAAAGGTGAAGATTGTTGCTTGGGGCTCAAGACAAATCCAATGGCTCATATTCATTGAAGATTACTATAAATAGAGATAGAGAGTGAGAGGTTAAGGGTGTGAAAATTTTGTAAACTCCTTTTGGAGAGGAGGGCTACTCTTAATTGAGAAGGCCTTCTAAAAATTATAACTTTAGTTGCAATTAATAATAATAATTTTTCCTCTTTAAATTTGTTTTTTCTCCTCTTTGTGGAATGAGGAGGATGGAGATGAAGAGCAATTTGAAGGTTTGCATTTCTTTTCTCTTTTATTTCTTTTTAGTAATTTCTTTATTATTGCTTATTAGTTAGATTTAAATTCATGCTTGTAGTGTAGATTTACTTCCTTGTCTTTTTATTTCTTTTTGTACTTTAATTTGTAGAATAGATTTATTTTCTTGCATTTAATTTTTGTAATATTTTTTGTAGTTTAGATTTTTATTTTCTTTGTAGTTAGATTTATTTCTTGTTCATAGTTTAGATTTTTCTTTTCTTTTTATTTTTGTAATTAGTTCCTTTTCTTCTTGCTTTTATTTCTTAAGATGTGAATTTAATTCTTGTAAGAATCTTAGAATTGTATGAAACTAGTCTAATTTCCTTTATATTGTATGAATTATTCTCTTGCACTTAAAATGTTCATGTTTAGGATAATCAACTAGAGAACTAATCGGTAGAAGAAGAATTTGATAATCTATGCTTATCTTAAATGGTTTGATAGGTTATGCTTATGAATTCTAGGATTATTATCATGTTGTTGTTCTTATCATGAATAGTAATTTTAACTTAGATGATAATTTGATAGGTTACACTTTCCTTAAATGGTTTGATAATCTATGCTTAATAAATCTAAGTTGAAATATGATAAAAAGAGAATAGTTTATATTTTGTAATTGAAATTGGTTAGTGGATTATATTCTAGATTTCTTACCTCTTTTGAATCCTTCATCTTAACTTTATTAAATTTTCTTTTTCATTCTTGGTTTATTTCTTGATTTTATTCATTCTTCTTTCTTGCCTTGTGATTTCATTTATTCTTTAATTCTTCCTTCTCTCCTCTAAAATTCAATTTATTATCTTTTGCATATATTCATAACAATCACTCAACAAAATCACACTTATTCTTTATTCCTAACTGTCACGCACAAAACATAAGAACCATTTCTAATAATCTCTTAAAATCACTTTCCTCGTGGGATCGATATTTTTTACATTATAACTTGATAAATTGTTCACTTGCAATTTTGGTACATAATTATGCCGCACCAAGTTTTTGGCGCCGTTGCCGGGGAAGGTGCTAAAATAGGATTTTATTAATTTGGTTCTTTAACTTGTGTATTTTTCTTATGAAGGAACCGCTTGGAGCTTGAAAATCTTGGATTGAAGATCAAGAATTTGGAGCATTGCTTTCGGGTAAGTCTTCTTTCTAGTTTTCAATTCCACCCTCTTTAGCTAGCTTCACAATTAGAGACAATTAGGATTTAAAAAAAAAGATTTTATTTTTGTTGACCATAATAAAATTCATCTTTTACTTGGATATTAACTAAGAAGATAATAAATTCAAACATGAGCCATCTTCTCACATTTGATTGTTGTTGACCATAATTAAAAAAAAATTCTTTTTATCATCCTTTTTAGTCGCTTTTTAATTTCTAGGGTTGCATTTCATATAGTGTAGGAATTCAACAAAGTGATTGTAGCACTTGATTTGGCATACACTTAAATCATTCTTAAGGGCAAAACCCCAATCAAGATAAGGTAAGGGATTTCATCACCCTTAGCCCACAAATCACTAATTCCTCACTTCATAAATCCAAGCCTTCTAAAACTCATTAGACGTTGGCCCCTAAGGATTCGAGCTCAATAAGGAACAAGAAATCCTTAAGTGAACGGTTTAAGTTTTCTCAGAATAGTTGGTGTTTAAGGCAAGGTTTAGGGGTTGCGTAAAGCGCTCCGTAAGGAAAGAGGTACTTAATTGATCTTTGATCACCCTCTAGTACTATCCTTACCTGGCTAACTATCTGGGTAAAACTTTGATCTTTTCACTGTAGGAATTTTTTGTTAGGAGCTGGTCTAGTGGAGTTAGGCTAAACCCTAGAGTTAGAGTTGATTGAAAAGTGATTGCCTTGATTTGTTTTAGTTAGGATTTTTCTTTTTCTTTATCTTCTCATATAAAAAAAACTAATTTTCTTTCTTTCCTTTTAAAAAAAAACTAATTTTCTTTCTTTCCTTAAAAAAACTAATTTTCTTTCTTTCCTGAAAAAATTTTTTTTTGGTGTATGCAATTTTGGGTTCGAGATAATTTTCATCGCTTAATCTGTGTTGAACCAATCCAAGAAATGGCAAATCAACCAGTTCTCCACGATATGTGTTACCCCACCAGAAATGCAATTCCATCTTGCATAAGACTCCCTGAAGTAAATGGAGTAAATTTCGAGCTTAGACCGCATTTCATTAACATGCTTCCCAAATTCCTAGGTAATGAAACAGAAGATGCATATATATTTATCTCGGAATTTGAGGAAGTATGTATTATGATTAAAATGAGAGAATTAACCGAAGATGCGATTAAGCTTAGATTTATTCCATTTGCTCTAAAGGACAAAGCTAAAAAATGGCTGTACAGCTTACCGATAAATTCCATCTCAACTTGGGAGGAATTTGTCACCGTTTTTCTCAAGAAATTTTTCCCTATTCACAAAACGGTAAAGCTTAGGAACAGCATTCAGAATTTCAAAATTGTCCCGGGAGAGCCATTCTGGAAATACTTTGACCGATTTAAAGATCTTTTAATCCAATGTCCTCATCACGGTCTAGAAAAATGGCGATTGTGCCAAGTCATATATGAAGGATTGGACTATTCTTCAAAAACATCTTTAGAATCGATGTGTCAGGGAGATTTTATGAGAAAAAACGCCGATGAAGCTTGGGAATTCCTAGAGAGTCTATCCGAGAAAACAATGCAGTGGGAAAACTGTGATGACAGGGTTTCATCTGTTTCCCAATCTAAGTCTAGTGGTTTTTCCCTGGAGTCAAACATTGCGTCTGAAGCGAAGATGGCGACGATTATGCGGAGGTTAGAAGCCTTAGAACTTAAGGAACGAGCTCCGGCTCAAATCAATCACATTTCTGCCCCGGGATGTCATAACTGTCAGTCTCCTACCCACGTTTCAGAGGAATGTCCTCTTCTAGGAAACAGCCATGCTTTAGAACAGATGAACGCTGCATTTCAACGTCCTAGAAATGATCCATTTTCTCCAACCTACAATCCAGGTTGGAGAAATCATCCCAATTTTGCTTAGAACCAAGGAAATTCTCATGGAAACCAAAACTTTAATCCCACGTCGAACCAACAATTCCATAGGGAAAACACTGTCCCATTCAACGCACCGAACAATTTTTCTAACCCACCTTTTCCAAACCAACATCCTAATCCTCACCAGCCCACAAATCAATCAAATTCCGATCATGACAAACGTTTGAGTGTCTTAGAAAAGGGTTTAGAAGCTATGATCAAAGCTTCTACAAAAACTACCAACATGTTGACCCAATCATCCACCACTCTAAATTCATTCATGCAAACCACCGGCCAAGTGCTCAACTCGAACACTCAAGCCATAGCCCGGTTAAAAACCCAACTTGGGCAACTAGCCGCTGCTGTGAGTGAGAGAGAAAAAGGAAAATTCCCTAGTCAACCTATTGCAAACCCTAAAGACAATGGATCCAGTTCAAACCATCCAGCTCATGTGAATGCAGTACACACACTGCAATCAGCAAAACAAATAGACAATCAGGTTAGAATGCCACCGGATCAAACCCCTTCTCCCATTCAAAACACTCCTTCCGATGAAACAATTCCTTCTCGAAGTAAGGCTTATAGGGTCTTCAACAAACAAACTCTTGTTGCTGAAAAATCTATAAACGTTACTTTTGATGAGACTAATATTGGTTCACAAGTTATTTTGCCTAGGAAAGATGATGATGATGTTGAGGAAGGATTAGAACTTTTGCATATTAATAATACACCCTCAATAGAAGTACAAAAAGATGTGGAAAGCGCCAACCCTCATGTACAAGAAGAACTCCCTAAAGCATGGAAATTCGCATCAAATCATCCAAATGAGCAAATTATTGGGAATCCTTCACAAGGGGTTGTTACTCGCTCAAAGGCTTTGAGTGAGTGTGGTAATGTTGCTTTTCTATCTCAATTAGAACCTAAGAAAATTAATAATGTTTTAAATGATGAATTTTGGGTTTTAGCTATGCATGATGAACTAAATAATTTTTGAAGAAATGATGTTTGGAAACTAGTTCCTAGACCTAACAATGCTAGTGTAATTGGAATAAAATGGGTTTTTAGAAACAAACTTAATGAATATGCCATTGTTACTAGAAATAAAGCTCGTTTGGTTGTCCAATGATACAATCAAGAGGAGGGCATAGACTATGATGAAACCTTTGCACCGGTTGCAAGGTTAGAATCTATTAGGATGTTTTTGACATTTGCTAGCTTTAAAGATTTCAAATTATTTCAAATGGATGTTAAAAGTGTCTTTTTAAATGGCTTTATAGAAGAGGAAGTATATGTTGAGCAACCCCCCGGTTTTATAGATCATGTTTTTCCTAATCATGTTTACCGGGTTCAAAAAGCTTTATATGGGTTGAAACAAGCTCCTAGAGCTTGGTATGCTCATCTCTCTAGTTTTCTTCTTGGAAATAATTTCTCTAAAGAAAAAATTGATAATACTCTTTTTGTGAGAAAAAGGAAAAATGATTTCATTTTAGTGCAAATATATGTTGATGATATTATTTTCGGTGCTACTAATGAATCTCTTTGCGAGGATTTTTCTAAAGTTATGCAAGATCACTTTGAGATGAGCATGATAGGAGAGCTCATATTCTTTCTCGGACTCCAAGTCAAGCAAACTAAGGATGGAATATTCATTTCTCAAAGCAAATATGCTAGAGAATTGGTGAAGAAATTCAATTTGGAGAACTCTAAGCATGCACCAACTACCATGAGTACAAGTGTCAAGCTTGATGTGGATGATAGTGGTGAGGATGTTGACCAAAAACTATACTGAGGTATGATAGGTAGTCTTCTTTATCTCACCGCTAGTAGACCCGATATCATGGTTAGTGTGTGTGCATGTGCACGTTTTCAAGCTTCTCCTAAAGCATCTCATTTGTTAATGGTACTTTTAATCTTGGTTTGTTTTATCCAAAGAGCACCTCTTTTGATTTATATGGTTTTTGTGATGCCGACTTTGCCAGATGTAAGGTAGATCGCAAGAGTACGAGTGGAACATGCCAATTCTTAGGAAATTCTCTTGTTTCTTGGGCTTCCAAGAAACAAAATTATGTTGCATTGTCCACTACGAAAGTGGAATACATTACTGTCGGCTTATGTTGTGCCCAAGTTTTGTGGATGAAACAAAGCTTAGTTGACTATGATTTGAATTTTCAAAATATAAAAATCTTTTGTGATAACACTAGTGCTATCAATATTTCAAAAAATTCGGTTTCGCATTCTAGAACCAAGCATATTGATGTGCGCCATCATTTCTTACGCGATCATGTAGAGAGACAAGATGTATCCCTTGTGTTTATTGACACAAAATCTCAATTAGCGGATATCTTTACCAAGCCTCTTGGTGAAGATGATTTTTGTCGCATAAGAAATGGTTTGGGCTTATGCACTATGTGAAAGTTCTATTTGCTTGCTTGATTAGTTGTATTTCACATGTATTTTTTGTTTATTTTTTACCCCATTTTGATGGTGACAAAGGGGGAGAGAACTCTCCTCATTTGTGCACATAGTAAGGGGGAGCTCATAGATAGGGGGAGCTACTATCTAAAGGCTATATTTATTTTGCTCATATATAATGGTTGGTTGTCATCATCAAAAAAGGGGAGATTGTTAGCCCTTATGTTTTGATGATGTTTTACAATCACCATTATTGGTACTAATTGCTTGTTGAGTGATAATGTAGTTAATATATATATCAAGCATGTTAGTGTCATACATGGAGGATTGGATGAAATATGTGCTGCAACGATGATATCCAAAGGAGGAGGAGGCATAGTGATGAAACAATGTTTATTCAAGAACACCAAATGCAATAAGAAGCTTCATCAAACTCAAGCTATATCAAGACTCAAAGAATTGTATTTTATGTGAGGATATTAGCTAGTTTTCATTTTCTCTCTAGTGCTAAAATATAGGCAAGTAGTTTAGATTTTATTTGAAGCTATTGGGATATCACACACACGTTTTCATACTTATAGTTTTGAGCGTTTTTACAAAATATTATTTTTCACAAGTATGAGGACCTATTCGCAAAATTCATTTTCCAAACAATTTGTTTTTAGTGTTAAAAACATTTTACAAAGTTTCACAATTTTTGAAAGTGAATTAAAAATTTTACAGATTTTTTAAGAGAGTCAAAATCAGTTTTCCATGTGTATCAGTTTGAAGTCGACAGCCACGGTCGACCGCGTCTGAGTTCTTTTCGTCAGTGGGCAGCAGAAACTTTCACGGTCAACCGTCACGGTCGACCGTGAGCTCGAAATTTCTCACGATCGACCGCCACGGTCGATTGCAAAACTCTTTGGAAATTTTCCAAGTTTCTAAGCTGGCTCGCGGTCGACTGCGAGAATTGTACGGTCGACCGCCGCTTATTCAAACGGTCTTTTTGGGTACAGATTTCAGCGCCGATTTTTCCTGGATTTAGGGGATTAGGGTATGGGTTTAAACAACTGTATTTTCTCCTATTTAAACCCCCTATACTCCTTCTTCCTCAAGTGTCCCAAGCCATTAAAAAACCAGAGATTTTCTTTTACTGAGAGCCAAAATTTTCAAACCTGTTTTTTTATGTTTTCCTGTGTTCACATCCCAGCTTCAGTGTAATCTTTCTCCTTGCCATAGGGACATTGTAAAGAAAGAGTTCTTACACCATTACTACTGTTGAGAGCTTGATCTTATGAAGATCAACTGTGTGGGAGTGTGATCTTGTGGTGATCAACTGTGTAGTTGTGAGATCTCGTGGAGATTGTTGTGTAGAAGAAGTTTCGGCTTCCAAACCGGGTTGTGTAGTGGATTCTCCTCGAGAGTGGGGAGCGGGGACGTAGGTCAGCGGGCCAAAGCTCGTTAACACATCGTCACTTGGATAACGATTTCTCACTCTATCTCCTTTACATTTGTTGTTCATTATTGTGGTGTATTGCTTGCCTTTTTTTTATTGCACAATTATAGCCTTAAGACCCTAATAAACATTAAACACCCAACCCTGGTGGATATGCAAACTCCTCCTGACTTCTGAAAGGTCTCGAGCTTTCCATTTGCACGCCTCGAGTAATCATAGCAAAGGAGTGGATAGATCCGCATTAGTTGGGGCTGACATCAAATTAGGGCGATGAAGAACTTGCCACCCCATCAAATAGGTGTCAGGGAGCTCCGCTTTCACCATAGGGATCTTATCGAATGGAGCATCCTCCTCTTGAGTAAAAGTTGTAACCACTTGATGGATCCCACGATGAATATCAGTGACCATCGCTGATAGAAGACATAAGCTTTTTCCGTAGGCAAGCTTAACAACAAGGAATAACACCTCTATCGGCAAGGTGTCGGAGGTCTGGTATGGTACCACACACTTCTTCAACCAACGTGCGATATAACCAGCTAACAAAGTCTTAGGGTGAATGGACTTCTGGGCGCACCATAAGAAAGTCTTAAACTTAGTCCCCGCATGGAATCTACCTTGGGCACTCGTAATGTTGTAGGATCTGGCACCACACTTCTCAATCAGTTCATTGATCTTCGAAGGAGTTAGCGGTTTCAGTTCACAAATTGCCTCGTCAAATTTTTACAAATTCTTGAATAGATAACCCGAGAATTGCTTCAGGCTTATTTGAGGAGACTTCTTCCTCGCAATTGAACTGGTTCTAACTAGGGCTATCTGATAATGACACGTAAGTTCATATAATGTGTCATACCGAGTAGGCTTGTGGGTTTTTAAGTGAAGTAACTCCCGATTGGAGGGAAAATACTCCTGGTATGGCAGGTCTCCCATCGGTAATCTAGAAACCTTCTGCATCTCATGGAGAGGTAGTCCTAACTCTCTGTTTCTGGTCAGAAAAGTGTTGGTGTCTGGATTGTATAGCTCTAGTAATCCGGTGAAGTGGATAACGCTCACAGGTAATCCATATTTGGTGGCACGAATAGCTTCATATAACCCCATCACCTTCAATTCAGCACCCCGTCGGTTGAGGACATAACCTGTCATTCTGCCCCACCATAACTTATCTGAAGAATGAGACCAACCATGACACCTATAATTCTCGACAGGTAACTCTCGCCCTAGCATAGCGAGGCGATTCATTACTGTGTGAGCCACTGTAAATAACTCCCCTTTAGGTGGATCCTCCAATCCTATCACACTAGGGTGTAACCCTATGATATGGTTTCTACCACTTGAGCCCGGGAGTGACGACTTGTGACGTATCCACAGTGAACGTTGGTGTGCTGCTCTGTCAGAGTCCACAACATCTGTCGCGTCACCGCTTGCCTCTGCAATTCTGTTAGTGAGCAATAATAAGGGAATGGAGGGAGGTATAAACAAGTTGTGTCATCGCTATATAACCACCGCTCATCTCCGAGGGTTATGGCGGTTAGATCTGTCACGGAGTCGCCGAACATATAATTCATCTTCCTTAGAGGATGAACATGTTTTGTATCGTCTGCGAACGGTGCATCAATAATTAGCTGGCGCATGGTGTGGCGATCCCCTTCCCGTACTAGTTGAGAGAGTTCATCTGGGATGTCCGAAGCAAACTGAGAAGTGGGTTGAATCAACGTCGGATCGTCGAAGGCAGTGTAATAGCTACTCCTATGGCCGTCTATCTCGAATAGAGAAAATGCCATCGCAGGGTATTCAACTAAAATGAATAACGTGTGTTCATTAAACGTTGTTTTTTTTAAAAAAATGGTGAGGCGATACAGGACATTGAATTCATCTCACGAATCCATGAGATAGAGTCACTACCTTGTAATTGGCAAGACGGTTTTAACTGTATTGGGAACACACAGGATAACATACATTGTCATGCAAATAGCGCGATGATGTACCCTATCTTACGAAACGCGATACGGCAAGAAATCACCCCATATTGCCTTAAGCGCCAACCCCCACAAAGGAGGGTATAAACTCTTCCCAATTGCCTCACCAAGGAGGACAAAATAGGGATATATTTCTAAGCAAAAAGGAAAGATGTTTATTAATTAGGCGAGATGATTTAAACAGCGTTATACATACGAAGCATGACGTATAATGTCACATGAATAGCGTGACAATATAATCGCCCTCCGGAGTATAATGCAGTGGAAAATCACCCCAAATTAATTAAAACACGCCTTGACCAAGCAAAACGTATCTGATAAGCGTCAACCCCCACGAATGAGGGTGTCAACTCTTCCCAATTGCCTCACCAAGAAGGACAACGCGGGGATACAATATGCAATATGATATGTTAAATACTGAGTTCATAAGTAGGAAATTATACCTGCGAAAGATAGAGGCTCCCTCTCAGGTGACTGAGTGGCTGAGCGGCTCCTCGGAATGCGTGATCTCCTCGTCAACATGGCTAATCTGCAACAAAGATCAACGATTCAGTTATATCAAGACGCATAAATCCAATAATCAAAGGGAAATTATGAATTTTAGCCGAAATCCTATGAAATAGGATTTTCCGGTTGAAAGTCCAATTAAACCTATAAGACGTCGCCAATTCAAAATTAAAAGCTTCGGATATCTCAGCTCACGGCTAAGTCAAGCCAAGCATGTCAGAAATTCAGTCAGGCCATACACGACCGAGTTCAGGGTCTCAACCAATATATAAGCTATGGACTTTGGGTTATATTCAGAGCCAAGAATAATATATTGGTCATCATTCAGTGAATTCCCATATAAGTCAAGCAAAGAATATCTACTACTTTAAAAGTTTACAAAATCTGCTAAAAAACTTAGAAGCATGGCTATCAATTCAAATGTCAAGCTATACATATGAACATGGACAAGAACTGAAAGTTTCAGCCATGCACAGGTTTAAGAATTGCAGTCCCGACAAATTCAAGTCATCCACATCAAGCAAAGAGGGTTGAGTTCTCATGCAAAACCACATTAGAGCTTCGATGTTTTCCTCGAACCAAGAACTTGATTCAGTTCTTATCCATGATCAAAATTCTAGAACAGGGGATATACACAAACAAGCATCCCAAAGGGTTTGATTTTGACAAAAAAGGCAAAAATTAAGCTTCAGGGCGGATTCAGTTCTTGTTCAAGGTTGAAACCAAAGCAATCCCCAAAGCAAAAGAAAGAAAATTATCAAGACTCAAGAAATCAAATTGGAATTTTGGTTTTCCCTGAAATTCGAAGAACTAGGGTTTCAATCATCAAATCAAACCTCAGAAGTTTAACCAAATTTGCAGCCATAAAGGAGGAGTTTCACCTGAAATCTAAGGGGAGATGAACGTAGTCATGAAGAACCCAATGAAGAGTCTGAACCCGTGATCGGCGGGAGCTTGAATTGAGGAGCTCAAATCTGAGCCAAAGAACGACCAAAACCCTAACTTGCCTCGGTGAAGATGTTGAGAAGATTTAAGGGGTTTGTGAATTCAGAATCCTTGTTGGAGAAGAATCCTCAAAGAAGAAGAAGTCTATAGGAGAACCGAACTTAGGGGAACAAAATTCTGATGGAGGAGTTTCTTCGAAGTTGGTAGTAGAAAAGAAAAAGGGAGAAAGAAATCGGGTTTTATAAAAACCCCAGCACTCATGACCCGTGTTCGTGCAGGTCAGGTATGTGTGACCCGCGTTCGTACGGGTCACCATCGAGTGACCCGCACGAGTGCGGGTCACTTGGACCTGACCCGTGTAGGGTCGGGTCACTTTGACCCGACCCACACGCAGGGTTAGTCTGACGGTAGTTTTCGTGGTATTTTTGCCCACTTTCACTCGTCTTCGATGTATTCAATACCCGTGTTCATACTCCAAGGGGGTATACGGGTCTAAACTATTTTCCACTCTTGACGGGAAGTTCCTGGAGAATATTACGTGTAAGATTCTTAAGGATAACCCAACAACCTCCAACGGGTACACGAGGCTAAACTGATTCCTGAAACTCCCACGAGTATATGAGTATAATCTGGTCCTCCCCGCTCCAACACCTTAAGAATTTAAACTATGTAGACTCCAGCAAACGTACGAGTATAAACTATGTTACCACAGGTTAACGCGTTGTAGGAGAAGGCCGACGTTGATCAACATGTCAATAATTCTAAAAAAACAAGGCTCAGAATGATATTTCGGATGAATGAATTATCCTAAGAAATTCGATCGTATTCAGACATAAATTCCTGATGAAGATGATCTGTTCAGAAATCGATTCAACGACAAGAACTGATTCGGATATTAACGCATCAATCCCAGTTTGAGGTTTCGACAATGGTCAGGCGATAAACATAGTACCAGAAGAATTTTAGCTATTCGATAAATACTGAATAGACTGAGAGCTGAAGAAATCAAAAAAATTAAAGATTGGACGTATCATATCCAAAATATTTCAGACTCCTCTATAAAAAAATGAGGCTGAAACACTTTGGAGGGGGTATCTGTAGGCGTCTAAAAATAACTATAGGTTCTCGCACGTAGCTCGAGATAAAGAGAAAACGATGAATATCATTATCAGAGTCAAGAAGGATCATCCGAGTGGCTGTCGCGCTTGTCGGTCAGCTCCAAGTGGCCATCGCGCCTGTCGGTCAACTCCAAGTGGCCACGCTCGACGGGACTTCTTTACTAGTGCATGTGCAACCCCACACGTTCTAGGTACCGCAGGGCAACAAAAGTAATTAAATTTCAATGCCAACTCGCTAACATCTATGCAGCTAAGGCCAATGTAAGAGGTATTATCATTAGCATCGTGAATAGTAATAACCCCGGCTGCAGCATCCAGTTCTAGCAATTGTAGGCGTCTAAAAATACCTATAGGTTTCCGCACGCAGCTCGAGACGAATGGAAGACGATGAACGTCATCATCCGAGTCAAGAAGGATCATCCGAGTGGCTGTCGCGCTTGTCGGTCAGCTCCAAGTGGCCATCGCGCCTGTCGGTCAACTCCAAGTGGCCGCTACGCCTGTCTGTCAGCTCCAAGTACCGTAAAGAAGCTAACGAGCATGTGAAGTAAGTTAGTAAAGCTTATAAGTCAACAAGACAATCAAATACACAAAACGGCAGGAAACACAAGACCGAGAGAGTCGGGAAACACCGGAAAGCAAAGAGAAAGCCTCGAAACCCGCGTGAGGGCGCGGGTCACCTAGAGGTGTCCTACGGTCACGCGGGTCACCACTTGGTGACCCATGGGTTCGCGGGTCACCAATGGGTGACCCGCGCTCACGCGGGTCACCACTTGGTGACCCGCGCCCACGCGGGTTGCCGTGGTCTGTCGTGTAGTCCCGAGCCTCAAACGCATTTTCTACGGTTTTTAAGTGGTTTTCACAGCATTTATCTGTTTCAGAGGTTCCCAATTGACTTGATATCATCTCTACACGTGGGTAGGCTGTTATTGACTGAAAATAAGGCTAAATCTCTCATTCTCATCTAAATAACCGCATCCGAGGCCCTATAAATATAAGCCTAGGGCCTCCATTCTATAGGACTGGAATTTGATCAAGAGGACGAGGTGCTGCTGGATTGAAGAGTCAAGGGGCACGAAATTTTAGAGGAGGCTAGCTATATCCTGACGAACTTCGACATAAAGAAGGAGTCTTTCGAAGGATCCGAAGCCCCATACCCCTTTTCCTTGAGATTAGGCTTGGTCTTAATATCTAGAAGAGTACTGATTTCGCTTGGTCGATATCAGTACTTCAGTGAATACTTCATTGGTAAAGTAGGAGCTCTGATCAATACTTCTACCAACCGGATCCGATCCGTAGGCGGTCCATGGATAAACCCCGGCACCGGTCAAGATCTCACGCAAGCAATAGGAGATAAACTACTATTGTGTGTAGTTTGAAAGAAAGTTGTAATTTTTTTTATTAAAAGTCTTATAAAAAAGCTATTTTCTTGACTTTGTTGTAAACGTCTAAAGTTGTATTGAACTCATCAATGAAATCAACTTTCCACCCAAACAAAGATGTTTTGAAATCTTGCTTCACGAGCTGAGCAGCCAAAACTTCATATAGAGAGACATCGTCAACCCAAGTCATGTTCTTTGATAAACCAACCATGAACTCACATCTCTAATTTCTCGCCACCGCACCCACTTCACACTAGGATTGATCATGAAACACCGCACAGTTCACATTTAGTTGTAACTATTACTAGTCCGGGGGATCCATCTCTTGGTTTGCCGCCGCTTACTGTTGGCCTCCAAAATATTTTTGTATTCCTTCATTCTATGATCAGCATCATCTTTCACAGTGCTTGGTTCCTTATGTTCTTTTCGTGAGTAAAATCATTATGTTCCTCCCACAACAAACAAAGCATATACACAGCAAAACCCTTTGATTATATCCACTATCTTCTCAAAGCCAGGAGTAAGTCAAACTTTAGTAGGACCTGCATTACATAATTTTGCAAAATAGGCATAGAGTTTTAAAACATTTAAACTCTACCATATATAATAGAGACTGTTATTATTATTATTATTATTATTATTATTAGAAGTTAAAAATAGATATCATATAATATCAAGTCAGGAGTAAGTGAAACCTATATCCTGTAGGGTTATTTGCATATATACCCCTTACATCATGGGTATTTGCAAAAATATCCCCAAAGCTTAGAATTTGAAAAACTACACTGAAATCATCAACTTTTGAAAAAACACCTCTAAAATCAACAAATCATCAACTTGGTGCTGAAATTTGACTATTTGGTTGATAGTTTTGCATTGTTATTAAAATTAGCTTATTAAAGTTGATGATTAATTGCTTTGAGGGTATTTTTTATCAAAATTGATAATTTAAAGGGTAGTTTTGTAAATACTGAGATTAGGAGTTTTTTTTGTTGCAAATACACATGTTTAAGGGATATATAGACAAATAACCTTATAAAGTACATGAGTTGACGAATAAACCCACAATAAATAAAAATGTTGGCAGCAACTAAATGACTTAAACATATTGTCCTATTAACATGATTTTTTAAAGCATAATGTGCTAAGAAAGGTCGTAAGGGTTGGCTTGAAACTAATTACTTGTTTGGCAGCACAATGCAAAAGAAATAAAATTGTTAGTTAAAAATTATACCGACAAAAGTCACAAGTGGGGATGTAGCTCAAATGGTAGAGCGCTCGCTTTGCATGCGAGAGGTACAGGGTTCGATCCCCTGCATCTCCAATAGAATTGTTCTGTAATTTTTAAATTTTTATTTACTTATTTCCTTATTATAACATTTTTTAAAAGATAATTCTCTACATCTCCAATAGAATTGTTTGTATGTTTTAAATTTAAATTTACTTATTTTCTTATTAGAACATTTTTTAAAAGGTAATTCTCTTCTATCTTTCGTGCATATTTTAACTTTTCTTGCGACTAAATGTTTCTTTAGCGCTTTGCATGTACAAGATTTTTCTCATTTTTTAAAGGGGTTTTCTCTTTTAACCTGAAGTTTTACCCCCACTTATTTAAAAACCCATCCTATTTTTCGAATATCAATACACCCAATGTACCCATGTGACTTAGTTTTAAACCCAACATCCATAATACCCCTCTATACTTGTACGGTATTTAGAATTGTTTTGTATGTTTTAAATTTTTATTTACTGATTTTCTTATTATAACATTTTTTTAAAAGGTAATTCTCTGCATCTCCAATAGAATTGTTTGTATGTTTTAAATTTACTTATTTTCTTATTAGAATATTTTTTAAAAGGTAATTCTCTTCTATCTTTCGTGTATATTTTAACTTTTCTTGCGACTAAATGTTTCTTTAGCATTTTGCATGTACAAGATTTTTCTCATTTTTAAAGGGGTTTTCTCTTTTAACCCGAAGTTTTACCCCCACTTATTTAAAAACTCATCCTATTTTTCGAATATTAATACACCCAATGTACCCATGTGACTTAGTTTTAAACCCAATATCCATAATACCTCTCTATACTTGTACGGTATTTTTCAAAAAAATAAAAAACCTAACACTGCCGTTTCTCTCTTCATAAAAAATATTAACGATCACTTACAGTACATGACATTAATGACGATGACGAGAAAATTAGGCGTGCTACTCTCCCACTCCACCAAAACCAATTTGGTACTCATCTTCAATTTCTCTCTCTCCTCCATTAATTTCTCCTCTCTCATTGAGAAATCCCTCTCCTCCATTAATATTTCTCCTTATAGAAGACATTAATTCTACATCAAATCGGTAGTTGAGATCTCCTATGTTCATTTCTTGTAGTAAAAGAAGACCTTTGAAGGCAACTATAAAGTGATTGAGATCCCATCTTTATATCTTGATTTGTTGGGAAGACTAAATTTTTGATGAGAAAACCTTTCTTTTGTTAAGAAGACTATTTTCTCATGAAAAAACTTCGATTTTTATTGAATATTTCCTGTGTAGTGAGCATTAGAAAAGTGTTATACTTTTTTAAAAAAGTGCTATGAAAAGTTAAAAGTTCTATATTTTCTTTATTTGACACAAAGAATAAAAACCATTTATTTTTTATTTCTGTAGAACATAGAAAAATCTTGGTCTTCGCATAAGTAGAAATGGATATTAAATTATATTTGTATAGAAATGTAGAGAATTGCATCTTGAATGTCAATTGAATTATATCATATACAATAAGAAAATGCATACTAAACTTGTGTTTGTTTGATAATATTTGATTGTTAGTTAAGTGCCCCACTTATTTTGCTTTTTTTATGAACTTCAGTAATGGATGAAGAGCTATATTGTGCAATAATGAACTTAAGAGGAAACAATCACTTGTTTCCAATGAACATTAAGCGGACTTGTAGTAATTTAGCGACTGAGGTGCAAAGTAGAATTACTTTGTGTTTAAGCCCAATGAAATTGACTTACGAAGTCTCATATACAGAAGGATTGTTTGTATGTGTCCATCATGATGTTAATGTTTTAACAATGTTCAATGTACATCAAAGTTGCAAGAAGAAGATAGTTAAGATGCACGTTGACATAGATCGAGATATATTATTTGGTCTAGAGACAAACACCATTCACATAAGGTAATAACTTGTTATATATTGTAAATTCTATATTTCACAAAATTAATCGATGTTTATTTAATTTCCTAGAGTTGAAAGAATAATTATGACTATATAATATGTTGCTAATGAGCTATAGTACTACACATGAATTTTCAGTAATGTTTTTAGTTGCTAGTCTAATAAGGTAACGACTTAATATTCTAATATGCTATAAAATCACATGCAGGAATCCTACCATATCTCTTTCGGAACAACATGCTTCCTCATCGCAAAATCCATCCAATTCACAAAATGTATTACATGAAGTTGAGAGATCTTGTATTTAGATTCCTATTCTGTGGTATCATATCATTGAAATTGTTGGACAAGAATTTAAAAATATTGAACATCTAAAGCAAAATATTGGAAATTATTCAATTGCGCTCAGTTTTAACTTTGATTATTTAAAAAATAACCTTAGAAGTTTGATAGTAAAATGCAAGGGTATTGATTATGAATGGATGGTTCATTGTAACCATTGTATAGACAACAAACAATTTTATGTGAAGAAAACTGGTCGTGCACATAGTTGTCTTGGAGGAGGCATAGGAGAGAAGGAACATCCATGGGCATCTCGTAAGTGGGTTTCAAATATCGTGAAATCCATACTAAAGAACAACCCACATATCGTGCAATTGATCTTAAAAAGAAGCTTCCGAGAGAGTTTGGTGTTGATATCTCCTATGGAATAGCTTGGTGTGGGAAAGTCCTTGTTCAGCATGAGTTATATGGATTTGCAAAACATTCATATGAACAACTTAGATAAGACACGGATAAAGTTATGGAAACTAAACCGACATCAATCGTCCATCTAGAACACGAAGATGGTAGATTTACTAGAATTTTATCTCATATTGTGCTCGTTGGAAGGGTTTTATCGATGGATGCAGAGCAATTGTATTCTTGGCACCATTCTTTTTGATAGGTACAAAGGAACTCTACTTGCCGCTACCGCTTTGAATGGAGATAGAGGAATGTTTTATGTAGCTCTTTATATTTGTGGAATCGAGAATGAGAACAATTGGGAGTAGTTCCTTGAATGCATTCGTGATATATTATACAATTCAGATGATCCATATACTCTAAATGATGAGCTGGTTATAATCTCTGATCGAAACAATAGGCTTCAAAATTCCGTCAAGAATTGCTTTCCTTGTTCATATCATAATTATTACATCCGCCATTAATGGCCAGTTATAAGAATAACTTGTCAAAGAAAGGGTTACCAGCACCACTTAGGGATGACTATGTTGGACCCTAGAGGGGGGGGGGGTGATTAGGGTCAAGAGGCTCTAATATGCAATTAAAAAACAGTACAAGCAAACCACAAAACAGTAATGCGATAAAAGAAAGAGAGATAGAGTTAGGAGTTCGTTATCCTTGACGCGCGATGTGTTAACGAGGTTCGGCCCTCTGGCCTACGTCCCTGCTCCCCACTCTCGAGGAGAAATCCACTACACACCCGGTTTGGAAGCCGGAACTTCGTCTACACAGCGATCTCCACAGATCTCTCTCACTACACAGTTTGATCTCACAGATCACTCTCCCTCACAGTTGATCTCAACAGATCTCACTCACACAGCAGAAGAAACAGTGAAAGAACCTCTCTTTACACAGCCCCTATAGCAAAGAGAAGGTATACTGAAGCTGGGAGGTGAATCACACTTGAAACAGAGAGAAAACAGACTTTGAAAAATTTTCTCAGGAAAACAGAAAGCTCTCTGGTTTTCAAAACGTTAGAGCTGAGGAAGAAGAAGAGGTCTGGGGGGTTTTTATAGAAAAGTTTAAATCATTTTAAAACAAAACCCAATCTTCCCAAATGAGATAATAATCTCTTCTCCAGACCCTCATCACAGACTGTGCCAATCACTAACAAGTGAAAGCACAGTGTTCGATGTAAATGACCGTTTAAAAAAGTCGCGGCTGACCAAAGACAAAATCCGCCGGTCGACCGATTTCTGATATTTTCCAGAAAACAGGTTTTTGACCAACTTGAAATATTTGCAAGATATTCATTTGACCTCTGAAAATTCTGAAACTTTGTAAAATGTTTTTAATACTAAAAACAAACTGCTTGGAAAAAGAATTTTGCATATAGGTACTCATACTTGTGAAAAGTAGTATTTTGTGAAAAACGCTTAAAAGCACAAGTTTAAAAACGTGTGTGTGATTCCCAATAGCTTCAAGTAAACTCAGTAACTCTTTGCCTACATTCTAGCACTAGAGAGAAAAACAAAAGAAAGCTAATATCCTCATATAGAGAGCAATATACTTGAGCTTTGATATAGCTTGAATCGGATGAAGCTTTTGATTGAATTTGTCGTTCTTGAAATAACGTTGCTTCATCTCTTGGCCTCCTCCTCCTTTGGATATCTTCGTTGTAGCGTATATTCCATCCATCCTCCGTTGATGGCACTAACGAGCTTGACAAATGAATTTACTACATTTATACTCAATAAGCCATTAGTACCGATAATGGTGGTTGCAAGAACATCATCAAAACATAAGGGCTAACAGACTACGTTCATATTATGAAGAGAGTGGCATATGCATACACAATGCATGCTTATCATAATGAATGCAACGAGCTCCAGAGTAAATCATCTGTTGTTTTCATTGAAATGTTGAATATGAATCCACAAAACTGGGCAAACTGTTATTTTCTAGAAAGAGGTCACAATTTTTACATATTTTTAGGCTTTTTGATTGAATTATCTGATATGTGTGTTTGAACTTGTATGCATTTTAATATTCCTATAGCTATAACATGGTTGCAGGTAGAGGTGGTTAACATTTAATCTTGCTGAGTCATTCAACACATGGATAAAGGAAGCCCGATTTTTACCAATAGCACAATTAGTTGATCACATCCGGGTGAAGATGATGAAAATGAGCTATGATAGACGTGAGGAATCCAACAAATGGACCATGCCACTTGTTCCTAGTGTAGAGGAGCATCTTGTCCTAATCAATGAGGGAGCATGTTGTCTTCATGTTAATCCTTCTATGTCGGTTCTGTATGAAATTATGATTCCCCTCTATTAAAGTGAATTTGGAGAACCGTACGTGTACTTGTCACTAATAGCAGGTTCATGGACTCCCTTGCAAACATGCGGCTACCGTAATTAGGCATAGAGATCAACTACTGTATCCCAATATTTTCGATTATTTTGGCATGAAGGTGTACCACAAGTGCTACTCCTTTCCTATATATCAAGTTCCTAATGATGACAAGCCAATTATAACGGAGGAGAATATGGACATTGGACCTCCATTGACCTCGGCTAGTAGAGGAAGGCAAAAAACAAAACAGATCCCTTTTGGATTAAATACTTCTAGAATGTTGAAGTGTAGCCGATGTAATAAGTACGGTCATAATCGACAAACATGTAACCAACCAATAGCTGATTAAAATATCATGCTTTTTAAATATTGTCAAATCAGTTTGATTATGATCTTCATGGACTTATTTTGGTTGATTATGTTTTGGTGGTGAAAATAAAAAACAAACTATTTTGGTTATTCTAAATTTGTGTAATTGTTTTAGTTAGTTTTAGTGTTATTTCTGTTTGCTATACATTGCTCGAAACCTTTCATGTTGTCTTATCTACGTTTTCAAAGACAATACATTCTAAATTTTTAAAGACCATAAAGAACTATACTTTATCAATAAACAACTATACTATGATCATAAAGAGCTATACTTTGACATAAAGAACTATACTTTGATAATAAGGCGCTACACTGTTGGCCTTCTTGTTTTGATGATGTTTAACAAACAATTTACTTCTAATGTTGTTTGTCTAGTATTTGTGTTTTCTTATTTATTATAGACAAACAACGTTGTTGGAGGATGGATGGATTGAGCCTACACGATCATATCAAGAGGAGGTTGGCGGAATAGTGGAGTGAAGCAATGCACATTCAAGTCAAGATCCAAGTTCAGGCTTCATCCGCAAGATTACCAAGAAGAGCTTCATCAAAGATCAAGATAGCTTGGGTAATTTAGTTTAGGATTTATATTATGTGTGTTAAGTACTCTAAGCTCAATTATCTATACACACACATTTATTGGTTTCTTCGTATATATATATATATATATATATATAATCATATATTTCATATTTACTATTGTGTTTTTTGAAAACATTGCATAGAATATGCAATTTTGTGAAAATTCTGTATTCTTAGTTTTTGGACTTAACAATAATCATATACATATTTTATTAAGTCTATATAATCATTGTGCAAAGTTTCAAAACATGGTTTAGCCAAAATGTCAAAATTCACATGTTTACATTTTCGTGTTTTGAACTATTTTGCAAAATGATGATTTTTCACAAACGGGAAATGCAATTTGGAAAATTCTTTTTGTAACATGTTCATTTACATGCTTATATATATTTCCCAAAGTTTCATTATTTTTGGACTTCATTTGTTATTTTTAACATATTTTCAAAAGTCTCAAAATCAGCTTTAAAAACCTGTTTTCTGTTGTATCAGATTTCGGTCGACCGCACCGGTCGACCGCTCAATTGTTCATTTGTTTCTGGGCAGCAGAGAGTTTGTCGGTCGACCGCACCGGTCGACCGAGAGCTCAATATTTTCCATCGGTCGACCGGTGCGGTCGACCCGTTTTTTTTTTTTGCTCGCGGTCGACCGACGCGGTCGACCGCCGAACAAATGATTACATTCCAACGGCTATTTTCAGAGCCGTTGCAGAATGTTATTTTGGTCTTTTTCTTGGCTTTCTCTCTCCTTTGGGGTTTCATATATATACCCCCTTACCTCAGTTTGTGCAAAATATAGCTAAGAGAATGGTTTAAAAGATTTTAACAAGAGTTTAAGCTTTTTTTAAGCTTGTTTAAGGGTTTGGTTTAAAACTGTTTTGGTTTTCACAAGTGGAGGAGATTATCTTCTTGTTTGGGCTTCAATCTCCATCTCTCCATCTTGTCTTCTATTGAGAAGTTTTCTAAACTCTACTCTAGCTTTTATTTATAATTATTTGTTGATTATCATTTCTATTAAAGCTAGTTTTATATTGAGTTTAGATTTGATTTTATCTCATTGTTACACACACCCACTTGAGCTTATTGTATTTGCATTCATAATATAGTTGGGTTGGTGAGAGTTGTAACATTGAGTGTGAGCTTTCATTGTGTTCTCATCCATAGTTGAGAACAATCATTTATTATATTGAGCCTTATTGTGAGATTCACTTTGTAATACACTTGTACACCGAGAGGAGTGTGTGGTGAGAGTCGGGGATCGTTCCAAGAGAAGTAGCGTCGGTTGACGAGCCTAGGGAGAGGTTGTAACCGAGCACTTGAGGGAGACACGGCTAGGTCCAACACTTGTGAGGGTGTAGAGTGTGATTGCAAGAGTGTCGATTGTAAAGTTTTCGGTTAGCTAGAAAGTCGAGTGTGAGGTGTAAACGTTATTCGGGTGAACATAGAAAACCCGGTTGTCATAGTGGATTTCTCCCCGGGAGTGGGGAGCGGAGACGTAGGACGGAAGGTCCGAACTCCGTGATCATATTGCTTGTTTGAGTTTGGCTTAGCACTTATAATTGTTCATCTTTATAGCCTTTCTCTCATTGTTTATTTCATCCACTATTTCATTTGTTTATGTTACCCTTGTGTTTGCATATCCTTACATATATCATATTGTATATCTCTTTGATAGGATATATAATCTTGTGTTAGTTTATATATCCTTGCATATACATATTCATCATATAGGATATATCTCATTGTTCATATTGCTTATCCTAGCTTATACAGTTGTTATATTTCATACTTGCTAGGATAACTTGTTAATTAATTTTAATTGGCATTTAATCGGATTAGATTAGCATAAGACCCTAATCACCCCCCCTCTAGGGTCTAACATACACTTCACTATAAAGAGCTATACTTTCTCAAAAATTAAAAAAAATGAGATTGGACCTGTCGGTTACATGAAGAAGTGATCAAACAACACATTTTACACATCATCACACCTTGACATTGCTCAGAAAAAACTAAATTTGATTTATCCCACTAAGTTTTAGAATTTTCAGAGACCATAGAGAGCTATACTTTATCAATAAAGAGCTATATTATAATCATAAAGAGCTATACTTTGACGTAAATAGCTATACTTTTATAATAAGTTAACTACATTTTACTATAAAGAGCTATATTTTCCCAAAAATTAAAAAAAATGAGTTTGGACCCGTCGTTTACATAATGAACTGGTCAAACAACACATTGTAATCATCGTCACACCTTTACATTGCTCAGAAAAAACTGAATTGATTAATACTACTAAGTTTTAAAATTTTTAGAGACCATAGAGAGCTATACTTTATCAATAAACAACTATAATATGGTCATAAAAAACTATACTTTCATAATAAGGTGCTACACTTTACTATAAAGAGCTATATTTTCCCAAAAATAAGAAACTTGAGAGTGGATTCGTCGGTTACATGAAGAACCGATCAAACAACACATTTTCAGCTTAGTTTTCGATCCATTATAGACACTAATAAGTAATAAAATAATGTTAGGGGCACACCCCCTTAACACACCACCTACCACACCCCCCTCTCCCATCGCTACAATAAACCGGGCCCCACATGGGATTTTAAAATTTTTAAAATCTCATGTGGGGCCCGGTTTACTATAGCGATGGGAGAGGGGGGTGTGGTTGATGGTGTGGTAAGGGGTGTGCCCCTAACACTACTCTAAGTAATAACACTTATCGACAATGTAACATCATTACATTCTCAGCCTTTTTTAAATTTTTTTATGATTTATCACCTAGCAATATATCCTGTCAAGGTACTATCTGCTTCTAAAGAGGAAAACATGAATTCCTAACGACATAATTAAATCTATTACCCTTTAAAAGAGGGAGATCATGAAAAACTTTACCCTCCCCAAAATAACCTTCCACCAAATTTAGTTACGAAACGTATCCTCAATTGATAAGTCACTTTACTCTTTTTCATCGGTTTCGCCCGTATTCCTCCTCCTTTCAATTCATCAGTTACGCCCTAATCCTTACACTTCATCGGTTACGTCGTCTCCTCCGCTCTCTAATGGCGTCCAAAGCAACCTCAATCTCAATATCAGCGAGCGACAACCCCAACCCCTCATCTCTCTCCATCTATCTTGGCCTCTCCTTCGCCGTCTTCTTAGGCTTCCTCCCCAAATCCTCCATCCCCTACCTCTCCTCTCTCCAATCCCCCAACCGAATCCTCAGCCTCAAGCTCTTCCAGGCTAAGAACCAGCTAAAAACCCTAAGGTCGAGGAGGAAGGAGGATTCCAAGGCCAACGCCCGCGTCGTCGAGATCTTCGCCAGCCACCGCCACGCGTGGCAGCAGGAGGAGCGGCGGCTTTTGGATCAGATCGAGTCGACGAACGAGGAGATCGAGGGGTTGAGGGGGAGGGTCGGGGAGCTCAAGATAGAGGTGAGGGAGAGGGACGAGAGATGAGCAATACAACTTGCCACTAGATAGAAAGAAAGATCATGAACAAGAATAAGCAAAAGGGACAATAAGAGGAAGCTTAATAGACCCATTTATTGTCCTATGTAGACAAGACAAGTAAATTGGTTAAATGTTGGTACAGAATCTTGTCATGTCGAGCTTATATATGTGAACAAGTAGGGGGATGTTTGTTTTGAGCATGAAAGAGAGTTTGAAGCAATATATGACTCATAGTTTATGTAGTGAGAAGGAGATTGAGACGAAAAGTTTTCCATTGGCCGGTTGCCTACCTACATCTGACAATTCTCATGTCAGCTAGAATTACATAAAAAAGAATGATACTTTCAAAATAAGTTTTTTAAAAAAGAATGATTATCATGTCCGTGAAGATCTAATGCATGCTAAGGCAGATAAAAAGTTCTTCTTTAGTAGACATTCTTACTGTTCCTCTACACCTTAACAATGCATTAGTAAGAAAAGCTTAAAGTATGCTTATTATCTCTCTATCTGCAAAAAATTTCAAACCTGCAATCTTTCCAATCAGAGCCTGACAAACCAAAGCCTAAATTATGTTTATCATATTCTGTTGCTAACACTTATAAGTCATAGTTTATTAACACAGATCTTAGTTTCCTGAACTTTTGAATAGCCAATCACTTTTTTATATTTCCTTTGAACTTAGTTTACCTATTGAACTGTAAGAGGTAGTACAGAAGTTATGCTAGCATTGACTAATGACAATATTTTTGTGTCAACTCATATATAACTCTAACTAATACCTGCATGATTGACACATAGTTAGTGGCCATGGTAGAGTTCTGAATAACACTGTTCTTTTAGTGTTAGACTTTGATACTGATGCAAATTTCTTTTATTGATTTCAGGTACGAGTTTACTGTTTTTAATGAGTTAGTTGCTGGAAGAACAGTCTGGACAGGTATTATTTATCGAAGCATGTATGCATTTTAAGCTTAGCTTCTTATTGGCTCTCCCTATAGTCTATATTTCCCCCTGTTCTTGAAAGATTTTCCTTAACATTTCATGTTTGTTTTACTACAGTACCACCTAATGAGGTGCAGGCTTTGTTGGTTTTTGATGGTACTTTACTGTGGGTTTTTAGCTATATATTCATAGGCATTTCATGTTGCTTCTTGCTTTAGGGAAATCCATGGAATTTTGACATCTTGGTTATTCTTAGTGCATCCTGGCCTTGTTTATGAGTTTTATGTAAACTTTACCCTTGCTATTTTTTATAATACTTGCTTGATGCGTTCCCTCCATATTTTTAATGATCAATTGTTGTGGTTCTTACCTAATGCAGATGGTGAAGCTCCTGCTTTTGACGAGAGCCTAAAAGTTTGGATCTTTTTGACAAAAAATGTTGAATTTAAGTGAGAGTTTTAAATCGTGTACATAGCACACTTCTCCTTGCTGCAGTTATGCTTGTTTCTCATTAATATTTCAATGTGGTTGTTCCTAGAAGTGTTTATGTTTACACTCGGTTCTCCTTATATGTTTTTCTCTATCTATTGTGTTCTGCTGTACACTTTTTATTATGGATTCATGATTTATTTGCTAAATGGTGATGTAGGTGTGCCATGAGAAATTGCTATAGTTTGTTGAAAGATCATGAAACTACACTGAAAAATTTTCTGCGTGTGTAGGGTGAAAATTTGATTCTTCCGAAGAAAGGAGTTTCGTTTGTATTTATAAGAAAGCTTATTACAAACTAACAAATCAAATGTTTACAACAGAAACAGAGGGAAGGCCCTCTTTGTTTTAGTGTGGGGACTTTAGGTGGCTATAGGACGCTTCGCTCGATGCTCGGGTCGAGTCTGCTTCCCTTGGACCGTTTGAATGAGGTTGCTGGAGAGCTTCAGTTCGCAGTAGAAGCTCGGGGCAATGGAGTTCGGGTCTGCTTGGTTCGTCGGCGATCGGAGCCCGGAACTAGGCAGAAGTGCTGTAATGCAAGGATTTGCTAACAGCTTGGTCTCAACTCTTTTTCCTCCAAGTTTTGCGACCTCCCTTCCATCGTGCTGGAAGGGGTTTTTAAATGAAAGAAGGACAGCTTGACTTCTCCTTGAATTGTGGGATGTGACCACATCCTCTTCAGAGACGTCTCGCCGTTCCTCGATACCATGAATGGTCATTCCAGGGATTGTGTTCTATGTCCTGTCACCTACGATGGGAAGGCCCATTCTAGTATGTGAGGCAACAACCGACTGCTATCCGAGTGAATTTGACCAGCATTAATGAACCGCATTTATGAGTTCGCAGATCGATGAAGTGTCTGTCCGATCACTTGTACTGTGCGTGACCGCCCGGCGTGCTTTGAGCACGATGCTTTCTCCTTTCCGGCCAGGAGAGGCGGTGAAGTAGGTACACAGTACTCGAGTGGGTCTAGCCAGCTTGCCGAGTGCCGGCGGATCCAGCTCTTGGCTCAGACAGCCGAGGTGAGTCGCATTTATGAATGCTCAGGTTGACTCGACACCTGTCCAGTCCCTTCGCGCTGTGCGCACTGCGAGCGGCCGTTTGACGGTCCTGGGGTACTGTGCTCTCTCTCCCTTCGGGTCGAGAGAGATGGGAAGGTCCATCTCAGCACGTGGGGTAGTGGATACCCAGCTGTACTGACGGTTTTGGGGCTTGCTGGCGGATTCGACTCCGAACTCGGGCAGGCGAGTTGAGCGAAGAGCGAATTTCCGCCATCCTGATCGACCCTGACTCATGCTGGCGAGTCGACCGTTAGGCGAACCTGGACTTGAGTACAGTCGACGTCTACGCGGTTTAGGTCCGTGCCAGAGAACTGGGCGTGCGAACTCTTCTCGTAGGCAAATTTCCTGTAGACCCATAGAGGTATTTTTTACCGTCTACAAGACCCCCTTCAAAGTTTTCAGACCTAAACTGGCTTGCGTGTGGTCTGGAATACTTTGAATGAAGAAATTGTTGGCGAAGCAAGTGCCTTCGATTTCTCTTAGGATTTTTAGCAAATCCTCAGCTATCAACGGGTTTGATGTGCCTTTACCGATTACCGTTTGAATCGGGCTAGCCATACTATTCTCCTCAGTATGATGAGTTGTCGAACAGTTTCTCTTAGGCTTAATGCTAAGATTTCTGCTCTAACCCTTAGCCATCTGGGGCGTGGGTTTCAACCGTTTAAGCAAGGTCATTCTTTTGGCTTTGTTCGTAATTTTACCTTTGAGGGCGAATGCATCGTCAAGGCGAAATTAGTTTTTGAGAGCCAATTTTCGCGCGACTCGTGGGGTTATGCCCAGTATTTGCAGGCGAAACCCTTCCTTTTGTAGGCGGAACCGGATCTGACGGGAGATGAGCCACGTGTCTGCTGATAGAGCCTCGTGCTTCCCAGCTAAGACATTGGATCGTGGCGATCGTGACTTGACAGCACGATCTTCGTGCGTTTCGCCCTGCGACGTATCGTGGCCGTGGTTCTCGGACTCAACCGTCGGATTCAACCGCTAATCTCGGTCCCTTCGATGCACTGAGGGTGATCTGGGCCGTCGAATTTGATCGTGGCCCCGTTTCCTGTCCGTTAGGGTTTTCGCCTTTCGAGGGCAGTCGTGGCCACGTGGACAACTCCGCCCTTCTAAATCAGCCGTTTTCCTCCATTGGGAGTTACCGTGCTTTCAAATCTTGAAAGGGAACATCCAAGGAAAGAATTCCCGCTTCCTCTCACAATGGCTCCGAAATCCAAGAGGTGTAAAGTGAGGGGTGCAGGCCCCGGACGTTACTCCGACCGTCTCTCTGCCGGCATGCCTGCTGGTGCTCTGGAGTCGTGCCCAGGTACGTTGATGGATTCGTTGGGCGATCCCTTGCAGGCCTTAGGCGTCGGATTTAGGGAGATGAGTGTTGCTTATTTCCCCGATTTGGGGCAAAGTTTGCCCTATTTTGCCTTTAGAGGATGAGTACTGTCCCCGCAGGCGAATCCTCCAGTGGGGAGGAGACGAACCCCCTTTTCGTAAGGCGAGTTCGGCCCTTTCCATTAGAGGGGAGTGTAGTCCGTAGGGACAGACCTCGTTCGAAGTGGGTTCCCCCTTTCGATAGGCGATTTCGCCTTCCTATGTTCGATGGGCGATTTCACCTCTACAGCGGATTTTGTCTCAATTGACTTTCTATTTCTTGTTGCAGCGACCTTCCCTGATGAGGCTTTCCCGGAGGGTGTGGCCGTTGGCCACGTCGGGGCTAAGAGCTACACGGCCCCTTCTCGTTTTCCCTCGTTGGCTCCAGTACCCTTGTTCACTGCTGATAAGCTGCATGGTCTGGTACAGAGGGTCACGGATGGTCATCACTTGACCCTGCGCGAGCTGACGACCAATGCGGCGCTGACAGATGAGGCCAGGGCAGAGCTGCCGAAACCTCAATTTCTGTTCGGCGACTCCATGACCGACCCTTCTGCCCTGTTGCTCAAAGAGAGCCGGTGGTTCCGCACGGTAGAGGGGACCCATTATTACCTCCCCAGCATGCCGAGAGGGTTTTCGATTGTTGAGCTGCGGTCCCTCGCGATTCCTCGGACGATGAACTGGGATTTGACCCCCACTCAGGACGGGGTCACTTGTGGCGTCTTTACGGGTTCTACGGCTGGGTATGGAGTGGAGAGCTCATGTAAGCGCGTGACGGGTCTGCGCCCTGGCTTAGTGTCTGCTGAACCGCCCGTGGGGGAATCGACAGCGGTGGCGGAGACTTTCCGTCACCGCTTCTTCCGAGTCGGTGGAAGCTTTCCCCCGAAGGACTTTAGAGCCCCGGGGTGGGTTTACTCTGCGCCTGGCAGCGACACGTGGTGGTCCAAGATTACCGACTATGTTTTGGCCGAGAATGCTGACCTCAAAGGCACAGAGCTGTATGTGGCCCTCGAAGCCACTCGACATGGCCTGCGGATCAACGCTTCTCAATTCCATAGCATTCTGGAATTGTATTGTGCGGAAAGCGGCACATTTTTCACCCCCAACGGTGAACTTGGTATCACCCCCTTCGAGATGCACGACGTGTCAGGGCTACCTCTGGGAGACTTCCCTTATGAGGAATACGTCCCTGATCAAGCTGAGATCGATCAGCTGTCAGACAATTCCCCTCTGGCGGTTGAAACTCTGTGGGAGTTACTCTGTCACTTCCACATATGCCTCAGTACCTTAGGGGCCTCGGATCATAAGGGGAAGAGGAAGAAGACCCCAGGGATTAGCCACAAGAATTGGGCTGATTATCTGTTCCCTGGGAACGATGTCAAGGGGAAGCCCGCTCTCCCGTTAGGCGCGTGCGACCAGCCCGAAGTGGAGGCGAGGACAGCTAAAGAAGGAAGCACCATTACTCTTGACCGCGACGAGGGCGGATTTAAGGCTGGTACGGTCCTTCACTCATTCCATCATCAGGCGAAATTTCTCATTTCGGGGAAAGCGCTGCTCGCGTCGGGGAAGGCGCTGCTCGCGGGGTACCTCATGTTATGGCTGAAGAGGTGCGTAATCCCCACTCATTCCTTCGAGGCTCTTCCTATAGAGGTCGTGTATCCGGCGGTTTGCCTGGCTCACGGGAAGTCTTATTCCCTGGTATCGGCGACGATAGCGTGCATCCATCGGGGGCTCCGTACTCTGACGAGCCAATTCTGCCGTGTGTCGGTCCTCGACGAGGGGGAAGGAGAAGTTATCAGAACCCCCAATCCTAGGGTGGGGCTACCGTATACCTACTTGATGGCATGGTTCGTCTATCACTGCGAATGCTTGATGAGTGCCCCGGCAGCGCTTCAGGGAGACAGGTTTGTCCCCTTTGTCCAGCGTTTGGAGAGGTGCTCCTGGAAGTGCAAGGACATCCCCGATACGAGGAAGACGCTCTCCCACTTCGGGCACTATAATTTTCGTCGATCTTTTCCTTACTTTAGCGGGGGTGGATATGGAGAATCTCTCAGGGATGTGCCGACGGCGGTTCACCACACAATCCTTTCCCGTGGTGCCTTTCGCTGGTTGGTGGACATTCGACCAGGGTATCACGTTCTGAGAACAGGCTCCACATGCTATCTCGAGCCATACATCCCTTGCAGGTTTGCCCGCCAGTTTGGGTATGATCAATTGTATGTGGGCAACGCCAACCCTCGCCTACACTTCGAAGGAGGACTGGTTGACGGCGCTCGGGGGTGGTTCTGGACCCATGCTGGAGGTACTCAAGCTCGTTTCGAGTTGCCTGCGAAGGACCGCGATTTACACCACACGCTCTTGTACTGTCGGTGGTATCGGGGTGCTAGTGCTGACCCCGCCAACTTCTGGTTCCAAAGCTCATGTCTGGCGGAACGCGATCGTCCCATCAGGGGCTCTCTCCGTTCTTCAAAGAGAAGGGGCCACCAAACCGCTAGGGAGTTGTTCTCGGAGGATCCAGTGGAGGACTGTGAGAGCTTCGATGCTGGTGGCGAATCTGAGGTTCCCGATGTTCGAGCTCCGGTTCAGAGTCCGACAATCGGACAAATGGGGGCACCTTTGCTATCCCCGAGTAGCTCGCTTCTCTCGAAGCGTCAGCGGGAGGCGGTGGCCGAGAGTTCCAGAGCGGAGGCGGCCAAGAAGGCTCGCTGTGATGGGACAGTCGGGACCATCCAAGTGGCAGGGGGTCGGGATGACGTTTCTCCGATAAGGATTCCTGGAGTGGCTCTGTCCGGGTCTGGAGTGGCTCCGTCTGGGTCTGGAGTGGCTCCGTCTGGGTCTGGAGTGGCTCCGTCTGGGTCTGGAGTGGCTCCGTCTGGGTCTGGAGTGGCTCCGTCTGGGTCTGGAGTGGCTCCGTCTGGGTCTGGAGTGGCTCCGTCTGGGTCTGGAGTGGCTCCGTCTGGGTCTGGAGTGGCTCCGTCTGGGTCTGGAGCCGTG
>NC_033795.1:39914997-39938113 GCF_001876935.1 Asparagus officinalis
GCGAAGTCTGAGCCGTCAAACTTCTCGATCTTTGATTTGATTTCCTCTGCCATGGCTTTCACACAAATTTCTAAACGAAGCTCTGATACCAGTTGTTGGGGATTCGAAACAATCAAATCGAACCCTTGCCCTTCTGGACCTTATGTTGAAAGTAGGAAAGTAGGAAAATTTATCACAAATAAAGATCAAAACTTACAAGAATAATAAAGGAGACGAACACACAGATTTAACGAGGTTCGACAACATGCCTACGTCCTCGGGAGCCACACCACACAATTCCTTTATTGATTGAAGAAATACAAGCTCTCAAACTAGGGTTTTATCTCTCTAAGATTCTCTCTCTTTTTCTGCCGTCAAAAGCTCTCTTTTTCATGTTCTACAAACCCTAAAACGTTTAGGTATATATATATATATATATAGAATCCTGAAAGAAACGGAATCCAAAACAGTTTAGGAAACTGTCAGATTGCGTCGCGGTCGACCGTGGCGGGCGACCGCGCAGGGATCGCGGTCGACCGCACACCAATCGCGATCGACCGTATCAAAAACCCGAGACCAAAAATCCTACAGGGTTGGCGCGGTCGACCGCCTTCGGATCCAGCTCCTCCTGAGTTCCAGTGCACGTTCGTGGTCGACCGCCACAGACTCGCGGTCGACTGTGGATCTGTCTGGCTGTTTTTCTTCATCGTTTTGATTCCAACTTGGCTTCAACTTTGGGTCTACACTTTAGACTAACAAGTCTTGATATAGAATCTTTCTTATGTGTAAGTATATATTAATATGTCCTATTTTGAAAAGGAAAAAAATGATCATGAGATCTGACATGTTATCTATAGTGTTTTTGAGAAGCTGACAAGCTTACATGTAAAATGCTTTGATTTCTTAAAATCAGGCATCGGTCTGGAGTGCTATTTTTCAATATATGTAGGACTCACTTCAATCTGAAATGTGTAGTATCTGCTCTATAACGGTCTAACCTTCTTTTCGTAGAACAGACTTATTATGTATTTCATGATGAGCTAATTTGGAAACTATATCAAATGCAGAGCTTGGTGCATGACCTTGTACATTCTATTTTTCAGATAAATTACATGGACTCGATATAGCATAAGGATGTTGCAAGTTAATATAGCATCAATTAAGAGTTTGCATAACCTGGAAATTTCTCATATATGCAGTTCTAGAATTACTTAAATGCATTGCCGTCTTTTAAGTTTGTGCGAGCATTTGCCCACTTTCAAAAATTACCTAAATTTCTTGTCGATCTTTGAGTCCATGCGCTTCTTAGCTTGTTGTAAGTTTTAAGGCACACTAGTAGAAAAATGGGCATCCTTGACGGGCTTTCCCATCAAGGATGCCAAATTTCCCGTCAAGGATAGGTATCCTTGACGGCTTACCATCAAGGATACGCCGTTAGAAAAAGTCCCGTCAGGGAAGAAACATCCCTGACGGGCCGCCGTCAGTAATAAGCATTAATGATGGCATCTTCCCTGACGACAGGAGCCGTCAGGGATGTTGAAATATCCCTGACGGCATGCCCGTCGGGGATGTGTATAACATCCCTGACGGCATGCCGTCAGGGTTGTTTATCGCTGACGGCATGCCCGTCAGGGATGTTATATAATCACCAAAAAAATTATGCTGATTTCATGCAAAATTTCCTGTATACAATTCTTGCACTACATCCATACACTACAGTTACCAAAGACGCCTTCATTTGTGGATAGTAAACCTTTGATCAAAAGTTCATCCTCTTCATAGGCAATCAACAGTTACCAATTAATTTCATCCATAGGCAATCAACAGTTAACAATCCTTGCATTACATCCATACACTACAGTTACCAAAGATGCAAAATTTCATCCTCTTCATAGGCAATCAACAGTTACCAATTAATTTAACCCAGTTACTAAACCTTACGATCAAAAGTTTTAATTGTGGATTACACTACAGTTAGGGAACAAAAATGTCTAAATTCACCAAATTTCATTCAAATTCTTCCTAATCAAAAGTTTTAATGGTGGAGCTTGGGGCAGCGAGCTAGGGTGGGGGCGGAGCTTGGACTGCGGTGGGTGGAGGAGGTCGAAGGGGGTGGTGACGAAGCTCGAGAAGGCGAGCTCAGAGGGCGTGGTCGTCGACGAGGAGGTGATGAAGGGGCTGTTGGGCGGCACTGTGGTGGTGACGACGGCGTGTTGGGCGTGAGGCGAGGGAGTTCGATGAAGCCTTGGCGAGGCGGAGTGGGGAAGATGGAGTTGGGCGTGGTGGCGCTGGGGCGTCGAACAGGGGAAGGCGGAGCTTTTGGGGGTTATTTATGGACGGACGGGAGGGGATCCGTGGGAGGGGGGTTGGAGGTTTTTGAGCCGTTGATTTGGAGAAAGTGTGGACGGTCGGATCGGGCTTCTTCCTGCATCGCTGACGGGCTACCCGTCAGCGATATTCATGTCCCGTCAGCGATGTTTACATTGCTGATGGTATCGAAAAACTTGTGACGGCAACATCTCTGACGGTTAATCCCGTCAGCGATGTAAACATCGCTGACGGCATTGTCCCGTCAGTGATGTTGCCGTCAGCGAAACCTATTTTTCCACTAGTGAGCTTTTACTATAAAATAGATGTATCACAATATAAAGAATTATTGGAATAATCAAACATGCATAAATTAGGTAAAAATTGAAAATTAAAAAATGTCATGTTCCAAAATGAAAAAGACCATCTATTTTTACAAAGTAAAGAGCGGGAATATTAAAATTATCAAAAATGCAACACTTTATGTAAATAAAACAAGTTAACCACAAACCTTTGCAATTTTTGGGAGAATGGGCACGATTGAACAAAGCTTTAACATGAAAATTATAGGGTATATATAGCATCAGATATCATCATCATCATATTTTAATCTAAAAACAATTTTTAGAAATATCATACTTACCACTACAGTCTCCAGATCAAAACATATATATGAGAACTTCAGAAAAACTGCGGATATGTATACTCTCAGAAGAAGAATAATGTGGTAAGCAAAATTGCCACTCTGATGGATGATTTTGTGCAAATCAAATATTTTCTAACAAATTTATTAAATTAAAAATCAAAACCTAGCTGACAGATATATCACTTTCCTACAAATAACACTTCCCTCTTATTTTTTAAAATTCAAAATAATCAACTATTTCTAATAACTGAAAATTGGGCATGATTGTATATCTTCAGCAATTTCGGCAACTAATAATTATTTTCAATCTCTAGAATTTCGAAAAGCTCAAGAGATAAGCAACACAACGCAATTAACTTAGGTACCGTTTGATAAAGGGTTAAGTGAGGGGTAAGGAGACTTAACCCCTTCTTAACCTGCCAAACACAACAAATCTATATAAGGGTTAAAGTGAGTTAACCCTCCATAATTTGCCAAACATAAAAAATATAGAAGGGTTAAGTTAACCCCTCTAGAGGGGTTAAAATGAGTTAACCCCTCAAAATGAGGGGTTTACTAATACTCCTATTTAGATGGAATAAGAGTTAACCATTCTAATTATAAAGAAAATAGTCAAAATCATTGTTATTCCCAAACACTAAAACTGATCATAAGGGCTAAAATAAAACTTATTTAACGGGTTAATAATTTAGTCCTTAGGATTATCAAATGGGCTAAGTACATTAATCCTTCTCTTTAACCCCTCTTCATTAACCCTTTGCCAAACGGGAACTTAAAGTATAATAAGGTCATGATTTCACTAGGGTTACAGATAACCTCTCGAACACTAATCTCACCTCTCTCCACAGTCTCTATTTTCCTCTCTTTTGGATGCAGCTTCAATCAGCTGCTGAGACACATACATATCTGTAACTTATGATTCTTATCTGTTGGTTTGAAGACCTAAAGATGTCCTCACATTACAAACGGTAAACTACACCGTTGATGCGGCTGTCCCCTTTCACACCACATACAGATGAGGTGCAATAATGTGGATGATCATTCCGAGTCTCGGTGATATGCGTTGTTTTAGATAAATCGCACCACCAACAACGTTACCTCCCAACAGCACTTGTGAACGGCCCCGTTGCCGTAACCCCATCACGTAGTTTTCCGGATAGCTTGAACCCGACAACCCCAGGCAAAACCATGCTCATAGGCTGTGAAATTAGATCAAACAATAGCAGGGCCTTGGTCAACATGAATGGTTAAAGCAATACAAATAATGACATGATTACTTAATTTGTTTCTTCGTCAAAACAGAAGAACTAGTTGCCTCAGGCAACAGGGCATTTAAAGTCATAACAAGAATCACAGTTATAAGAATGTGTGCGCTAGTAAAATTAATAAGAAATTGGAAATTTCATTCTTTAAGTGTAATTTCTTTTTGGTTCATACTTCTTGGAAAGATGGTGACTTGATGGCAAGACATAAATCGTAACACAAGCAGGCCACTCCAGAGATATAACCTCCAGACACTTGATATAGAAGAAGCATTAAAATTGAGCCATGTAAATGAAGTTGCCTTTGTAGATGAAAATTGATAAATGCTGTTTTATAGCAAGAGGAAATAGAGGTACATTAACTTTCATGAAAGAGGATGACAATTTACTTACAGACAAACAACACATATAAGAATGTAGTAACGGCAAAGCATATTGTGGAAAGCAGTAGACCCCCATTTAAGGAAACCAAATCGCTCCTTGTTCCTCTGGAACTCAAGTTCCATGTTTGCCTGAACTGCATTTTCAGATCTTGCCACATCTACCTGCACAGAGTGGTCAATCACAAGATCTACTGGAACCTGCAAGAAAAAAGAACAATGCAAAAGAAGTGAAGCAGCAACCAAAGCAGAAGTTTAACAACAAAAATAAAAGCAAAACTCAATATCAAGCAGCAATATACAATTCGAATAGTTGCAATAAGGATTTTCCGCTAGATATTTTCAGTACGTGATTGTGAAAAATCATTACAATAATAAGAAAATCAACCATTCCAGTGAAGCAAGAATACCAAGAGTACAAATTAAGCATACTGGAGTTAATTAAAACTTAGCCCCCTGAGGTATCTGTACCATGAATTTAAAGTAAATGAAACATTGTACCCAAGCAACTAGTAACAAGCCAACATGAAGGTTAGAGATATCATTACCAATGGATTGATCTTATTAGAATCACTTCCTAGCTTGTTCATAGCATCTCGCATACAGGCCAGATCGACAACAGATGGCACACCAGTAAAATCCTGCCAACAACAGAAAAAATGTCAATAAGCAGAGTGCGAAGAAAATGAGGGTATCATCTGTATTCTGTGTGACAAACCTGCAGAAGAACATGTGTAGGCTTAAATGGAATCTCAACTTGCTTTGGGGAGGTATTCTCCCAGTCAATAATCTTCTCGACATCATTCTTTATGACCTGGAAGTTATCAAAGTTCCGGATGGCTGACTCAAGAAGAATCCTAATAGAATACGGTAGCTTGTCTGCACCCCCCCAAAAAAAAAGGTAAAAACTTCTTTCAGATAACCATGTGGCACTGACGCTAGAAATAGGTTTTTTTTAAAAAAAATTGTTGTAAACAACCATATTAGACATAGGAAAGTTTCCAAACTCTAACGCACTTCTTATTTTCTCTCAAAAAGAAGCTCAAAAGAAGCACAAAAGCATAGAATAGAAGATATTTGTCACTTGATGTAGATGACATAAAGAGAAACCCAGAAAAAATTAGGGTGTGCTCGTGCATGTGTCCGACACATGCACATGTATGAAATGAAGGTGTCAAATACATAAGCCGAAACGCAGCAGTATCGAGAAACTTCAACAGTCCTATGTCCAGGGTTTGCAGAGAAGCGATCATCCAATTGACACCCGGTAACAGTGTCTGCGCGTGCGCGCCGCAAGCAGTTCCATACGCCCCCGTCTCTGATTGGTCAGCCCCACACTGCATGAATGGAGGCTAGCACAACTGCAAGCATACCTCTACTAATTATCATACATCTTTTCGACAGGCACATTCATCAAATCTACTTATCATACATCTTTTCGACAAGGGTTAGTAAAAATCGAAAGCCTAATTGAGACGTAAACCCTGTCCCCCTCCACCCCCCACAAGGCAAAATTAAACACACGCACACGAAACGCGCACGCGCGCGCAGCACAAAGATTGGAAAAAATGAAGTAATTGAGATTAATTAGAAATTAGAGAGTTTACCGACTCTTGGGTCATTGAGAGCAGGCAAACTGTAGTACTTTCCGAACTCTCCTCCTCCTCCCGGCCTCGGAAGGCACAATTGTCTTGGTAGGATGATTATAAGCTACGTCTAGTGTAAGCCAGAGTTGTAAAATGAGATTGGTTTAAGATATGTCCCTTTTTAACATTTCAAATTCTCTGTGTGCAGTTTTACTTAATATCATTTGCTGGGGAAAAAACAAAACCATGTTTTTTGTTTTATTTTTCCTCGCTTGTCATAGAAAGGGATGTTTATTTTTCCTCGAATATTCTATCATAAAATTTAAGCTTGAATTTTCTCTAATCCTTATTCTTAATAATTTACAATCTTCAAACCGTACAGTACCTTGTGTTGTTAACTCCTTGGTCAATTCAGTTTTGCCTTATCATAGGTTCTGATCAGCAAGTTTTTTCATATCTCCAGCTCCCTCTACCACCATCATAAATTCCTAACGTTGTTTAATTTTATTGGGGTGACAGATTCCTCGGCCCTTATATTAATCCATGAGCATTATAAACCTTTTCTTTTTGATATTCAGTATTGCACTTCATCCTGTTCTTGTTCAAAATATGACTGTCATGAGTACTTGGTAAAATGAAGAAAATCAAGTATTGCACTTGATTCTGTTCTTGGTGTTTCTGCACTCAAGCATACAATTATTTTTAGTAAAATTATATAGTGACTTTTTAGTCCCTTGCTTGGAAATTTAGCATTTATCTTTATTTACCCTTGCATGTGTTTATTTAGTCGTTATGCACCCTTGGCAGTTAGGTTTGGAATAGGATGTAGCATGTGATATCTAGTGTTTATGGTTATGTATGGAGGTGATATATTCTGCATTTCATGGAAGGAGGAGATATATCCTAACCCATTCTGGCTCTAACTAGCAGATATTACTGGTATTTACTGATGATGAAAAAAAAAAATATACCTTAGGTTTGTTGGCGCATGTGGTTAAATCTGGATTAATACAGATATAAAGCAGCAAATAACTGAAAAAAAGCTGAAGTACAGTAATTTAAAATTTTCTAACTCAGCTGGTGTGCGTTTGTAGAACGCTGTGCTTAAAGCATTATTTGGCCTACTCCGGTGCAAGGATCCTAAGGCCAAATTGCTTCCAGGAACAGCAGTCCAGTACTCTGGTGTGCACCGACCCAGTACTGTCAAAATCTCCTCGATCTATAAGGCAAAGATCTCCTCGATCTATCAGGCAAAAGATCTCCTCGATCTATCAGGCAAAGATCTCCTCGATCTATCAGGCAAAAGATCTCCTCGATCAATCAGACCTTCTCGGTCTAGGCACTGTTCCTACGAGCACTAGCTATTCTACAACATATATATCTATATATATTGATTGTTGTTTTTGGAATGAATTTTCCTTAAGGATTTGTGGTCTATTTATAGCGTTTGGGGAAACACTATGCACTAATAAAATAATATTATTTATTATTCATGTGAGACCCACGCCCAAATTTTTCTTGTGGTGGGGCCCACCACTTTTTCTTTTTTTCAACAAAATTTTGGCAAGTTTGTCATCTTGTGTTTCTTTTCAAAAATGGCTGCATGCACATTTTTCTTAAGGTTAAAAAATTATTTTATAATCCAACAATCCCCCACAAATTTTTTAAACTAGTGCTGTGTAACGGTGCCGTTGTTTCAATCGTTGTGCATAAGGAAGATGTCGCAAGGACTTGAATCCCCTTTAGACCAACTGAATAAAAGATAGATGCATGGTGTCGTAGAGACTTGAACCAGCACTTGTCTAAAAATCCAGCGATCACACAAGATCAAACTTATCTGTGGTAATTTTCACTTTGAACCACACTTGCCTTTGTCTATGCCTTTGCCTTGCCTTTGTCTTTGCACATTTATGGCCATGTGCATGTCCTGATTTCTACTAGGGCTCTAGGTATCTTTCCACAAGACACCATAGGAGACGGCCAAATCTCCACCCATTCATAGGTGAGTTCTTTAAGCATGTTTCCTATCAAACATCCCGTATCTGAAATGCTTTGAACTCATTAAGGCTTAAGAGCCATCCTCTCTCATGATAGGATTCTAGGTGAAAAGATCAAAGTTTTACTCGGGTAGTTCAGCCAGGTAAGGTTAGTATTAGAGGTTGATCAAAGATCAATTAAGTACCCCGTTCCTTGCGGAGCGCGTTATGCAACCCCCAAACCTTGCCTTAGACACCGACTAACCCAAGAAAACTTGAACCCTCCCTTTGTAAATCTTACTTGACTTTTGAACCATTTATCTTGTTATTAGTAGCATAAGCTTTGAACTAATAACTTGAAGTAAATTGTAAGTATTTGTAAGACTACTAACTTTTACAAATCTTACTTGACTTTTGAACCAATTATCTTATTATTAGTAGCATAATCTTTGAACTAATAATTTAATAAACATGGTAAGTATTTGTAAGACTTACAAAACTTTAAGACCCATTCCAGCAGACATCCTTTCGACTATGTCCTTTTTTAGACCTTTAGTCAAAGGATCAGCAACATTCTCTGAAGACCGGACGTCAATCACAGAGATGACTCCTTGACAAATGATCTCTCTCAAATAGCCATGCTTCAGACGAATGGTTCGCTTCTTTCCATTGAACATTGAGTTCGCTGTCACAGCACTCGCCGCTTGATTATCACAATAGATAGTAATTGTGCCTTGTAATTCTGTTAATGGAAGGTCTCGGAGAAAACAACTGAGCTATTCAGCTTCATCTCCTGTAGCACAGAGTGTGAAGAACTCAGATTCCATCGATGACTGTGCAATCATGGTTTGCTTCTTAAACTTCCACGAGACGGTAGCTCCACCCATGGTGAAGACAAATCCTCCAGTAGATCTGTACTCATCTGGTTCTGAGCACCAGACGGTAGCTCCACCCATGGTGAAGACAAATCCTCCAGTAGATCTGTACTCATCTGGTTCTGAGCACCAACTCGCATCTGAATAGCCTTCGATTACACCCGGATATCCAGTGTAGAATAAGCCCAGACCTGTAGTTCCTTTCAAGTATCTCATCAATTTCTAGACAGCATCCCAATGAAGCTTTCCAGGATTACTTGTGAACCTACTAAGCATTCCTACAGCGAATGCAATGTCTGGCCTTGTGCAGCTCATCACGTACATGAGACTCTCAATGATCTTTGAGTACCTCAGCTGCTCTACTGGTCTTCCAGCGTTTGGTCGAAGCTTCTTGTTGTAATCGTATGGCACTGATAGTTCTGACAAGTTGTTGTAGCCATACTTTCTTAGCATGCTCTCGATATAATGAGATTGAGACAATCCAATACCCTCTTTAGAGTATATAATTTTGATTCCGAGAATCACGTCCGTAGTTCCAAGGTCCTTCATGCTGAACTGTGCTGAAAGAAATTTCTTGGTAGATATTATTATCTCCAAATCACTCCCGATGATGATCATATCATCCACATAGAGGCAGATGATCATCACCTCTCCTTCAGCAACTTTGATGTATAGGCACTTGTCAGATTCACTGACTTGATACCCATTGTTGCGAACAACCCCATCGAACTTCTCATGCCATAGTTTTGGTGCATGCTTAAGTCTATATAAAGACTTAACAAGTTTACAAACCTTACCAGCTGGAGCATCAAGTCTTTCTGGTTTCTCCATGTATATCTCTTCTGTGAGATCTCCCTTGAGAAAGGCAGTCTTCACATCCATCTGATGTATGACGAACCTTTTAATCGCCGCTCATGCGATAAGTACTCTGATGGTAGTGATCCTGCAAACTGGTGCATAGATATCAAAGAAGTCTATACCTTCTTTCTGAGAGAATCCTTTCGCCACTAGTCTTGCTTTGTACTTTTCAATAGTACCATCAGGACGAAGCTTCTTCTTGAAGATCCATTTGCAACTGATAGGCCTTTCACCTTCAGGTATATTCACCAGCTCCCAAGTATAATTTTGGATCAATGAATCCATCTCATCCTCTATAGATTCTTTCCACAGAAGTTCGTCTGTTGACTACATTGCTTATTGGAAAGTCTGTGGGTCTCCTTCCACATTATAGGTGATGAAGTCATCTCCAAAATCTTTCTGTCTCCTGACACACTTGAATGATGGTTTGATAACTCCTTCATCATTGATATTTTCAGTTTCTTGCGAAACTAGCTCCTCTGGTGCATCTGACGTATTAGCATTATCTGCTACATCTTTGAACAATAAGCCTTTATGTTTGATAAACTTATCCTCAAAAAATTCTGCATCCCGAGCTTCAATGATGGAGTTGGTTCCAAGGTCTAGGAACCTGCACGCATTGCTATCTCCAGCAAAGCCAAGAAACACACATCTGTTTGCCTTTGGTCCTAGCTTAGGCCTTCTGATATCTGGAATTCGAACATATGCGAGACACCCCCATACTTTGAGATTATCCAAAGGGTCTGGATATCCTAACAATAACTGATGAGGAGTACTATCAGTTTTGGAGTAGGATACTCTGTTTAGAATCCAGTTTGCCATCTGCAAAGCCTCTCCCCAATAGCAGGTAGGTAAACCAGATGTGATTAGCATCGAATTCACCATCTCGGTCAATGTGCGATTCTTCCTTTCTGCAATCCTATTAGATTGCGGAGAGTACGGAGCAGTAGTTTCTGCAATAATTCCATGCTCCTTGAAGTATGCTTCTGATTCCTTAGATCGATATTCTCCTCCTCTGTCGCTCCTGAGTCTTTTCACCTGCAGTCCAAGCTTCTTCTCCACTCGAGTCCGAAACTCGACAAATTTGCTAAAGGCTTCATCTTTAGATTTCAGCAGGTAAACGTGACAGAAGCGAGAATGGTTGTCGATGAAGGTGATGAAGTACTTCTTGCCGCCACGAGTGATGAAGTTTTTGAAGTCACAAGTATGTGAATGAATCAGATCCAACAGGTTGGTGCTCCTCGTGACACTTGAAATGGCTTCCTCGTTAGCTTTGCTTGCGCACAAACTTCACATTCCTCAGGTTTGTTACCCCCACATTTTGGAAGTAATCCTAACTTCTCCATGCTAGACAATTTTCTATAATTTACATGTCTTAGCCTATTATGCCATAATACAGGGGAGTAAGCAGAAGATGATACTTCATTTATAACCAAGTTGGGTGTAATAGTACTGATCTTATATATGCCATCGGTACGATATGCATTGTCAAAATACATTTTCTTAAAGGATAATACAGTCTTACCTCCTTGAAAATCCAGTCTCATACCTGCATCACATAGCAGGCTTCCAGAGACTAAGTTTTTGACAATTGAGGGAACATGTTTCACATCCTTCAATGTGAGAGTCTTTCCTGAAGAGAGAGTCAGCACCACAGTCCCAGTTCTAAGAATAGGAACCACAGAATGATCAGCCATTGATACGTTCTCTTTGGCAACAACATAAGAAGAGAATAGATCTCTGTTGGAGCAGACATGACAAGTAGCACCTGTATCTAACCACCAACCAGAGATGTTGTTAGGAGTTGTTACCTGGAAGAGCATAGCCACACAATCATCAATTTGATTGACATTGTGCGTAGTTTTTTTCTTTGGTGCTTTGCAGTCCTTGATAAAATATCTTTGCTTCCCATAATTGAAGCATTTGCCACTCTTCTTGAACTCCTTCTTCTGAACGTTCAGGTACTTTGGATTCTGGTTCTTCCTTTTGTTAAAGAACTTCTTCTTCTTGTTGAAAGATGAATTATTACCCTTTTCAGAGTTAGCAGCCACCATGTTAGCAGACGTCTTCTGCTTAGCGATGAGCTCATTCTTCGTGCAAGTCCGAGTCTCGTCCTCGATCCGAATGAATCTTTTCAAATCAGACAGAGTCACCTGTCTTTTCCTTCTTCGAATGTCAGTGGAGAATGACATCCAAGATGGAGGAAGCTTGTTGACAATCGCACCAGAAATGAAGGTTTGATAAAGACTGATATTTTCATCTTTTAGCTTCATAACAAGCTTTTCAAGCTCTTTGACTTGCGGCAAAATCTCAGTGTCATCTTCGAACTTGAGGTCTAGAAACTTGTCGATGAGGTGAGATTTAGACAGCTTCTCCTCATCCATGTACTGGTCCTCAAGAGCATTCCAAATTTTCTTCGCAGATGTCTTGTTGGTGTAAGCATCTGCTAGATGATCGGCTAGGCAGTTAAGGAGATAACTCCTGCAAAAGTGATCATCTTTAGCCCAAGAGGCTTCAGATTCAGAATCTTCTTCAGAGTCGGGTTTCTCCTCAGAGACCACATAGTAGATTTTCAAGAATTGCATCCCGAAGATCACTTTCCGACGCCATGCGTTGAAGTTGGAACCATCAAAGTTCTCTAACTTAAGACAATCCACTCTAAGAGTCCGTGCAGGATCCATGGTAGATCAAAATAATGCTTTAAGATTGTTGGCGCCTGTGGTTAAATCTAGAATAATGCAGATATAAAGCAGTAAATAACTAAAAGAAAGCTGAAGTATAGTAATTTAAAATTTTCTAACTCAGCTGTTGTGCGTTTGTAGAACGCTGTGCTTAAAGCATTATTTGGCATACTCCGGTGCAAGGATCCCAAGGCCAAATTGCTTCCAGGAACAGCAGTCCAGTACTCTGGTGTGCACCGACCCAGTTGTAATGACCGTAAATTTTTAATACGGGTTTAAATAATTTTTTGGTATTTAAATATTAAATATTATTTTTCTAAAAGAGTATTTGTATTTTGACCATAAATTTTAATAATTATTTTAAATAAATTTTATGATATTTTTAAATTATTTAAAGGGGTATTTTTCCCTGTGTTTTTCCTCTCACCGGTGTTCACTCTATATACCCCTCCGCCTCGTGTTTTCCCCCAGCTCTCAACTCCCGTCCTCCCAACCACCCTATCCCGCGCTCTCTCCCTCATTAAATTCTCCACCGTTTTTACTCTCTCTCCAATCTCTCTCAATCTATCTCTCTCTGACACTCTCCCTCAATTTTATTCTCTCTCTTTATTTTAATCCAATAAAATCTCTCACCCAATCACTCAATCACTCACTCTCTTCTTTATTATATTTTCTTCACTCTCTCTCCTCTTTTAAAACCCAAGAAACCCACTCCCACTACAACTCTCCAGCTCATTTCTCTCTCATCTCCCATTCCCCAAGAAACCAACGAAGCAACACCCTCCGCTCTCTGCTCTCTCCTTCAATTTTTCTTCTCATTCATCAACGCAGCCTGTTCTGCCGGCGCAACAGGCGCGCTGAACCTCCGGACCGACGAACCGCACCACGTCGCCGTCCCAACTCGCCTCATCAAGGCCCACCCCCCCCCGCCCCCCCGCAAGACCCGCCAGCTCGCCGAACCGCTCCACCGTCCAGCCCGCGCTGCTCACCGCTCGACAGCAGCCAGCAGCCATCAGCACCTTGGGCCCCCGTTTCCAAAACTTCGCCACGCGAGCTCCGTGAGACCGCAACACGCTTCAGCACCGCCTCCACCCTCGTGCTCCGCCCAGCAGGCGCCCGCCACCGAGCCACCGTACGCCAGTTCGCCCCCTCGAGCTCTGACTCGAGCTCAGACTCCCTGCCCATCTCCGACGAACGCCGCCGAGGCCCAGCTGGCCGCCCCGCCACGTACCCCGCCCAGCTCACAGGACCGCTCCTCTCCTCTCATCTCTCTTGTCTTCTTCCCGACGAACCACCACCCCGACAGACGACCCCTCGCTGCAGACCACTCCTCCTTGTCGCACACGAGCAAGATCGCGCTTCGAGCTCACCTCCGACCACAACGCAAGACCCGAGCGTTTGCCGCCGCCGACCATCTGCCAGCCCGCTTCGCGCGACAGCCGCGCCGAATGCCGCCTGCAGCCACCACCCCCGCGGCCGCTGCTTTGGCCACCGCAGCCGGCGAGCTCGAATCAGCTCACTGCAGAAAATTGCAGTTCGGAGCCAACTTCGTACGCGTTTTCCGGCAAACTCCGACCTCCGTTTCCGTCGATTCCTTCGCCGGTGCGTAGCCCTTCGTGTTGTCTATCGCACGATATATTTCTTTCACTTGGGCTTCTTATGTACACCTCGTTATACTCGTTCGAATATCGCACGTCGCATTAACACTCTAATTGTTATTTTAGCCGTCGATTCCGCGAAACTCGTCGTAACGCTGTGCAATCACCCCGACGGTCCCTAATACAGTCCGCGATATACCCAAGGCAAGATCCTACTTGCTCAGAACTGAATTTTACATTTATTATGAATTATCTGTAATTTTAGATCTGATATATTTATCTGCGTGGGATTGTTTGATGAATAATATTAGATAAATCATAATAATATGATAAATAACATTTTCAGGATAATTATAATGAATTAAAAGAATTTATTTCGGCAGCAGAATTATTTTTGGATAATTATATCAATTAAAAAGAATTTATTTGAGAACGAAATTATTTTAGGAAAATTATAATAATTTAAAATGGAATTATCTTGGAAAAAGAACCATTTTAGATTAATTATAATAATTTTTAGAAATTATCGTATGGAAGAAATTATTTTAGAATGATGAATATTTTTAAAAAGAAATTGTTTGGGAAAATAGAATATTTTGAATTAATGAGAATTTAACTTGTTTTTGAATATTATTATTTAAAAGATTATTTTTAGAATTATTATAGTGAGAAAAGAACTTATTTTAGAAAAATGGATTATTTTGAAATTAAATTAAAATAATTTATATTAGTGATTATGATAGTACGACTGATTATCGTGGAGCGCGACATTTCATGTGCAAAACGACATCAGTTTCTAGTTTCCTTTTTACCGTATTATTATATTAGAGAATACATAAGTACGGATATTTTGTATGAGAAGTTTGGACACCCTAACGGTAAGATAATAATAAAGTCCACTCATGTATTATTCATGATGTATCTTGTTTAGACATTTCATGTTCATTACAGTTCTCTTTTCTTATTCATAAACCTGCATACTATACTATATTCAGGACCTGTTGATGCGTTGAGAACCTTAGTGGTTCATGACTTAGTGGCCTCGCGCGTCATGAACAGACTTAGTGACACGTGTGTGTGCGTTGATTGAGATAGGTGGTGAACCCGAGTTTCAGCGAAGAATATGGTTGATTGCGAAAACGAAAAGAGTTGGGTTGGGAAAGTCTTAGTTCGCATGATCGAATATGATTGTTGACTAACTTCCAGGCCACACCAGAGACCTGTTTCATCCTGGGGTTGGTTTGATGGACCAAGTGACCTGTTTCGCCACTTGGATTCGTGACCTGTTTCGTCACCTGAGCTTTGCCTGAGTCCGGACCGGGCCGAGATCGGATTGCGTGTAGTCCTCTAGCCGCCTGTTTCGCGGGATTGGATGCGCATAGGGGATGGTGAACAATCAGTCTTCCGATAATGCGAACTTGGACCTATTTGAGAGATGGACAAGTGAGTCTTAGGATGTTTAGTAATCGACCCAATTACCGTTTCCACACAGCAGCATGTTATCATTAGATTTCCAGTTGCATGTACCATTGTCCTTCATATTAGTACTATTATTGTCATAACATGGGTCGTTAGACCGTAATATCTGTTCATGTGAGATCTTGCCGTGTGCCATACACGCTGACGTACACCTGTTTTTTCTCTGGTGTGCGTCAGACTTAGGAGACGAACATGCTCAGTTCGAGGAGGCAGTAGCGCCGGAGTATACCTAGCCGGAGTGTCCTTCCGATGGAGTGGAAGAACAAACTGAAGCCTAGACGTGTTTTTCTTTTATGTAGTAGTTGTAGGCATCGAAAATTGCCTATAGGTCTCCACGAACAGCTCAAAGCTAAGAGAAGACGATGAACGTCACCATCTGGTTCACAGAAGCTTGATTGACGTCGACGAACGCTTGAAGTGAATCGGCAAACTATGTGAAGCAACGGAGTTTCAGAATAATAAAGGTACGGGCTAATCGGGAGCCCCGCGGTGTTTACAAAAGGGACAATGCCCTTCGTGTCTCATCCATTCTACAGATGATCCAACCATCGGAGCTGATAGAACTCCTTGTCGGCTTTCCAACACACTTCGAATCACTCAAATCCGAGTTCGGACGAAGGAATTACGGCGGAAACAGATAAATACACCATATGGAGTGTCTCGGATCAATGGGAGACACCCTAGGGTGTCTCCTATCAAATGGAGACACCCTGGGGTGTCTCCAAGGCAGATTTGGGCCTTTAAGTGTTTTAACCGCTCTGTTATCCCCTCAAGCCTATAAATACAAGCCTTAGGCCTTATTTTTTGGGGGATCTGGAATTTTGGAGATTAGGCGAAGCCCTGCCGGATTGAAGACTTAAAGTACACGGATCTCAGAGAGGAGGAGGAGAGATTGGATCGAGTTCTTCAACGCAAGAGAGAGAGATTCTTCAGATCTGCAGTTTCCTGGGTTCGTTCCTTAAGATTATCCCGTTGTGGTAATCTTAAGAAGAGTGATTATCTCGCTTCGCTGAGATATGAGCTACGGTTTTCTCGATCCCTTTGCGGATAGACGAAGCTCAGCCCAATTTTTCAGCAATCAGATCTGATCGACGGTGGTCCACGGATAAACCCCGGCACAGGCAAAGATCCCACGCAAGCAGAAGACCGATAAACGATCTCTGCGTTTGTTTGATAATGGCAAGTGCAGGAGTGCCTCCTCCCAGAAGATCCGTCGGTCCCCAGATCTGAAGAACCAAGAAATCGATCTCCCCATAGCCGATGCTACAGTCGTACCTCGCAACGGTCCGCCGGCATCCAAAGAGACCAGATCTGCAGATCTGAACTCCTTCACGATTAAGGAGTCGACTGCTGAAGGCGCGCCAACTCAATCAAAGAGAGCACGTCAAAGGAAACGACAACGCCTCGCACGCTAATTCGCCAAGGCTTTGGATCAGATGGATGGACTCTATTACCAAGCAGATCTGGAGCTCAAAAAGCGTCAAGTAGCTAATCTGTCGCCACGACCAGCATCGGAATCCTCCTCTCGATCTCCAATTAACGAATGGGTTCATGTCAAAAGAACCCGCTCTAATCTCGAGGAGCGAATCCAGAAGCGCCGCGCCTTGCTCGCGCATGCCCGGGCCCTTGTGCGAAAAGCACAGGAAATGCAAAAGGAAGAGGCAGTTAAGAGATCGCCGAGATCCAAACAAGTTTGGGTGCCAAAAGCCAAATCAGCGCCTAAGGCAAAAGCAGGCGACGTTGCTCTCCGGCCTTCGTCAACTTTAGATCCCGAACATCCGGTAAGGCCCTACCGCAGCGTGGATTTCCCCAAGTTCAGGATTCCTCTGAAGGATCGTATCGGTGCCCTACCCGAGAACCAACAAGGCAATGTTTACTCAGAGGAAAACACGTCAGACAGACGAACGCGTTATACCTGAGAATTTATGTAAACAACTGATAGGTTGCTCTGACAATCATGCCGATGAGTTGTACTATCGGGCTGGGGGTACGAACAAATCTCGAAAGAAAGGTACCCGAGAAACGGACTCTCATTGTCCGTGTATCAAAATTATCAGGGCAGTATTATCAACGTGTAGCTGCCCCAAGACCGCTCCGCGGAGGGTCTCGGTATTCGAGAGAATCTCCGATGGAACGACGAAGCCCAAATCAAGGCGTTTCCACCAAAGAGGATCGGTTGCTCGAGATGATGAATTCCCAGAAGTTACCATCAACATGGTCAACAAGGGAAAATCTCCAATTGTTTCAAGTGGTTCCGACCCTAATTTCTCTCCAGGAAGCAGAGTCAATTCGGGAATAGCTCAGCTTCAGCTAGAAGCCGTCGGATATAACGATTACCATGGGATCCATGAAGGAATCCATTCCGATGATGAACTCTCAGATTCTTATTCCGCACTCGCCTCCGACGATATAATGTCTAGCATAGGACAAGCTCGGGAAGTGTTCATGGTCAACACCGAGCAAATAGCCAAAATCATTGAGGATGCTCTAGCCAAGCAGAAAGAAGCATTCAAAATCGAAATAGAAATGGCTATGCAGGAGATGAGACAAATGCACGACCAACAAATCCAAGCTTTATCAAATCAGCTAGGTGAGTCCATCCGTCGCAACACTGCTAACCAAGCAGGTAGCGATTCAGATGTGGATGAACACAACGCTGGGGGTGGTCCTAGCGATTCAGATGTGGATGAACACAACGCTGGGGGTGGTCCTACTAAAAATAACGACGCTGGGGGTGGCCACATTATTTCTCTCGAAAATTGTCCAAAACAGGATATAGATGAGGCCGAAAAGATGAAGGATCTCGAGAGCAAAATTGATGCCCTGATGTCTGCTCGAGAGGTGAAGAAGACCGGGATTCCGTGTCCTTACCCAAGAGAATGGGAAGCGATCCCGTATCCGGCGAAGCTCAACCTGATCAACTTCACGCCGTTCGACGGGAAGGGTTCCCCCACTTAGCACCTGATCTATTTCAAGTCCCATTTGGGAGTGATCTCTGGCAACGAGCCTCTGATGGTCCGGTCATTTGTTGGCACCCTTCGCGGGCCCGCCTTCGATTGGTACCGCCGCCTCAAGCCCGGAATCATCAACAGCTGGGAGGACCTGGAGAGCATGTTCCTCGCTTATTTCTTCGATGATGACGCCGAAGTGTCGATCAGGACACTCTTCGATGAGAAACAAAAAGACGGAGAGTCGGTGGATACCTTCATCAAACGCTTTCGCAATCAGGCAATGAACTGCAAAGATCCCATCACGGAGGAATTCGTCTTGCAGACTTGTCATAACAACTTGTCCATCAACATCTTGAACGTTATGGGAGTAGAGCCGCTCAATTCCTGGAAAGAGTTGAAGGGGCGTGGAGAGCAGGCCGAACGCTTCCTCAGAAGGAGGAAGGTCGAAAGAAGCCAACCGAGGGCTAACCCTCTGAATCCTGGTCTCGTTTCCCATAATGAAGGGAAGACACCTACAACAGTTGTTGACGTTAATCAGACGTCGCAACAGCAGTCCCGAAGACAACAGAATAGTTCGGATCCGAGGCTCCAAAAAGAGTACTCATTCAAGGACGAAGACGTTCCAGCCATCTTCGAGGCCCTTCTTGAAAACAACAAGATCAAGCTGCCACCCATCACGAATCAGGAGGAAGCTGACAATGTTGCAGATCCGAAGTACTGCGCGTACCACAGGAGGATCCTTCATCCCACAAAGGCTTGCTTTACTTTAAAGAATAGCATTCAGACCTTGGTTGAAGCCGGCGTCATAACGCTAGGATAAGCCAAATAAGAACGGCAACACTCCGAAGAGTATACGAGTATAAACTGCTTCTCAATCCTCCGACCAGTATAAGAGGTTAAACTGCTCCCTGATACTCCAATAGGTATATGAGTCTAAACTGTTTCCTACCGTTGATGGGAAGTTCCTGGAGAATGTTACGCTAATATTCTTAAGGATAACCTGGTCATGTAACGGAGTACAAAGTCAGACCCAGTTCCAGGAAGAAAGCTGGGGGTGGATAATTCATGTAATGGGAAGTTCCCAGAAGAATGCTATATGTAATTTTCTTAGGGATAACCCGATAATTAAGAACAAAGTGATAAACACTAAACCCACACTGTGATTGGTACTCCCACTCTCACTGTCTACCTGGTCAAACCTTCCTGTAGTTAAGGCCACAACCAAAGTCCCCTCTCGATTCCTTCCATGAACGAGAGGTCCACTTTCAAATTGAACGATCAAGCCTATAAAAGGTAAGATCGTCTCAAACCGCCCACTTCCACTGCTTCCTTGGTCAAATCTATAAAAGTTAGGGCCACAACCAGATTCTCCTCTCGATTCCTTCCATGAACGAGAGGTCCACTTTCAATTGAGCAATCAAACCTATAAAAGTTAGGATTGTCTCCAACTTCACTTAGTCAAACCTGCAGATAGTTAGGACTAAGATTGAGTTATCCTTTTCGATAAACGAAAGACTTCCATCTTTTCCTTTTTCAGCCAAACCTATAAAAGTTAGGGTCGAAATCGGAATTTCCCCTCAATAAATGAGGAACTCTTTTCTTGGATCAAGCAACCAATCCTATAAAAGTTAGGGTTACTTAAATCTTTCCGATTCTCGGAGTGGAGATCCCACTCCTAGTTTCATCTTTCCGGATTCTGGGGATGGAGATCCCACCTCAAGTTTCCTTTCCAACTGGAGATAGAATATAAAATTCTTCCCCTTCAGTGTTGGAAGATAGAATATAAAATTCTTCCTCTTCTATTTTTGGGTTCGTCTTTACCCTGAGAAAAGACACAATTCTCAACTTCAAATCCGTACATTCCATGTATGGGGAACTTTATCTCGACTCCTAAATAGAGATAAGCCTACGTCTAATACACGTTGTCGGTTTAGTCTTTCACCGATTGAAAAAGACACCAGAATCCAGTCTGGGGTATTTTATCCCGAAACCTAAGTAGGGATAAGTCAACGCTTAACCCGCGTTGCTGGGTGGTTCGTTCCCGTAAAAACGACCGAGTCTACGTATTCAGCATCGTAGCAATAAAAATCCATGCCTTTTACGCATTGGGAATTTTATCCCGAATCCTAAGCAGGGATAGGTCAACGCCTAACACGCGTTGCCGGTTAGTCTTTGACCGTAAAAAAGGACAAAAGACCACATATTCAACATTGTGGCAGGTTGTTATTGATAACGCCAAAATCTGTGCTTCACACGTATGGGGAATTTTATCCCGAAGCCTAAGCAGGGATAAGCCAACACCTAATACGCGTTGCCGGTTTAGTCTTTTACCGATTGAAAAAGACACCAGAATCCGAGTCTGGGGACTTTTATCCTGAATCCTAAGTAAGGATAAGTCAGCGCCTAACACGCATGGTTGGGTAGTCTATTCCCGTGAGAAAGACGAAGTCTACGTATTCAATGTCGTAGCACTAAAAGAGTTAACTCTTTTAGCACAACGTTATGTGCAGAACGGATCTAAACAATCTGCATGCTAGCCCGACTCAAACGGTAGTCGGTAAAGGCTAATCAAATCCGTTGAAGGCTGGGGATTAGCCAAAAATCCTAAAGTCAACGCCTAACACGCGTCGCCGGGTAGTCTATTCCATTGAGAAGGACGAAGTCTACGTATTCAATATCGTAGCACTAAAAGGGTTAACTCTTTTAGCTTAAACGTCACATAGGAGCGGACTTAAACAATCCGCATGCTAGCCCGACTCAAACGGTAGTCGGTAAAGGCTAATCAAATCCGTTGAAGGCTGGGGATTAGCCAAAAATCCTAAAGTCAACGCCTAACACGCGTCGCCGGGTAGTCTATTCCCGTGAGAAAGACGAAGTCTACGTATTCAATATCGTAGCACTAAAAGGGTTAACTCTTTTAGCTTAAACATCACATAGGAGCGGACTTAAACAATCCGCATGCTAGCCCGACTCAAACGGTAGTCGGTAAAGGCTAATCAAATCCGTTGATGGCTGAGGATTTGCCAAAAATTCTATAACTGCGAGTCATTGACGCATCAACTCCACTAGTTGGTCTCGTGACTTGAGCACCCAACAAATTCAGGACAAAATCCACACATGCAGATGAATCAACTTTAACAGTTGGTCCTGCAACCCCAACATTCGGGACCGCGATGCTCCAATACCTTAAGAGCTTAAACTGTGTATACTCCAGTAAACGTACGAGTATAAACTATGTCAACGTCGGGCGGTTTGAAACCCAAAGTCAACACCGAGCAATCCGTAACCCTAGGGTCAACACCGGTCAACGCGTAACCCTAGGTCAACGCCAGTCAACGCGTTGCGACAAAAAAAAAGTCAACGTACGACGTTCGAAACCCTAGAGCCAACGCCGGTCAACGCGTAACCCTAGGTCAACGCCAGTCAACGTGTTGAGATGAAGAAGTCAACGTACGACACGAGCCAAACTCAACTCATCAGTTGTAGATTTGAGACTTCGACGACGGCCAGATGATAAACGCAGCGCCGGAAGGATTTCAGCTATTCACCAAAGCATCGAATAGACTGAAAATCGAAGGAGTCAAGAATCGAAGCTAATTACAAGTCCTTTACACCGACTGAAGGCTGGACCAATCACATCCAAAGTATTCCAGCCTCTTCTACAAAAGAAACGAGTCTGGAACGCTTTGGAGGGGGTATCTGTAGGCATCGAAAATTACCTATAGGTCTCCACGAACAGCTCAAAGCTAAGAGAAGACGATGAATGTCACCATCTGGTTCACAGAAGCTTGATTGACGTCGACGAACGCTTGAAGTGAATCGGCAAACTATGTGAAGCAACGGAGTTTCAGAATAATAAAGGTACGGGCTAATCGGGAGCCCCGCGGTGTTTACAAAAGGGACAATGCCCTTCGTGTCTCATCCATTCTACAGATGATCCAACCATCGGAGCTGATAGAACTCCTTGTCGGCTTTCCAACGCATTTGGAATCACTCAGATCCGGGTTCAGACAAAGAAGTTACAGCGAAAACAGTCAAACGCACCATATGGAGTGTCTCGGACCAACGAGACACCCTAGGGTGTCTCGGATCAATGGAAGANCGAGACACCCTTCGGTGTCTCGGCTAAGGCCGAGACACCCTTGGGTGTCTCGGCCAAGGCCGAGACACCCTAGGGTGTCTCGGATCAATGGAAGACACCCTAGGGTGTCTCCGATCAAATGGAGACACCCTGGGGTGTCTCCAAGGCAGATTTGGGCCTTTAAGTGTTTTAACCGCTCCGTTATCCCCTCAAGCCTATAAATACAAGCCTTAGGCATCATTTTTTGGGGGATCTGGAATTTTGGAGATTAGGCGAAGCCCTGCCGGATTGAAGACTTAAAGTACACGGATCTCAGAGAGGAGGAGGAGGAGAGATCGGATCGAGTTCTTCAACGGAGAGAGAGATTCGTCAGATCTACAGTTTCCCGGATCCGTTCCTTAGGATTATCCCGTTGCGGTAATCTTAAGAAGAGTGATTATCTCGCTTCGCTGAGATA
>NC_033795.1:39938605-40040803 GCF_001876935.1 Asparagus officinalis
TATATATATATATATATATATATATATATTTCTTCTCAATCTAATACGTCGCGGGCTTGTTCACGCTCCGATTCCCCGGTATTTTGGGAAGCGGGGTGTGACAGGTTTTAGTGGTGGCCCATGCAGGTCCCGGTCCCGAGTTCTCACTAGTAAGAATGTATTGGACGATTCAAATACATATCATTTTCCATCCGTAAGACTATAATTAAGTTCTTATATTATTATCTTAATAACTATGTTTTAGTTCCTATTTTCCAAATATATTGTTTGATTTTAACATTAATTTTCCTTTTGATCCTCATTTCCTTCAGAACTATGGTGGGTACTCGTAGTAATGGTAACCCATACAGTGGCAATGGTCAGATGCCTGAAGCAGATCCGCAGCAGCTTTTAGCGATGATTCAGGGGCTGGTGACGAACCAGCAATTCTTAGCTGGGCATTTGCAGCAGGAGCCTCAGCACCAGCATCCACCTCGCCCGGAGCCTGGTGTTAGAGAGTTTCGATATATGCGGCCTCCTTCCTTTACTGGTGCCGATGGACCTTTAGCAGCAGAGGAGTTCCTCAAGGTCACGGAGACTATCCTTACGGTGACTCGTATTCCCCCTGCAGAGTGGGTAGATCTCATGGATGTTCAGCTCACGGATACAGCTAGAATCTGGTGGACTGCTGAGAAGACACACCTAGAGAGGCCGATTCTGTGGGAGACGTTCACGGATCGCTTCAATAGGAAATATTTTCCTCAGTCGGCCCGAGATGAGCTCCTGCGTAGATTTGTCGATCTCAAGCAAGGGGGTCGATCAGTCGACGAGTACGAGGCCGAGTTTTCTTCTTTAAGCCGATATGCTCCCCACTTGGTCACATGCCCCACTATCAGGAGGCACCAGTTCCAGAAAGGTCTAGACAAGTCTATCAGATTGGCTTTGGCTGGTAGGGCTCTCGCAACTCACGACGCCGTATTGGATGCAGCACGTGGGATTAAGAGCGTGCAGAAGGAACCAGAAGATTCACACTTGATTCAGAGAAGGACACCAGCAGCTCCGACCCGGAATGTCGAGCGTCTCCCTCCGAGACAGCAGCAGCAGAACTCGCAGAGGCAGCAGCACTCTCTGCAGACTCGCGGCCAGCCTTCGGTGAAGTTCTCCTATTGTGATTTCGCTGGACATACCTATCAGGAGTGCCGCAAGCGTCTCCGTTTATGCTATACTTGTGGGTCATCGGGTCATATTAGTCAGGACTGTCCTCAGCAGCATCAGGCTCGTTTGCCACCACCTCCAGTTCGGGCAGCTCTCCCAGCTCCACCTCGACCAGTCCCGGCAGCACAGCCTCAGCCCAGACCCTATCCTCGAGCTGGGCCGCTTCCCCCACAGCAGCAGGTATATCAGGAAGCACACAGACAGCAACCTCGGCGACAGATGTTCATGATGTCAGCCGTAGAAGCTGAGGCAAACGATCAAGTTATCACTGGTAAGAATTGTTCATCTTAGTCTTAATTGCATATGAATTTTCTTATTACATAATGATATCATGATAGAATTGTTTATTAATACTAAGTTAGTTGCATTCATCCTCCTATAATAGGCAAGTTCTTGTTTCTTCCGTACCTGCTTTATCGCTCTTTGATTCTGGAGCCTCCCATTGTTTCTTGTCTCGTCGATTTGCAAGTGTCCATTCTCTTCCTATAACTCCTCTGACTACGGGCTGGAATATTAACACTGGCAGTGGTGTCTTAGTAGCATCCAGTGGTTATGAAGCATGCCCTGTAGTCATCTGCGGGAGGGAACTCTTCGCAGATTTTCTGGTGATAGATTTGCCGAGCTTTGATGCAGTTTTTGGAATGGATTGGTTGGGGTCGTTCTTTGCCACCATTGATTGTCGCCGTCGGAGCGTAGTATTCGAGATACCGGATCACCCGAGATTTGAGTTCACTAGTGGTAGCACATCGGCCGGACCTGTAGAGTTCAGAGCTAAACCGAAGAAGGCGACGTTAGCTGCGATGCAAGTGGAATCCGAGAAGCCAATTGTAGTTCGGGAATTTGAAGATGTGTTTCCCGACGATATTTACGGATTGCCACCGGATCGAGCGATTGAGTTTTCCATAGATTTGAAGCCTGGAGTGGCGCCGATCTCCATTTTCTAAGCTGGATTTGCGGAGCGGATATCACCAGGTGAAGGTTAAGGATTCTGATGTCCCCAAGACTGCGTTTCGGACGAGATATGGACATTATGAATTCTTAGTGATGCCGTTTGGTGTGACTAATGCACCGGCGACATTCATGAACATGATGAATCTGGTATTCTATGATGTGCTGGACAAGTTTGTGAAGGTCTTTATTGATGATATCTTGGTGTACTCTAAGAGCGAGGCGGAACATGCAGAGCATTTGCGGTACGTGTTGAAGACCTTGAGAGAGCATCGACTATTTGCCAAGTATAGTAAGTGTCAGTTCTGGCTGGATCGTATAGCGTTTCTGGGACACGTGGTGTCAGGAGACGACATATCAGTGGATCCAGAGAAGGTATCTGCAGTGAAGGATTGGCCTACCCCTAAGTCGGTGTCAGACATTAAGAGCTTCCTGGGATTAGCTGGTTACTACCGTCGCTTCATCAGAGATTTTTCGAAGATTGCGGAACCGATGACACGACTTACGAGGAAGGATATTAAGTTTGTCTGGTCCGACGCTTGTGAGCAGGCGTTTGAGGAGTTAAAGTCTCGACTGATTTCAGCCCCGGTCTTGACGATACCAGATAAGAGTGGGAACTTTGAGGTGTTTTGCGACGCATCAGGTAGAGGATTGGGATGCGTTCTTCAGCAGGGTGATCATGTGGTGGCATATGCTTCTCGTCAGTTGAAGAAGCACGAGCAGAATTATCCTACCCACGACTTGGAGTTGGCAGCTGTGATTTTTGCCCTTAAGCTTTGGAGGCATTATCTGTTGGGGGAGCAAGTGAAGGTGTTCACTGACCACAAGAGCTTGAAGTACATATTTACTCAGAAGGAGCTCAACATGAGGCAACGTCGATGGTTAGAACTGATGGCGGATTACGACATTGATCTTCAGTATCACCCTGGTAAGGTCAATGTAGTACCAGATGCATTGAGTCGATTGCCGGCGATCATGACCCTCACGGCTCAGTGGAGACTCCAGCAGGAAATGAGGGATATGAGTATAGAAGTTCTTCTTCCAGGAGTCACCGCTTCTTTGATGAATCTTCAGATTCAATCGACACTGATCGAGCGAATCAAGGCAGCTCAAGCAGGTGACCCATTTCTTCGGAAGTGCAGAGAGTTAGCAGTGGCTGGTCTTCGACCGGAATTTGTTGTTCATGAGGACGGATCCTTACGATTTGGGAGTCGTATCTGCGTACCAGAAGGAGATGTTCGAGAGGAGTTATTACGGGAAGCTCACAGCTCACCGTATTCTATTCACCCTGGAGGTACGAAGATGTATAAGGATCTGAAGCTGAATTTTTGGTGGCGTGGTATGAAGAGAGATGTGGCTCGTAGTGTGGCTAAGTGCCTTGTATGTCAGCAGGCGTGCGATTGCACGGAGTTCCAGTGTGCATCGTTTCGGATCGCGATACCCGATTTACCTCAGAGTTCTGGACGAGTTTGCAGGTGAGTCTTGGGACCGGTCTCAGTTTCAGCACAGCTTATCATCCCCAGACCGATGGGCAGTCGGAGAGGACCATTCAGATTTTGGAGGATATGCTTAGAGCTTGTATGCTTGACTTTCACGGGTCGTGGGAAGATCACTTGCATTTGGTGGAGTTTGCATACAACAATAGTTTCCAGGCTAGTATTGGAATGGCCCCTTTTGCAGCACTATATGGCAGGAAGTGCCGTTCTCCGTTGAGTTGGGACGATGTTGGTGAACGGGAGATTTTTGGGCCAGAGTTGATTGAGAGATCAGTTGATGCAGTCAGGATTATTCGGGAGCGACTTCGCATAGCGCAGGACAGATTCAAGCATTGGGCGGATGCGAAGCGCCGGAATTTAGAGTTTCAGCCAAGAGATCATGTATTCCTGAATATTTCCCCCAACCGAGGCACCATTCGCTTCGGAAGGCGTGGGAAGTTGAGTCCGCGATATGTGGGACCTTTCGACGTATTAGAGAGAGTTGGAGAAGTGGCGTACCGACTTGCATTACCACCCGTCCTGGCTGGAGTGCATAACGTATTCCACGTTTCTCAGTTGCGAAAATACGTTGGAGATCCGAGTCATGTCGTAGATTTCTCGGAGATTGAGGTGCGATCCGATTTGACATACGAAAAGCAGCCTGTGGCAATTTTAGACCAAAGGGAGAAGACCCTCCGGAATAAGACCGTTTCGCTTGTTCGTGTGATGTGGCACCCAGATTCTCCTGGAGAGTCGACTTGGGAAACTGAGTCTGAGATGCGACAGCGATACCCTCATCTATTTCCTGAATCCTAGCTGTCTTGTCTTGTACCTTCTTCTGAAACGTCTTGTATGACTTTTTTCTATTTTTGGATATGCAATATATTTTGAACTTTATATGAGTTGAGATGAATCTGTCTTTATATTTCGTCATTGTTTTAATTCCGAGGACGGAATTTGTTTTAAGGGGGGTAGGATGTAATGACCGTAAATTTCTAATACGGGTTTAAATAATTTTCTGGTATTTAAATATTAAATATTATTTTTCTAAAAGAGTATTTGTATTTTTCCAATTTTTCTAGAATTTTCTACGATTTAAAAATACTGTATTGTATTATTTTAATAGTTTTGCTAATTATAAATTTAATTATTTCGGTAAAACTTTTAAATTAATAGTTAATTATTTATTATTGTTATTGTTATTAGTATTATTATTTTGATCATAAATTTTTAATAATTATTTGATTTAAATTTTTGGTATTTTTAAATTATTTTGTAAAGGGGTATTTTTTCCCTGTGTTTTCCCTCTCATCGGTTGATCTCTCTGTCTTTCTCTCTCTTCATCTCTCATCTCTCCCCTACCCCATCTCCCTAAAACCCTCCCCCATGTTTCCCGCACACCCCAACCTCGTGATTCCCCCACTCCTCAAAAGCCTCCCTCCCTCACCCTCACTCACACGTCCTCTCTCTCTCTTTCTCATTCTCATTCACCCTCTCTCCTCTATTAATTCTCTCTCAATCAGCTCTCTCTCTCTCACTCTCATTTTCTCTCTCACTCACACTCAGATCACATCTCTCTTCGTACTCTCTCTCTCTCTCTCACTTCGTTCTCCTTCTCTCTCAGCCCATCCCCGACCAACTCGCCCAGCTCGACCTCCGCTCCAAGCTGCCGCCACCTCCCTGAGCTCCACGAGCTCCGACGCCATCGCCGCCAACCTCCAGCTCCCCCTGAGCTCGACCGCCCTCCATGACCCCAACCCGCTGACCTCCGCTCCAAGCCCGACACCGCTGCCCTCTAGCTCCACCACCGAGCTTCGACCTCGCCAAGCCGCTGCTCCGCCGACCGTCGCCGTGCCCAGCTCCGCGTCCACGAGCTCCGACGCCATCACCGACCAACATCTCCTCCTTAACAACGAGCTCTAGCCCTCCATGGCCGCCGCCCCCTGAGCTCAGACCCGCGCAGCGCCTCGCCCAGCGCCGCTTCCAGCTCGCCGCCGCGAGCTCCGACGTCGACCTCCGACCACCGCACACGACCACCGCCTCCAGTTCACCGTCGAGCTCGCCCAGCTCCTCAGCCGCCGCCTCAGCTCCAGCTCCCCCTATCTCCACCTGCAGCACCGCCCTCGCCGCTGCTCCGACGAGCTCCACGACCACCCGCGTCCTAGCCTGCAGCCACCACCCCCGCGGCCGCTGCTTTGGCCACCGCAGCCGGCGAGCTCGAATCAGCTCACTGCAGAAAACTGCAGTTCGGAGCCAACTTCGTACGCGTTTTCCGGCCAACTCCGACCTCCATTTCCGTCGATTCCTTCGCCGGTGCGTAGCCCTTCGTGTTGTCTATCGCACGGTATATTTCTTTCACTTGGGCTCCTTATGTACACCTCGTTATACTCGTTTGAATATCGCACGTCGCATTAACACTCTAATTGTTATTTTAGCCGTCGATTCCGCGAAACTCGTCGTAACGCTGTGCAATCACCCCGACGGTCCCTAATACAGTCCACGATATACCCAAGGCAAGATCCCACTTGCTCAGAACTGAATTTTACATTTATTATGAATTATCTATAATTTTAGATCTGATATATTTATCTACGTGGGATTGTTTGATGAATAATATTAGATAAATCATAATAATATGATAAATAACGTTTTCAGGATAATTATAATGAATTAAAAGAATTTATTTCGGCAGCAGAATTATTTTTGGATAATTATATCAATTAAAAAGAATTTATTTGAGAACGAAATTATTTTAGGAAAATTATAATAATTTAAAAAGGAATTATCTTGGAAAAAGAACCATTTTAGATTAATTATAATTTAAAAAGGAATTATCTTGGAAAAAGAACCATTTTAGATTAATTATAATAATTTTTAGAAATTATCGTATGGAAGAAATTATTTTAGAATGATGAATATTTTTAAAAAAAGAAATTATTTGGGAAAATAGAATATTTTGAATTAATGAGAATTTAACTTGTTTTTGAATATTATTATTTAAAAGATTATTTTTAGAATTATTATAGTGAGAAAAGAACTTATTTCAGAAAAATGGATTATTTTGAAATTAAATTAAAATAATTTATATTAGAGATTATGTTAGTACGAATATTTTGTATGAGGCGCTACAATTCATTAACAAAATCCTTTTTACCGTATTATTATATTAGAGAATACGTAAGTACGGATATTTTGTATGAGAAGTTTGGACACCCTAACGGTAAGATAATAATGAAGTCCACTCATGTATTATTCATGATGTATCTTGTTTAGACATTTCATGTTCATTACAGTTCTCTTTTCTGATTCATAAACCTGCATACTATACTATATTCAGGACCTGTTGATGTGTTGAGAACCTTAGTGGTTCATGACTTAGTGGCCTCGCGCGTCATGAACAGACTTAGTGACATGTGTGTGTGCGTTGATTGAGATAGGTGGTGAACCCGAGTTTCAGCGAAGAATATGGTTGATTGCGAAAACGAAAAGAGTTGGGTTGGGAAAGTCTTAGTTCGCATGATCGAATATGATTGTTGACTAACTTCCAGGCCACACCAGAGACCTGTTTCGTCCTGGGGTTGGTTTGATGGACCAAGTGACCTGTTTCGCCACTTGGATTCGTGACCTGTTTCGTCACCTGAGCTTTGCCTGAGTCCGGACCGGGCCGAGATCGGATTGCGTGTAGTCCTCTAGCCGCCTGTTTCGCGGGATTGGATGCGCGTAGGGGATGGTGAACAATCAGTCTTCCGGTAATGCGAACTTGGACCTATTTGAGAGATGGACAAGTGAGTCTTAGGATGTTTAGTAATCGACCCAATTACCGTTTCCACACAGCAGCATGTTATCATTAGATTTCCAGTTGCATGTACCATTGTCCTTCATATTAGTATTATTACTGTCATAGCATGGGTCATACGACCGTTTTATTTGTTCATGTGAGATCTTGCTGTGTGCCATACACGCTAACGTACACCTGTTTTTCTCTGGTGTACGTCAGACTTAGGAGACGAACAGGTTCAGTTCGAAAGCAGACTCGACCCGAGCATCGAGCGAAGCGTCCTATAGCCACCTAAAGTCCCCACACAAAACAAAGAGGGCCTTCCCTCTGCTTCTGTTGTAAACATTTGATTTGTTAGTTTGTAATAAGCCTTCTTATAAATACAAACGAAACTCCTTCCTTCGGAAGAATCAAATTTTCACCCTACAGTCTTCCCAGTTCCTCCTGGACCGTCAATAAAGAAAACTCCACTTTTATTTGCTTCAACTCTTGTTAGTATTGTAGTGTATGCAGTATGTTGTTCATAGTTGAGTTTTGTTGCAGCATTTAGATCATCAGTTGAGATTTGTACATCTAGCTCTTCTTTAATTTCTCTTGGGTATGAACCTTCCTCTGTAATGTTATTTGCTTGTAAAGGTGGCAAATCAAATTTTTTAATATCCTTTCCCATACTCTCTAAGTAGAAGTTAATATTGAGAAGAGTATCATTTATCACCGAAGCTCTAGTAGCATTTGGTTTCCTTGAGAAGTCTTCAGATAATGATTCAATATATTTATCCCACAAATGATTAACATCTGTAGGCTCACAATGAACCAATATAGTTGCAAACAAACGTCGAAGTGCTGTTGGCATTTGGAAGATGATGGCTTTATCTAAGCACTCTCTTATGCTATCATCAGATTCCAAAAGACCTAATTTATGGGTTGATTGCTTGAAAGATTTGCAATGAATACCATTGACCGTCAGTAGATCCTCAAATTATGTCGGACACCTAACGTGAGTAAGCAATAGTCGCAAGTAATATCTCTCTCCTTCAATTGGATTAGCCCCATTTATTCGACCTATCACTTGTCTCTGTTTTCTTGGACTCCAAGATTTTGATGTTGAATCCCAAACATAACATTCAGGAAATTCCACATATAATAACTCCTTTTCATGGTCTTTTACATGTTTCTTCTTGTTACCTTCTTTAATTTTTTTACACATAGTAAAAAATTCTGTAAGCATCGTCTTGGAGACATGTTCTAAGTGAATCAATTTAGATAGGTCTTGATGTTTCCAATAAGAAACATATTGATGATTTGGCATGTGAAGTTGTAAGTTAATGACAGCCGGGAATATCTCATTAAGATGGAATTCATATATTCTCCAAAAAGCTTCTTGAGCTGATACCCATCTTGCATCTTGAAAATTTTTGATTTCATTCACCACTTTTTCCCCTTCATTATATTCAATGTTTACTGCCACTCTATCATGGCCTTTATATATGTACTTATAAAGGTATTTAACTGCTTTTATGCCTGAGCATATTTCAACATTGATGTGACAGTTATAACGTGTCAGCAAATAGGGATTATAAGGTACCACCCATTGATTATTAAGGATTTTGTTTCGAACCAACATTGTTCTATTATTTTTGCTCCTTTTATAAATTGGGTAAGCATCTTTCGCTTGTAGTGATCTTGGAGAAAACTCTCTAGGGTAGTGATATTTACACTCTCCATTTTGCATGCAAACATTCTTCATATTTAACTCTCCACAAGGGCCACGCATCATATGTTTTTTTACCAGTTCATATAGGATTGGATTTTCATACTGGTTTGGAATTTCTGCTGATACGTACTTATCATAATGATCTGATAAGACGATTTTGTGTTTTCCCATTAGAATAATCAACATGTGTGCATGAGGCAACCCTCTTTTTTGAAACTCGATGACATGAACATGGGCTGCAACTTTTCCAAAGATTTCCTTTTTAAATAGCTGATCTTTCAGGTCTTGCAATTTTCCTCTAAATATCCTTGAGGTTAGATTCGGTCTATCATTATGTGTCTGTCCTGGATGTAGCTCCTCCGTGATTTCTTCCCATTCAGGATTGCATGTCATTGTGATGAAAATATCTGGTTTGCCAAATCGTTGTACTAATGACATTGCATCAAGATATCTACGACGCATATCTCTAGGACCACCAATAAATGATGATGGCAGCACTATTCTTTTCATGCTTTTGCTTCTCCAGCAGCTACACTATCGACTATGCCTTGGAATAACTCTGCTCTGATTTCTGATTGTTTCTTTCTAAAATAATCAAGTCTTGTTGTTTCAAGCTTTATGTACATATCAGCAGCATATTGATAGAACAAACGGCCTGCCGATGTTAATACTGTAGACTGTCGAATGTCTCTTATCTGGAATTTGTAACAATAATATTCTCGACATGAGACGCTTCCCGCCTTTGGTGCTTTAACACCTACAAGTCTACAGGTTAAGTTAATTTTTAATATTTTAATATTATTAAACAATTTTAATTATGATTTACCTTCCCTTTCTCGTTTAAATATATCTTCTGCAGATGTAAAAGTTTGCTGAGTTACTTGAGATGTTGTATTTACTTGTTTTGACCGGCGAATATCATTTTTATCCCTTCTTTTAATATTTTGGTGCCATCCTACATCTCCGCCTGGAAAGAGTAAAGGATATTGTAAAGGATCATAACAACCAAAATAATGCTTAACTTGATGATTCTTGCCAGAGTGTGAATGGACAACTATTTCTCTCTCATACGGAACATTATCATTATTTCCCTCTACCCAGACAGCTGCAACCTGATCCACTATTGGCGAGTTGTAAATACGTTGATCTACTGCAGCATCTCTATTTATAATGATCTTGAAGTCTTCAAGAGATGGAAAATCATTTAGTTTCCGCAGAAATTTTGCATATGGGTTTCCTTCTAATATATCCATCAATCTTTTAGTTGTAGTCGTACTCATGTTTGCATTATCTAATATTCCCATTCGATTTTGCAACTCATTCTCCGTATCGTAAAAGTAAAGTTGAAAGTAGGAAGGCTTATTTTCTTCTGGAATTAGAGAGGGGAGATTATGATATATTTGTCCTTGTGCTCTAAATGTGAAAATACCCTTTCTGTTTGATGCAAGTTCTCTATCAAACCTTGCCCCAAATGATGTGAATGAGAAAATGCTATTATACTTTCTGGTTTGTCTTCGAAACTCAATTGCCTCTTGGGTTTGTACTGTATAAAGGGCATATAACTCGTCATTAACATTCACATCTGCTAGGTGGATTTCACCATTGTGACAACAGGATGTTGGTGGCTCATGTTCAAACTTTTTTTCTCCACAAAATGAACAAGACTTTGGAGTGCGTAGTTTATGTAATAAAGAACATACTGGTTCATGTGTAATTTGCCTAGAAAAAAAATAATAGTTTTTAGTGTTAAATAAATTTAGATATATAAAATCATGTAATTATTTTAATAAATTATAAAATTAATCTATGCAAACCTCCATGCTCATATTCTCGCTGTTGCGCTCCACAAAACAAATCAATCTTACGTTTTCCCTTGCTATTGGTACTACTGCCAGCTAAATCATTTCTTTTCCTCTTTATATTATTATCAATGACCTTCTGAATGTAAGTTCTCTTCTGATCAACATTCAACCGATTATATTTGGTGTTTCTACTCTCATGTATTAGAATGTGGTCTTCTGTTAAAAAATAATAAAATATACTATTAATAAACACAAATACACATAAAGCAATAATAATATATATTTATGTTGAATTCAAACCTTGGTTTGAAGTCATTTGGAAGAAGGTACTCTTATGCAAATGTATAGTGATTATGCAATCCAAGAAGTAGAATGTAAATTTCTACAAGGGAAAAAAAATTAATGTGTTAAATTATTGATTTATTAAATTAAACATAAGTATAGCAGTGAATATAATTTGAGAGAATAAGTATATTTTATTTGTTGTTCAATAGTACTTAAGGTTTTTTTTAAGAAATTTGGTAAACTATACATGCATCAGTAATCACAAATATCTCACATGCTAAGGTTAATTTTTTTTAAGTCATATAATAATAATAATAATAATAATAATAAATATTTAAGTGTAGAAGAAGATAAATACAAGGAAATAGAGTTATCATCACTATGAACAAAATAAAGATAAAGGAGAAGAAAGTTGCTTAACTAACCTGAATCACCGACAACTTTAGAAATGTTTTAAAAAACAACAAGGCAAATCCAACCAAGTAGGATATCTGCATTAATATGAAAAAATGTTAAATAATTTAATCTACACGTAATAGTGTATTACAAAACTTATATAATTACTCAGAGACAAAACATACATAATTATTCAGAGACAACATATATAATTAATAAAAATGTTAAATTATTTACGTGAGAATTGCACAACAGGTTTTCACAACATACTTAATTACTCAAGGAACAGGTTTTATCGAGTAATGGCTACAAAACATATTCATATCTTTAATCTATTGTTTATGCAATTGATATTAGATTGTTCAAAACAGAATTGATATACCTAATACCTAATTTAGGGAAATAATCACAACCGAAATCACAACCGAAAAAAAAATTAACTAAACTCTATCATTTGTGATTCTCCGATTCCAGAAACAAATCCAAGACAACCCATATCTTTCTCATATCCAATTCCAAACCAAATCAAAGAAACGACAATGTAATTATTTCATAGTTTCCAATCATCCAAGGGAACTACTTTGCATGGATCAACTTAAAAAATAGAAACTAAGGTTGCATAATTTCCAATCATCCAAGGGTTTGTTCTCCTCTCTAATTATGAACCAAATCAAAATCAAATAAAAATAAATTACTAAATGCAATCTTTCTTTGCTTTTCATGTGCACTATTTGATATTAGATTGATGAAATTAGAATTGATATACCTAATTATAAAATAAATCTAAACCTAAATCACAAACTAAAAATCAGCATCACAAATGAGGGAAATAACATTACAAGCCTCAATATCACATACTATTTCCAAAGTCATTATCTCAATCCAGCAATTGGGCTATGTGAAACGCAACACTTTTGCCAGGATTTTTTTATTGTTTTAAGTGATTGTGCATATGGTTCAACAGAAGCCTTTACAATACTTGTCATTTTATATTTGATTTTCATTTTAGAACTGTATAGGTAAAATAAAGCAAGCTACTATAAATAACACAGTTCTGTATCTAACTGACTGCACAAGTATGTATATATGTACGCATGTATATAATGCATGCATAATTATAAAAAATCAGACTAAAATGTATATTTCAACTCAAATAGACGCAACTAAGCAAACTAAAGGGTATTTTGTGATACATGGCTCATGTCTGACTCACAAGCACTAATGTTAAGCAAACAGAAAACAGAAAGGGAAAACTGTTGATCTTTAGTTCCAACTTACATATGTTCCATGGGTAGTAGATAGATAATAGATGGTTTAATACAAGTGGATACAAGATTATAGTAGGATTTCCCCTTTTAGACATTATGGGCTGTTTCAAGACTATTAGCCGAATAACCATCTAGATCATCTTTAGTTCCAACTTCCATATGTTCCATGGGTAGTAGATAGATAATAGATGGTTTAATACAAGTGGATACAAGATTATAGTAGGATTTACCCTTTTAGACATTATGGGCTGTTTCAAGACTATTAGACGAATAACCATCTAGATCAATGGCCTTTGCCACTACATCTTTCCAATTGGGTAACATTGTTTGAATTTCTCTAGCCACTAATATCGAGCATATTTATGCTTGATTCCAAGCTAATGTGCATGCCATGACCCCTTGAGATGTGCTTTACTATTGATAATTTGTCTAGTCATATATGTGTGTGTGTGTGAGTGTGTGTGTGTGTGTGTGTATAGTCAATTTCAAGGATAATAGACCCTTATCCAATCCATGTACAACCTAAAATATTTACAAGTTCTGACTGTCAAGTGCAAGTTTGTTTTATTTTACAGCACTTTCTTATTAACATTGAGTGACATCAGAATGTGCCTGTGTCTGTTTTGAGCAGGGAATGTCCTGAAGGAGCTATGGAAGCTATTTCGACTCTTATTTTTGTCGCTGCAAGGTTTTATGATCTGCCAGAATTATCTGATCTCAGACAAGTATTCACAGAGAGATACGGGAGTCAAATGGAATCATCCGTGGATGCCTTGGTAATTAGACCTTCTCCTTATTGTTTTTCCCCCCAACATGTTGGCTCTATTCAAATGTTTCAATTCTGATAGCTTTCAACCATTCTTTATTCTATATGTTCAATTTAATACTGAACTCAGTTAGTAAATACCATTGACATTCATAATGAAAGCAAGGGCACACATGTTCTTCCATCATGAGAATTCTCTATCAGACTCAGCACTTGACCACTCAAAACCTCAAAATTAAAAAAAAAAATCATATTTCCCACTTTCAAAGCTTTCATATCAAACACCATATCAAGAAATCAATTCCCAAACACATATAAGATACAAAAGAATTTAAGAATTTTATGAAAAATAAATGACCAATAGATACATGGTGAACTTACATATAAGAGGTATATTCTGAACAGTTACGAACTTCAGTAATTTCTACAAATTTAAATTAACATTTGTAAATGTTGAAACTTTTGATTTGCGTAAACTACATCATTCTTACACACTTACAGGGTGACGTGGCATTTTGGATTCATGTGCTGGTTATTGAGAAAGTGGCTGAGGAAGACTTTAGCAAGGGCGACTTGTCAATGTACGCATGTCTCTCATTGTTAATCAAGTATAGAGAAAAAAAAACCGAACAATCTATTTTCAGACCCAAAAAAAAAAAAAAACAAAATCACGTCTATATCAATCTCAAATCTTTTTCACTGTCATATTTTCTTATTAAGGCCGATTTCTCCTCTCATCACTACTTCAGAACTCTCTCACCTCTTCCTGTACTATTTTAAGCTCCCCATTTTCTGACCAAATTTATATCTAATTATTTTATATGTTCAATTTAAATTAAAAAAAAACCATATTTACCAACCTTCAGAGCTTGAATATGAAACACCATAACAAGAAATCAATTCCCAAACAAATATAAGATACAAAAAAATGTTATAAATGGAAAACAGAAGTAATTTAGGAAATAAATCACAACCAAAATTAAAATCTAAAAATTTAAAGAACTCAAATCAACTGAACTTACTTTCTAATGTCGATCCAGCTGCTTTTGGAATATTTAAACCCCTCTCGCGTGAAACTAGAGGGAATCGAAAATTAGTGTAAATTTTAGAAGAAAATGAAAGGACTGAAGAAGTAGAGGTTAAATTTAGAGATAGGGTTTTGTATAAAGGAGTGAAGATGAAGAAGAAATACCTTACTGAATCCCCAATTGCAGAAATATTTGGAGATGAATGCGGAAATTCGGAATAAATAGTAATCTGTGCAGATTTCTCTAATGCTTCGGCTTCGACGGATAATTGAATCGAACGAATAATCGACATCTTTGCAAATTCCTGTAACGCTTCGGCTTCGTCGGAGAAGGGTAATGGATGATCTCTTTGAATTCGGCGACGAGGAAGGCGTAACGTAGGCAAAATTTAATGTGACGAAATTATATAAGGGAGAAATTAGGTATATTTATGATGGTTGAAGGTTAATTTCAGGATGGGAAAGTTTTTCAGGAACTGGCTCTTTTAAAGGGGTAATAGATATATATATATATATAAGAAGAAGTGTTAAGATGACGCCTTGGATAATCATCTAAGGACGCGACCTAAAATCACATAATCGAGCAACATTGTGGATGATCCGCTCCATTGAATTTAATCTACATATTCTAAAACCCTAACACACCAAGTTTTGGGTGAACTCGTCATCATTTGACCCTTCATCCACTCGTATCAATTTTAACGGTTTCGAATGAATAGAACTTTTCACATGGCTCGACGGAGGGTCAAACGACTCTAAATTCACCCCAAACTTGGTGTGTTGGGGTTTTAGAATATGTAGATCAAGTTCAACAGGAGTCTCCTTAGGGTACATCTAAGGATGCACCTCTCAATGTATCAATTGGACTATTTTAATGGATGACCCGCTCCTTTCACCATTATCTAAATGTCTTAAAACATCTACTAAATAAAAATCATGATATGTGAATATTTCTAACACATATTTTTCATTGTCTCTTTTGTTGTGTGAATATTTCCCACATATATTTCTAACACAAATATTTCTAACACAAATATTTCTAACACAAAATAAAAATCATGATATGTGAATATTTCCCACATATATTTCTAACACAAATATTTCTAAGGTGACTCATTAGGCTCCATTTAAGGACGCGCGATCTGAGTCGTCCGTTCAAAAAAACTCCAATGAATCTGAGCCAGACATAGTGTATCCTTCTCTCCTCCACCTCCTCCTCTCCTCTGCGTCAGGCCACCATGCTCAGTCCGATCGAACCGCCACATCGGTGATGCATTAGCTCGCCGCTAGGCGCGTCGCTTCCCTCTTCCTCTTCCACTTTTCATATATTTTTTTTTCATTTCCTTTTTTTGTTTCTTTCTTTCATCCTGCGCTAGATCGCCCGCCGCGCTCAGATCCCACCTGAGGCACGACACACTCGAGTCTGCGACCTCCGCTACCTCCACGTCGTCCGTCTCCTATGTTCCTGCTTGAACCTAGAGAGGGGGGGGGGTGGGGGTGATTAGGGTTTTATGCTAATCTAATCTGATTTTATACTAATTAAAACTTACTAACGAATTATTCTTTCAAGATAGATATACAATATGTTATGAGCAAGAATATACAATATGAACAAAGAGATATATCCTATATGGTGAAATATATGCAAGGATATATAAACAACACAAGGGTAAACAATCTAAACTAAAGATACAATTGTGATAAGGCAATATAAACAATGCAAACACACAATATGATCACGAAGTTCAGACCTTCCGTCCTACGTCTCCGTTCCCAACTCCCGGGAAGAAATCCACTATCATAACTGTGTTTTCTACGCTCACCCGAATAGCGTTTCCACCTCACAATTCGGTTTTCTAGCTAACTGAAATCTTTACAAACACACACTCTTGTAATCCCACTTTACACTCTCACTAGTGTTGGTCTCTAGTCTGTTTCTCCCTCAAGTATTAGGAATTATAACCTACCTCTAGGCATTACCATCTACTGCACTCCTCTTGGGATGACCCAGTCTCTCATCACACATTCCTCTCGGTGTACAAGTGTATTACAAAGTGATCTCACAAATTAAGAACGAAAAATTAACTTATGGGTCAACTCATAAAATTCATGAGTCGACTCATAAGTAGCCGTTACAGACTAAAAATTAACTTATGGGTCAACTCATAAAATTCATGACTCGACTCATCATGCATGGGTCGACTCATGAAGTCATGGGTCGACTCAACAGAAACAAAACATACTTTCCAGCATAGTTTGTGAGTCGACTTATGATAGGCATGAGTCGACTTAACCTAATGGGTCGATTCATGATGTTGTTAGTCGACTCGTCAGAAAAAAATATAAACTACACAATAGTTTATAAGTTGACTCAACACTGTTCATGAGTTGACTCAAGACATGCACACTGTCTGTTTTAAACAGAAATCTAATTTTCAAACCTCTTTTAAAAATAGTAAATTAAATAAAAAAATATAAAACTTTGGAAAATAATTGTAAACATGATAATAAACATGCTACAAAATGATTTGAAAATGTAAACACATGAGTTTTGACATTTTAGCTTAACCATATTTTGAAACATTACAAAATGATTTTGTAGACTTAATAAAAGATGTATATGATTATTGTTAAGTCCAAAAATTAAGAATATAATATTTTCACAAAATTGCATATTTTGTAAACTTTTCAGAAACAATAAATATAATTTTATTGAACTAAATAAAATTGATATTGATGAAATCATATATATGCATATAAGTATGAAACAAGAAATGTATTTTCAATTATATTCAATTGTTTCATATTAAAACTTGAAAACTATTAAACCAAAACATATGTTGTATATATATATAACTACATATATATACAAAGAAACCAATAAAATGTGTGTGTATATATGATTGAGCTTAAAGTACTTAACATACATAATATAAACCTAAAATTAAATTACCCAAGCTATAGGTTTTCAATAAGCTCGACTTGGTACACTTGCGGATGAAACTTGAACTTGGATCTTCAACTTGAATTGCGTAGCTTCACTCTACTATTCCGTCAACCTCCATTGGATTTGATCGTGAATGCTCGATTCCATCCATCCTCCAACTTATTATTTGTCTACAATGAATACAAAACACAAACACTAGACATACAATATTAGATATAAATTGTTTGTTAAACATAATCAAAACAAAGAGGCCAATAGTCCCTTCATGGTCCGCGCTCACCGCCCGTGCTGCCCACTCCCGCTCTCATGTCCGTCGCCGATGATCAGATCCACCGAGTATGCCGACCGCAGCTACCCGCATCGTCGCCGATCGCAGCTCCCACGACCCGTGTCTCTTCCTCCCGCCTCCTCTCCTCCGCCTGCATTCACCACCGCCGAAGATCCCTTCACGTCACGTGGGAGTTCCCAACTCGCCATTGCCGCTCCCGGCCTCACCCACGAGTTCCCACTTTGCTGTAGCCATAGCCCCTAAGTCATGGCTTCGAACAAATTGAAAGGATCTATATCGTAATTTAATAGTTCATTTTTTCACAAAGTCATTTTCGATATCATAATTTTTATGCTAAATGTAGAATCTTAGATTATGGGATCTTTATGTTTGAATTCATTAACAACATTGTCGAAAAGCGATCAATAACAATTTCAGAAGGAGATTGTGCAAAGTACAGATCAAAGTTTTGTGCAGCTCTCTTGTATGCACACGATTCATCATTTTTGTAAAATTTATTTTAATTTTTTTATTGGTTGTTGTTATTGTTGGCCTTCTTGTTTTGATGATGTTTAACAAACAATTTACTGCTAATGTTGTTTGTCTAGTGTTTGTGTTTTCGTATTTATTCTAAGGAAATAACGTGTTGGAGGATGGATGGAATTGCGCATTCACGATCATATCAAATGGAGGTTGGCGGAATTGTTGAGTGAAGCTACACAATTCAAGTTAAAGATCCAAGTTCAAGCTTCATCCGTAAGTGTACTGAGATAGAGCTTCGTTGAAGATAATAAGCTTGGGTAATTTAGTTTAGGAGTTTATATTATGTGTGTTAAGTACTTTAAGCTCAATATCATATACACACACATTTTATTGGTTTCTATGTATATATATATAGTTATATATATATGTACACATTTTGTATGTATATATATATAGTTATATATATATGTACACATTTTGGATTTTGGTTTATCCACAAACAAAGTTTCTACAAGCATATAAATAAATATTTATATTCATACATTTTTGTTTTTATGTGGATAAGTTGGTTTGGTTTAATTTCATAGATACTCATATGTTTCATATGCTATTGTATTTGTGAAAATACTATATTCATTGTTTATGGACTTAATAACAATCATATACATCTTTTATTAAGTCTATATAATCATTTTGTAATGTTTCAAAACATGATTAAGCTAAAATGTCAAAACTCATATGTTTACATTTTCATGTTTTGGACTATTTTACAAAATAATGATATTTTTTATTTGAGAGGTCCTTTCTAAAAACCAGTTTTTGTAACATGTGTATTATTATGTCTATAATCATTTCCCAAAGGTTTACATTTTTTGGAATTTATTTAATATTTTTAAATAGGGTTTTAAAATAAAAAAAATCAACTTTCAAACCCGTTTTCTCATATGTCAGTCTACGGTCGACCGTCACGATCGACCACGCCTTTGTTTTTAACCTGCGGAGCCAACAGTAACTTTCACGGTCGATCGCCACGGTCGACTGTCAGCCTAAAAATTCCCACGATCGACCGCCATGGTCGACCGTCAAAGTTTCTGGAATTTTCTGAGCCTTGAAAGTGGCTCACGGTCGACCGTGAGATTTTCACAGTCGACCACCGTTCACTCCAATGGTCATTTTGTACAGAATCTAATTTTTGATTCTATTGGTTTTTTGGTTATTTCTGTTGGGCTTTTGGCTGAGGTTTTGGGAGGCTATAAATACCCCATTGATCTCAGTTCTCATGAAATTCAAGAGAATGTTTTAAAAAGTTTAACAAGGGTTTAAACTTGTTTAGTGTTTGTTTAAAAGAGTGTTTAAGAAGCTTTTAAGCAATTGAGAGTTTTGGGTTTATGAATGCAATTACACAAGAGCTTGAGGAGATCCTATTGGTGCTTGAGCTTCCATCCATCTTCCCTCAATCTCTTGATCCATTGAAAAGTTTTCTAAACTCTATTTCTAGCTTTATATCTATTTGTTTGTTTATCATTTTATTAAAGCTAGTTTTATATTGAGTTTAGATTTGATTTACCTTATTGTTACACACACCCACTTGAGCTTTTAGTATTTACACACATAGTATATTGGGGTTGTGAGAGATTGTAACAATTGAGTTATGCTTAATTGAGTTCTCATTCATGTTAGAGAATATTTTATTGTAGTTATGCTGTGAGTGTTGTAAAGTTTTCGATGAGCTAGAAAACTGAGTGTGAGGTGTAGACATTGATCGATGAGTGTTGAAAACCAACATTATGAGAGTGTGAATTGTGAAGTTTTCGATGAACTAGAAAACTGAGTGTGAGGTGTGGATGTTGATCGGTGAGCGTTGAAAACCGACATTGTGAGGTGTAAACGTTATTCGGGTGAGCGTAGAAAACCCGGTTGTGATAGTGGATTTCTCCCCGGGAGTGGGGAGCGGAGACGTAGGACGGAAGGTCCGAACTCCGTGATCATATCATGTGTTTGAGTTTGTTTTGACGCACTTCTCTTATGTTTATATTTCTTATCGTCATTGTCCATTGCTCTTTATTTATATCATCCACTATCTTGTTTATGCTTATTTCACCCTTGTGTTAATTTGTATATCGTTGCATATATCTCATACTATATATCATTGCTAGAATATTGCTCTTTGTTCATATTGATTATTCTTGCTTGTAACATATTGTATATCTCTCTTGTAAGAATAATTCTCTTTGTTCATATTGATTATTCTTGCTTGTAACATATTGTATATCTCTCTTGTAAGAATAATTTATTAATTAGTTTTAATTGGCATAAAATCGGATTAGATTAGCATAAGACCCTAATCACCCCCTCTCTAGGATCTAACAGTTGTGTATGCGAATATGTGGATGACATTATGTGGATAAGTGGAAATAACAGGATGTTCATTGTAAATGTTATTTGGGACTTTTTCTATTCTGTGAGATTTTTGCCATATGTAGAAGGAATTGTTTTTGTAAGTTGAAAAATGATTCCTGTGAAGTTTCATGTTGACAAATGATTCCTGTGAAGTTTTTGCATCTTTTGGTGTTTGCATCGGTAAGCTGATATATTGTTTTTGTTATGTTGTTTGCTTTTATGGTGAATGATTGTGGCTTATGGTATACTTCAATATATTGGAATCTGATGGTTTGGGGTTTGGTCTGTTTGCTCTTTTATTGGACCCACTAATTCAATTTTTTTCCTATTTATTCAATTTTTGTACACACTTATTCAAGTTTTGTACCTCTTTAGTTTAATTTTGTACCCACTTACTTAATTTTGTACCTACTTATTCAATTTTTGTACCGACTTATTCAAGTTTTGTAGCTCATTGTTCTGAAAAAAGTTTTGTGTCCACTTGTATATAGTTTTGTAACTCCTTAACTCAATTTTGTACCTACTTATGCAAGTTTTGTAACTCATTGTTCTGGACAAAAAATTTTGTAGCCACTTATTCAAATTTTGTACCTCTTTAGCTCAATTTTATACCACTTATGCAAGTTTTGTAACTCATTGTTCTGGACAAAAAGTTTTGTACCTACTTATTCAAGTTTTGTACCCACTTAGTCAAGTTTTGTTCCTACTTAGGCACGTTTTGTACCTCATTGTTAAATTTTATACCCACTTATTCAAGTTTTGTACCCACTTATTCAAATTTTATACCTTAATGTTAAATTCATATTAGTTCTAGGCTCTTGGGCTCTTATGTTAGTTCTAACACACGGCATGTTAGTTCTAACCTACGACACGTTAGTTCTAGTTCTAATTCATGTTAGTTCAAGGCTCTTGGGCTCTTATATTAGTTCTAACCCACGGCATGTTAGTTCTAACCCACGGCACGTTAGTTCTAGTTTTGTACCCACTTAGTCAAGTTTTGTACCTACTTAAGCACGTTTTGTACCTCATTGTTCTGAAAAAACTAGTTTTGTACCCAGTTATTCAAGTTTTGTACCCACTTAGTTAAGTTTTGTTCCTACTTAGGCACGTTTTGTACCTCATTGTTAAATTTTGTACCCACTTATTCAAGTTTTGTACCCACTTATTCAATTTTTTTACCTTATTATTAAATTCATGTTAGTTCTAGGCTCTTGGGCTCTTATGTTAGTTCTAACCCACGTCATGTCAGTTCTAACACATAGCATGTTAGTTCTAACGCACGGCACGTTAGTTCTAGTTCTAATTCATATTAGTTCTAGGCTCTTGGGCTCTTATGTTAGTTCTAACCCATGGCATGTTAGTTCTAACACACAGCATGTTAGTTCTAACCCACGGAACATTACTTCTAGTTCTAACTCATGTTAGTTCAAGGTTGGCTCTTTTGTTAGTTCTAACCCACAACATGTTAGTTCTAACCTACGACACTGTATGGTGTAAAATTTGGATCTTGATGCGAGATTTGTATTATCTGTGTGTTTGTTACAAATAAATGAAATCAAGATTTACAACAGAAGAGGAGAGAAGGCTCTCCTTATTTAACGTGGGTTCTTTGGTAGCGATAAGACACCTCCCTCGATGCTTATATCGAGTTTGCTTCCCTTGGACGATACGATCAACGTTGCGGTTGGAGATTCAGTACGCAGTAGAAGCTCCAAGGTGATTTTGTTCGAGTTTACCTGAGGCCAAACAAATGCTTAGGCTTGTCGATCGGTTGCTCGACGGTTGGAAGTCAACTACCCGAGCTTGATAAATATCAAGGCCGGAAGCTTAGAGAGGGCTACAATGCAATAGTTTGCAGAGCTAAAGAACCTCAGATCTGAGAGTTCAGACTGAGTCTACTTCAACAGTCTAAGCTTACAGCCAGGAGTGTTCTACTAGCAGACCAATCAAATACCAACAGGTTCGGTTTAATTTTAGCAGCAACAGCCCCAAGTCTCTGTTCAAAGAGCCTTCAGAATGAAAATATGCCAAGCCCTGGTCCGATTTCAGCCTCAATGGTCAGGTCTCCATGAAAGCAAGAAAAAAAGACCTCTTTCACATTGTGTGAAGGTAGCTTTAAATAGGCAAGGGATGGCATGGGCTATCCCTTGATTTGTGGGATTTGACTACTACCAGCCGTCCTATCTGTGGGATGTGACCACCTAGCGAGCCTAACAGCTGCCCTAGCTATGGGATGTGACCATCTAGAGGGTCCTGTTAGCCTCCCTCTTCTTGTAGCCATTAATGGCTATTTGTAGAGTAGGAGAGTTCCTTGAACTGTGGGCTATGGCCATGCCTAGGTGAGGGCCGCCATGCTCTCCTCCTTGATTCGTAGAATATGACCACTGATGTGATTGTTTCCATACCCTAAATGGACCATTATCAAACGTGCTGGCAAGGTCAGACTCATGCTGGTGAGTCGACTTCTGGTGGGTCTAATCCATGCAGTCGGGTCAGCTAAACAGGCGGCGCTGGCGAGTCAGCCAAACAGGCGGGGCTAGTGATCTTAGTTAGTACGGGTAGGCCCAATGTTCAGGTGGGACCCCAACTCGTGTTGTCGAGATGGTCGAGTTGAATCTTGGTAGGTAGGCCCCCCAACTCGACACCACCCTTCGAGTCGATACGAAGGGTCTCACCCATTTGATCTTTGAAGTGAAGGGACTCTTGGCGATTCGACTCTGGGAAGAGGAGTCGACTAAGGCTGCCCTTCTAGTCGACTGAGCGGTCTCGGCTTAGGGTTCAGGGTCTCAGACCTTGAGTCGACTAAGGTCCCCCTTCTAGTTGACATGAGAGGTATTGGCTCGGGGTCTCGTCTAGAGGTCTTCAATGTGAGGGGGTCCCCCTTCTAGTTGACATGAGAGGTATTGGCTCGGGGTCTCGTCTAGAGGTCTTCAATGTGAGGGCGAGTCGGCACAGGGAGTCTCATCCCCTTAGTCTTGTGGTCTTGAACTTCGAGGCTGCTGAGGTCGCCCTTCGAGTCAACACGAGAGGTCCCGGCTCTCTGGTCTCATCCCGAGGTCTCCGACACGAGGGTGAGTCATCGTAGGGGGTTTCGACCACTTTGGGGTGTCATCCTGAGGTCAGCAGAGTTGTTAACTTTGAGGGTCTTGTCTGACACCGACCTTCGAGTCGACGAGAGGGGCTCGGCCACCTTCAAGTTGACGAGAGGTTCTTGGCCACTTCGGTCTTCAAAGGCGGACTAACACCGCCATTTGAGTCAACGAGGGGGTCTTGGCCACATTCGAGTCGGCTTCAAGAGGACTAAGTCGGCTGAACCCTAAGGGTGTCGGCTGTAATATGGATTGAGTCGGCTAGACCCTAGGGGAGTCAGCCTGCCTTACTACAGATAGACCCTTGAGCTCTTTTGCCTATTCCAAGTTGCTGTGTAGGGATAAAGGCAATTTTTATTGCCTACATGCACGTTAGTTCTAATTTTATACCCACTTATTCAAGTTTTGTACCCACTTAGGCAAGTTTTGTACCTACATAAGCACATTTTGTACCTTATTGTTCTAAAAAAACTAGTTTTGTACCCACTTATTCAAGTTTTGTACCTACTTAGTCAAGTTTTGTTCCTACTTAGGCACGTTTTGTCCCTCATTGTTAAAATTTGTACCCACTTATTTAAAATTTGTACCTACTTATTCAAATTTTGTACCTTATTGTTAAATTCATATTAGTTCTATGCTCTTGGGCTCTTATGGTAGTTCTAACCCATGATATGTTAGTTCTAATGCACGACATGTTAGTTCTAATCAATGGCACGTTAGTTCTAATCCATGGCACGTTAGTTCTAGTTTTGTAACCCACTTATTCAAGTTTTGTACCCACTTAGTCAAGTTTTGTATCTACTTAAGCATGTTTTGTACCTTATTGTCCCGAGGTCTCTGAGGCGAGGGTGAGTCGTCATTGGGGGTTTCGACAACTTAGGGTGTCGTCCTGAGGTCGGCGGAGGTGTCAACTTCGAGGGTGTTGTCTGACACCACCCTTCAATTTGACGAGGGGGGCTCGGCCACCTTCGAGTCGACGAGGAGTTTTTGACCACTTTTGTCTTCGAAGGGCGGACTAACACCGCCCTTCGAGTCGATGAGGGGGTCTCGACCACATTCGAGTCAGCTTCAAGAGGACTGAGTAGGTTGGACCCTAAGGGAGTCGGCATGAATATGGATTGAGTCGGCTGTGTTAGATCTAGGTGCCCTGCAGGCAATAATTGTATATTATAACAGGACCTATATGAATATAACATCCTTGTTCAAAATGATAGTATGCTATTTTGGTCAGTATTTATCTGGTATTTTTTAAATACAGATATAGTCCTTAGAATGATACTAGACTATCAGACATTTTGGATATAATCGTAATGAAGAGATCTAATTTGTCATTAACGTATATTCTTAAATGTTCCAAGTCGATGAAGTGTTGAAATGAGACATCATCACTTTGGGAAGACTAGTGTATACTCTATTTCTCCTTTGGTAGGATAATGATCCATCTCTTGAATCATTGATGTGAGACATCATGATATAGTATACAGGTGACTCATTAGTGAATGAGTTGACTGAACGACTCACTGAGAACATCTAGTTGGTAATTATACTTAACTGTCAAATAGAAGTTCTCAAGTGATATTGTACATAAGTAGTCTCTTGATCTGAGGCATGAGTGTAATATCTTACATGTCAGTATATATGTACTTAGACTTTTACCTAAGCACAATTCTCAATGAGTTGTGCATAATGGTTCTTGTTGGGTGCATCCCGAGACATAAGTAGATATTGAGATGCCAAGATGGAATTCGTCTCTTCCAGTATAGGGGTTAATATCATAAGATTGTTTGATATAACTATAGACAGAAATTCTTGGCCGAGGTAAATAAGATAAACTGAGTATCAATTTGATCTTATAGGTTATGAGTTTATTATCAACAAACACTAATCAAGCTATTAGGGTTTGACGAATTTCCATACCCTAGGCTTGATAGTTTGACATGGTTTGATGAAGAGACCGGACTGTACAATATTATCACTGAGTGGTCTTGATAAAATTGTGTTAGCATCTTGCAGACATTTATCACAACTTATACTCGGGTAGTCTTCATGTGTAGCTAGCACCTCTATTGTACTTGTGGATATCATCCACTACCGAGTTCTTAAGTTGGGCCCTAGAATCACACCAAGCGCGTACTTGAATCCTATGAAACACAATTTATAGAGTGGTGCGTATGATTAATATGCATATATGATTTTACCGGATACACATAAACGGTTATGCATATCGATAAAATCAAAATGTTATGTGCTTTGAATATCAATTCAAGTATTTTTCCTATAAAATTAACTTTTAGTCAACTAGTCGACTTTTTGGTCAACAGTTAACTTTTGGTCAACTCATTGATTTTTTGGTCATATGATGACTTATTAATCAATGATTGGAAAATTACGAAATGTCGTATTTATGAAATACTGTATTGTTATGGTATTTTTATTTATGAAATACACACTTTATTATACCTTGATTAATGAGTCATGAGATGAGTCATTAAGGTGGTATGGTTTAGGAACATGGTTTTAGCACATAGTTTTGATTCTTCATGACTCTTTGCATGACTCATGAGATGAGTCATTACATGACTCATGAAAGGAATCATTATATTTATATGACTCATGGCATGACTCATGAGATGAGTCATGACATATTTCACTCTATACTCTTTCTTATGGAAAGGTTAATGAAAAATTGGCTAAGTGGTTTTTCCATAAGAGAATAAAAGAGAGCTCGGTTAATGAAAAATTGGCTAAGTGGTTTTTCCATAAGAGAATAAAAGAGAGCTCTCCTCTTACTAAACTCTAGCAATCTTTGAGCAAGAGGAAGGAGAATAAAAGAGAGCTCTCCTCTTACTAAACTCTAGCAATCTTTGAGCAAGAGGAAGTAGTAGGATTTTTAAGTACCCCGAGGTGGATATCTTGCCTTATGTCTCAAGAAGACTTCGATTTTATCAAGCTCACTTAAAGACTTGGAGATCCACTACGAGGAGGTTTACTACTACAAGGAGCCAGAGCTAGGGGTTATTCGATCTTCCATCGAATCACGCTTCGAAAGTATGACTTTCTAACTATTGTGTGCTCTCTTTAATATAGGGATCATGTTAGGTTTAATTAGGATGATCCTATTTTGTATTTCATGCTCTCTACATGCTTAGTATAATTATACATATAGTATTCCGTTGCGTAATTTGCATATAATTAGCATGAATTTCCTTCATGGTATCAGAGACATGGTTCCATCTAATTAAATCTTAACATGAATATCTAACTCATAGAGGTCTTTGTACTTGCTTCTAATTGTTAGTTTAATTAAAAGATGTTTTAATAAAACTAGTTAATTTAATCAAGTTGTTTTGTCATTAGTTATACTAGTTGTTGATTCAAAAATATGATTTTTGGTTCATAAGTTTTTAGGAGTAAAAACACTTGTATAAATTACAAAACACTTTTTTACAACTAGTGTAGTTGTATGTTAGAAGCATGATAGTCTTATTTGAGTTAGGATAATCCCTATGTTATCTAGTTTTCCAATTTGTTGCATAACTAGATAGATGCATATTTCTTAATGTTGATTAAGTTATATGTTTTATATCATCTTGCGTGGATGTATTTGAGTTAGGATAATCCATATGTTATCTAGTTTTCCAATTTGTTGCATAACTAGATAGATGCATATTTCTTAATGTTGATTAAGTTATATATTTTATATTATCTTGCGTGGATGCTATGTTTATGGATGGTAGTGGACAACGATTCTCTTGTATTTATTGTATTGATGTAATATAGCTAGAAATGTAATATTATTTTTAACCTCTTCCCTCCCCGAGCATGGGCTACGCCTACGGGTTTAGGCACTTTCTCACCGATCATGGGCTACGCCTACGGGTATATGCCCTTGTTCGGGTGTGGGGGAGTATGGTTATTTAGTTTAGTTATTTCATTTGGAGGGGGTATGGTTGTTTAGTTTAGTTATTTCATTTATGGTTTTTATTTTATATTTAATGCAATATTATTACCCATCCTACGAGATGGTTTTTTCATTATAAATGGGGCTTGCACGTCCTATGTATATATGATTGTAATAACACAGGATTTACAAGGGAGCTAGCACTGCAAGGAGTTGCAAATTGTTTGCCAAAATGTAATTAGTGTAGTTGTATTTTATTCCTTTAGTTGTCCACTACCATTCCATATTGCTATTATATATGTTGGTTGTGCCCCAATTGTAGATGTCAATACAATTGGGTGCTATATTCTGTAAAGTTTATATCTTATATGTTGGTTGTGCCCCAATTGTAGATGTCAATACAATTGGGTGCTATATTCTGTAAAGTTTATATCTCTATCTCACTAGAGATACAATTGGGTGCTATATTCTGTAAAGTTTATATCTCTATCTCACTAGAGAATAGTTTTTATTATAAAACTTATTTTTAAACTTTGTGAGACATGGCAATAAGAATTTATTGACCATAGAGTGGTGAGACCGACGTTAACATAGCGTTAGTGTGAAAGATAAATAAACCTAAAGCAGTTAAAAGAGATATATTTAGAACAAACTTTTAACTAGTGTCTAAGAAAGTAATTATGAGATATAGCTCATGGGGTGATGCCCAACTTAAGAATAGGGGTGATACCCAATCTTTCGCGCTATAATCTTAAAGAGGGGTGGTTACTTAATTAAGGTCCGATGAATATTCCCGGTGAATATCTCGGAACCCTCCCACCAATCTTGTACTTACCTGACTAGTTTAATTGTTGCAAGCATAAATATAGAGAATCTTTAAACTATATCAAGTTTGATTACGGTAAAAGATTTATGAAATCGTCCATAGCCCTCCATCATTTCAGTTGAATACTACTAAGCTTATAAATACTTTGTTTGTTGGCTATCGTCAAGGCAATACTATTCTATGGCTAAGTAGTATTCATCTGTATATAAGATATAAGGATAGCTTAAGTTGGTTATGCAACTTTGTTGGCCTTCGTCAAGAGTATGCATAAGTTAAATTTAAGCCGGTCAAGAAATGATGGGTCCAAACTTAACTAGCATTTTATGATTTGTTGGCCATCATCAAGGTCATAAAAGACTAGGGGCGAAATCATATCAAGAATTACAAGAATGTAAAAGACAAAAACTATCTACCAATTATTGAGTATATCGATTTGTTAGCCATCGTCAAGGTTGATACATTCAATGATAATTGGATATTGATCCTACTTAAAAACAAGGGGTTGTTTTCCGATCACCTCTTATAAAGGTTTTGAGGAACTTGAAAAATAGTGGGAGGCATAACTTAGATAAAAATGAACCAAAACTATTTTATGTGTTGAACATTTGCTAAAATATTTTTTTTCTCTTTCAGGCCATTATGTCTGGCTTAAAACTCATACTAGAACAGAACAAGTTAACCGGTCCTAACTACAAAGACTGGTTGAGAAATATTAAAATTGCCCTAACTTATGACAAAGTAGCATATGTCCTCACAACGCCGGAACCCGTTCTAGGCCTAGAACCCACCATAGTGGATAATGAAATCCGCATAAAATGGGATAGAGATTGTTCACTTGCTCAATGTCTCACAATTGCCTCTATGGATTTGGTCCATCAGAGGTAACATGGGAATATGGATGTAAGATCCATATTTCGTAATACAGAAAAACTGTATGGCGAGCAACCGCGACAAATAAAGTACGCAGCATCTAGGAATTTGTTCCAGACAAAATGAGTGTGGGATCTTCTGTTGGGGACCACGTCCTCAAAATGTTCACCTATGTCAATGAGCTTGAACTTTTGAACGTAGGCCTAGATGCAGATAGATATACAGATATCGTTCTACAGTCCTTGATACCAGCCTACTCCCGATTCATATCATAGTTCTTGATGATGGATCTGGAGCCCACTCTTCCTGTCCTGCATAATTTGTTAAGATAGGAGGAGAGTTCTATGAAAAAGGGACAAACACCAGTCTTGGTTATAGGGAAATCTTCTTCCACTTCTAGCAAACTGGTTGCCAAGAAAAAGGGAATGAAGAAAACTACTAAACCAAAGAAAGATGTTAAGAAGGCTGTCAAGAAGGACAAAGGGAAGACAAAAATGACGACTGCAGAATGCTTTCATTGTCATAAGTCAGGACACTGGAAAAGAAATTGTCCTAAATTCCTAGCCTCACTCATCAAGAAGAAGCAAGTTGTTGCTTCATCTTCAGGTGCGTTGGTTACTTAGAATTGTTTTTCTATAAATCCTACATCTTGGGTATTAGATATCGGATCAAGATCTCACATCTGTAATTTGTTACAGGGGCTGAGAAGTTATAGAAAGCTTGATGCTGGAGAGATGACCCTACAAGTTGGTAATAGTACAATAGTTGCAACAGTTACAGCTGGGGATTTTTATCTAGCTTTACCAAATGGAAATATTTTGATTTTGAATAGCTGCTATTTTATACCAACTATAATGTGTAATATAATATCCATATCTTTATTAGATAAAGATGAATATATGTTCAAGTTGGAGAACAATGTTATGAATATCATATATAATCAAAAGTTGATTGCTTATGGTATATTGTGTAATGACATCTATATTCTTAATAAAAACACAATTCTGAATACTCATCACACTAATAAAAGAAAGTACTTAGTTATGAATGACGCTTTCTTATGGCATTGAAGACTTGGTCATATTAATAAAGAAAGACTTGGCGAGCTACATAAGCATGTATATTTAGATCCAATTGACTTTAAGTCTTATGATACTTGCAAATCTTGTCTTAAAGGCAAAATGACCAAGACTCCATTTATGGGATCTGGAGCAAGAGTTATAGAACTCTTAGGACTGATACATAGTGATGTATGTGGTCCTATGTCTACAATGGCCAGAGGTGGCTACTCCTACTTTATTACTTTTACTAATGAATTTTTAAGATTTGGACATGTGTTTTTAATGAAACACAAGTATGAAGCATTTGAGAAATTTATCGAGTATAAAAATAAAGTAGAGAACCAAACGAGCAAGAAAGTTAAAATTCTTCGATCGGATCGAGGAGGTGAATACTTAAGCTTGGAATTCTTGAGTTTTTTAAAAGAGAATGGGATTCTCTCTCAGGTTACTCCATCCTTTACACCACAGCTTAACGGCGTGTCAGAAAGGAGGAATCATACCCTATTAGATATGGTACGTTCCATGATGAGTAACACCGAGTTACCTTTTTCATTCTGGGGGTATGCGTTGGAAACAGCAGCACACTTACTGAATATGGTTCCAACTAAAGCAGTGCCTAAACCTCCATATGAGATATGGTATGAGATGAAACCACATCTTAATTATATTAAGATTTGGGGATATCATGCTTATGTAGAAAAGCAAGATCCCAAAAAGTTAGAGGCACACTCAGTATTGTGTAAATTTGTAGGATATCCAAGGAATTCAAAAGCAAGATCCCAAAAAGTTAGAGGCACACTCAGTATTGTGTAAATTTGTAGGATATCCAAGGAATTCCCATGGATATCAATTCTACCACATCGGCACACTCAGTATTGTGTAAATTTGTAGGATATCCAAGGAATTCCCATGGATATCAATTCTACCACATTGATGAACAAAAGATAATTGTTTCTCGGCATGCTACCTTCTTGGAGAAGGAATTTCTTGAAAAAAAAATTAATGGAAGCATGGTAGAACTGGAAGAAATTTTAGAGATACAAATCAATGCTGATAATTTAGTAGAAACAGAAAATTCAGTTGTACCAGAAGAACCTCAACCACTCCGCAGATATCCAAGGCGATCTCATGCACCTAAGAGACAATATGATTTTCTCATTGAAGGTAGCATGTTAGATCACGTCATAGATGATGACGAACCATTGAGTTATTAGCAAGCCTCTCAGAGTAGGGACTCTGTTGCTTGGCATGTTACAATAAAATCCGAAATAGACTCTATGTACACCAACAAAGTATGAATCTTAGACAATGATCCTAAAGGGGTGATACCCATAGGTTGCAAATGGTTATTTAAGAAAAAGATGGGTGTAGATGGGAAAGCAAAGACTTTTAAGGCTAGACTGGTAGCTAAAGGTTTTCGTCAAAGACCTGGTTTGGACTACGATGAAACCTTTTCTCCAGTGGCTATGCTAAAGTCTATTCGGATCCTACTTGCTATAGCTGCTCACTATGACTATGAGATCTAGCAAATGGATGTCAAAACTGTATTTCTAAATGGTGATTTAGAAGAGTGCATATATATGTCTCAACCAGAGGAATTTGTAGTCAGTGAGAGCAGTAGAAAAGCATGTAGGTTGCTTAAATCTATTTATGGACTGAAGCAAGCATCACGGAGATGGAACATCTGTTTTGATGATACTATCAAAGAGTTTGGTTTCATCAAAAATGCAGATTAACCATGTGTGTATAAAAGGATATTTGGGAGTATAGTATCGTTTCTTATTTTGTATGTAGACGATATACTCTTAATCGGTAATGACATACCGTCATTACAAGCGGTAAAAATTTGGCTATCAAAAAGATTTTCCATGAAAGATTTGGGTGAAGCATCCTGTATATTGGGTATTCAGTTTATAGAGATAGATCTAAAAGGATATTAGGATTATCTCAATCTAGATACATTGGCAAAGTGCTAAAACGGTTTAACATGGAAAATTCCAAGAAAGGTTTCGTACCTGCATCTCCTGGAATCTCCCTCTCTAAAAAGATGTCTCTCCAGACTGATGAAGAGAGGAAACACATGAGTCTAATTCCTTATGCCTCGGTAGTAGGATCGATCATGTATGCCATGTTATATACTAGACCGGATATCGCTTATTCACTCAGTTTGGTAAGTAGATGCCAATCTAATCATAGAGAAGAGCACTGGAAAGCGGTCAAAAATATACTCAAGTACCTGAAAATGACTAAAGAGTTATTTTTGATATATGGTAAAAGTAACCTCCAAATGGAGACTTTTTTGACTCTAGCTTTCAGAGTGATATTGATGATAGTAATTCTGTTTCAGGATATGTTTTTACCCTCAACAGAGGGGCTGTCAGTTGGAAAAGTTCCAAGCAGGACACAGTCGTAGACTCTACTATGGAAGCCGAATACATTGCAGCAAATGATGCAGCCAAAGAAGCTGTCTGGATGAGGAAGTTTCTTTCAGAGCTGGAAGTTGTTCCCGCCATTAAAGATCCAATACATTTATACTGTGATAGTAATGTTGCAATAGCTCTGACAAAGGAACCCCGGTCTCACCATAAGTCCAGATATATTCTGAGAAAGTATCACTTGATTAGGGAGATAGTTGATCGCCAAGTGACTAAGATTGAAAGAATAGACACAAAAGATAAGATAGCAGATCCATTCACAAAGGCAATTGCTCAAACATAATTTAAAAAACTTGTTGAGCTATTGGGTATTAGATACTACAATGATTGACCTTAGTGCAAGTGGGAGTTTGTTAGATATAGGTGCCCTACAGATAATAATTATATATTGTAACAGGACCTATATGAATATAACATCCTTGTTCAAAATGATAATGCTATTTTGGTCAGTATTTATTTAGTATTTTTTAAATACAGATATAGTCCTTAGAATGATACTAGACTTTCAGACATTTTAGATATAATCGTAATGAAGAGATCTGATTTGTCGTTAACGTATATTCTTAAATGTTCCTAGTCGATGAAGTGTTGAAATGGGACATCATCACTTTGGGAAGACTAGTGTATACTCTATTTCTCCTTTGGTAGGATGATGATCCATCTCTTGGATCATTGATGTGAGACATCATGATATAGTATACATGTGACTCATTAGTAAATGAGTTGACTGAACGACTCACTGAGAACATCTAGTTGGTAATTATACTTAACTGTCAAATAGAAGTTCTCAAGTGATATAGTACATAAGTAGTCTCTTGACCTGAGGTATGAGTGTAATATCTTACATGTCAGTATATATGTACTTAGACTTTTACCTAACCACAGTTCTCAATGAGTTGTGCATAACGGTTCTTTTTGGGTGCATCCCGAGACATAAGTAGATATTGAGATGCCAAGATGGGTTTCGTCTCTTCCAGTATAGGGGGTTGATGTCATAAGATTGTTTGATATAACTATAGCCAGAAAATCTTTGGCCGAGGTAAATAAGATAAACTGAGGGTCAGTTTGATCTTATAGGTTATGAGTTTAATATCAACAAACACTAATCGAGCTATTAGGGTTTGATAGTTTTTCATACCCTAGGATCGATAGTTTGACATGGTTTGATGAAAAGACCAGACTGTACAATATTATCAGTGAGTGGTCCTGATAAAATTGTGTTAGTATCTTGTAGACATTTATCATAACTTATACCCGGGTAGTCTTCATGTGTAGCTAGCACCTTTATTGTACTTGTGGATATCATCCATTACCGAGTTCTTAAGTTGGGACCTAGAGTCACACCAAGCGCGTACTTGAATCCTATGAAACATAATTTATAGAGTGATGCGTATGATTGATACACATAAATGATTTTATCAGATACACATAAACGATTATGCATATCGGTAAAACCAGAATGCTATGTGCTTAGAAAATAAATTCCAATATTTTCCCTATAAAATTAACTTTTAGTCAACTAGTTGACTTCCTGGTCAACAATTGACTTTTGGTCAACTCATTGATTTTTTGGTCATATGATGACTTATTAATCAATGATTAGAAAATTACGAAATGCCGTATTTATGAAATACTGTATTAATGTGGTATTTTCATTTATGAAATACACACTTTATTATACCTTGATTAATGAGTCATTAAGGTGGTATGGTTTGGGAATATAGTTTTAGTACATAGTTTTGATTCTTCATGACTCTTTGCATGAATCATGAGATGAGTCATTGCATGACTCATGAAAGGAATCATTACATTTATATGACTCATGTCATGACTCATGAGATGAATCATGACTTATTTCACTATATATATATGAGCTCTCTTTCTTATGGAAAGGTTAATGAAAAATTGGTTAAGTGGTTTTTACATAAGAGAATAAAAGAGAGCTCTTCTCTTACTAAACTCTAGCAATCTTTGAGCAAGAGAAAGTAGTAGGATTTTTAAGTACCCCGAGGTGGATATCTTGCCTTGTGTCTCAAGAAGACTCCAATTTTATCAAGCTCACTTGAAGACTTGGAGATCCACTACGAGGAGATTTACTACTACAAGGAGAAAGAGCTAGGGGTTATTCGATCTTCTATCGAATGATGCTTCGAAAGAATAACTTTCTAACTATTGTGTGCTCTCTTTAATATAGAGATCATGTTAGATTTAATTAGGATGGTTCTATTTTATATTTCATGCTCTCTACATGCTTAGTATAATTATACATATAGTCTTCCGTTGCGTAATTTGCATGTAATTAGCATGAATTTCCTTCAGGCTGGGCCATAGGGGAGTCAGTCTACCTTACCACAGATAGACCCTTGAGCTCTTTTGCCTATTCCAAGTTGCTGTGCAGGGATAAAGGTAAATTTTATTGCCTACAAGACCCCCTCTAAAATTTTTAGATCTAAATCAGGTCGTATGGGGTCTGGAATACTTTAGATATGAAGACCTGTAAAATGATCACCATGCAGACGGAGCGAGGCGCCTTCCAATCAAACTCGGCTAGATTGAATTATTTAGTCGCTGCTAACGATCACCAATTAGGATTTTTAGAAAATCCTCTGCTATCAATGGATTTAATTTGCTTTTACCAATTATCGTTTGAATCGGGCTAGCCATACTATTCCCCTCAGTATGATGAGTTGCCGAGAAGTTTCTCTTAGGTTTAATGCTAAGATATTTTCTCTTCCCTTAGCCGTTTACGGCATTGGGTTGGGTTAATTACAACTGTTAAGTCATAATTAGGTTAGGCCGTGTTGTAAAATGTAACGACTTAGCCTGAAATAACCGGTCACTTGTGGGAGTGGCCGGGATAAAGTGTCGACAGGGCACATCGCTTGGTAGGCCGATATCGACGAACAACGTCATTTGTAAGAATGACAATGTTAGGGGAATCAAATCATTCAGGGACGTATGAGTGTGACGATTGATTGATATAGTAGCCATCGCATGGTAGGCTACTACCCATCGATTGTTCTAAGAATGTTAGAATGCTCGGAAAAGGATCAGGTCATTTAGGGACGTAGGAGTGTAACAATTGATCGGACAATGCTATTTGTAGGAATGACCGTGTTAGCTATCAGAGGTGGTAGTTAACTTGATAGGATTTTCGTGATCACAGTGACTTTGTGGACTTATCGCTCCATTGAAGAGATTCGGTAAGTAGATTTTGATCAGAGATGTAATGTTAACTTGACAGGATTATCACGATCAGAGCGACTTTGAGGACCTACAATCCTATTGAAGAGGATTAGTAAGTTGATTTTGTTAGAGGTATAGTGTTAACATGACAGTGGAAGTAGTCCCATCGTCCTATTAGAGAGGATCGACAGGGGAAATTTGGAAGAGAATATTAGAGATAGTAGTTAACTTGATAGTTTTACAAGATCCATCATCTAGTTAAATGAGACTGATGGAGAAATGACTATCAGAGGTGGTAGTTAACTTGATAGTTTTGGGGACCCACCATCTTATTAGAAAGGATTGGCGAGAGAACTTAGCTTTGGTCCTAACTATAGGAAGATTTGGCCAGGTAGGAGATTTGGGATGATCCTAACTGTTTAAAGTTTTAGTCGTCCATTTTGAATGTGGACCTCTCGTTCTTGGAAGGAATCAAGAGGGGATTTTGGTTTTGGTCGTAACTGTAGGAAGGTTTGACCAAGTGGGAGATGTAAGGAGAATTTTAACCTCATGCACCAGTTGGAGTGTTTTAATCATTCTAGACATGATTAAATAGCCACAGTGGGAGGTTCTTAATTATTTTTATCATGATTAAGAGTAGATTACCCGGATGGTTGGTTTTCATCTAGAATAATCAGCTTATTCCGAGTTAACCTTAAGAATATCCTGTGTAGTATTTGTTAGGTCTCATGTTATGAGCTTACATCTTCTGATCTTGTTTTGATGATTAAAAACAATTCCTAATATTGTTTGTCTAGTGTTTATGTTTCCTTATCAGGCATTTTAGACAAACAATATGTTGGAGGATGGATGGAATCGAGCATTCACGATTATATCCAATGAAGGTTGACGGAATAGTGGTTAAAGCCTTGCAATTCAAGTTGAAGATCCAAGATCAAGCTTCATCCGCAACCAAGTCAGAGCTTATTAAAGATCAAGATCATCACTTGGTATATTAGTTTAGGTTTTATATTATGTGTGTTAAATACTTCAAGCTCAATTATATACACACATACACATTTTGTTTATATATATATATATATATATATATATATATATATATATATATATATATATATATATGTATATGTATATATATTTCATGATTATATGTGAAAATATTGTATTCTAGTTTATAGACTTAACAATCATAATATAAATCTTCTATTAAGTCTATAAAATTAGTTTATGAAGTTTCAAAACATGTTGTAGTCAAAATGTTAAAATAAGTATGTTTATATTTTCATGTTTTGGACTATTTTGTAAAATAAAGAGATTTCTCATTTGGGAGGTGATTTTTGAAAACTAGTTTTTTGTAGCATATGTATTATCATGTCTACAATCATTTCCCAAAGTTTCATAATTTTTAGAATTTTTTACTATTTTTAAAGGCAATTTGAAAATCAGATTTATGCTCTAAACAGGCTGTATATCTGTTATCAGTTGACTGGTCAGTCGACTGATAAAATCAGTCGACTAAAGTAGGTGCCTACAATTCAAAAAGGTTTCTGTTTTGTTTTGGTAGACTGACCAGTCGACTGATGAGATTATCAGTCGATTGATAAGGTCCGTCAGTCTACTGATGAGCTAGAAAATACCTCTAACGGCCAGCTCATCGTCGACTGATGGCCTGTATTGGCTATTTTTCTAGTTTCTATTTTTTTGTTATTTTGCTGGATTTCACTTGGGTTTTGAGCTTTGTTTCTTCATCCTATATATACCCTATACTATTTCACTTATGAATGATGAAGAGATGTTTTAAAACAAGTTTAAAAAGAGTTTTTTGTTTGTTTTAAGTGTTTGTTTACAAAATAAGTTTTGTGAAGATTGTTTTACAAGAAGAGGAGATCAATTTCAGTTTGGGCTTTCAATCATCCTATCCCTCTCTCTTGTGATTAGAGAAGTATTTCTAAACTCATATCTCTAGCTTGTTAACGCTTCAATTGTTATATTCATATTTGCTAGATTTAATTGAGTTTATATTTGATTTTTTCTCATTGCTTGCACACACAACCATTGAGCTTAACTATTTTCATATATTGTGTAATTTGGGGTTGTGGTGAGTGTAACCTTAAGAGTGAGCTTATATTGAGTTCTCACCTATTGTAGAGAACATTTTATTATGTTATACTTAATTGTAAGTTACACGTTGTATCATACTTGTACACCGAGAGGAGTGTGTGGTGAGAGACGGGGTTGTCCTAAGAGAAGTGGCGTTGGTTGTAATGCCTAGAGGTAGGTCGTAATTCCGAGCACTTAAGGGAAACATGGGCTAGAGACCAACACTTAGAGGGTGTAGAGTGTGATTGTAATTGTGTGTTGTAAAGTTTTCGGTGAACTAGAAAACCAAATTGTGAGGTGTAAAGGTTGTTCGGGTGAGCTTAGAAAACCCGGTTGTGATAGTGAATTTATCACCAGGAGTAGGGAGCGGAGACGTAGGACGGAAGGTCCGAACTCCATGATCATATTATTGTGTTTGGAGTGTTCTTTGTTTCCACTAGTTGTTTACACTATTGTTTCTTGTTTATTTTCTCTTGTGTTTATATTCTTGCATATATTATGTTTATATTCTTGCATATATTACATTGTATATCTATCTTACAAGAATATTTTATTAATTGGTATTAATATCTAATAAGATTAGCAATAACCCTATTCACCCCCCTTTAGGGTTCTTTCAATTGGTATCAGAGCTTGGTGTTCTTGATTTAAGGTTTAACCGCCTTTAGTTAACGATCCAAGCTTTAATATTATTGCTAATCTTGTTTTGATATTATTTGTTTCTTGCTTGCACATATCATGGACATGCACGGTACTCCTAGTCTTGGTTATGCTATTAACATTGCTCATAGAATCAGTAATTTCCCCTATGAACAATGGTGTGCTAGATTTAACCTTTTTGCTAGATCTACTAATTTCGATATATGGGAAATTATTGAATGCGCTTATATTGTACCCACTACGGAGAAATCCAAGTGAAGTAGTAATGATAATAGATTGTTTGCTATGAACAAGTCCTTGTTAAGATTTCTAATTGATGCCTTTGGCTTATCTTTTGCTAACAAACTTGATTCTTTTGATAGTGTTTATACGTTATGGAAATTAATAGAAGTTTGGCTTATCTTTTGCTAACAAACTTGATTCTTTTGATAGTGTTTATACGTTATGGAAATTAATAGAAACACATAAAGGGGACTTGGAGGCAATACGACAACATTTGGAGGATTCGGCTTCAAGTTCAAAAGGAGCATCATCTTCATGTACACGACCACTAGGCGATAGCCCTAGTGAGGTATATGAGTCCGATAACAATGATGATTTTACATTTGATGAACTCGCATATGAATATAAAAAATTATTGCATAACCATAATAAATTGAAATATAATTTTAAAGATCTAAAAACCAAGCATGTTCAATTAAAATCCAATCATGAGTCCCTTGTATCTAAGTTTGATTTCATTGCAAATGAAAATGTTAATCTTAAAGAATGCAATGAAAAATTAAGATTAGATATTGCAAGTTTGACTCATGATAAGAATAATGCCATATTAGAAGTAGAAGCTAATAAAAATAAATTAGATACTCTTGTTTGCTCTACTTCTTGTGACAATGCACATATTTCAAATGATGAGTTGAATCAAATAAAGAAATGTGTATCATCCTTAGATTCGACATTAAATACATGCATTGTCAACAATAAAAAGCTTATGGACGTGTGTGCAAAGTCCCACAAAAGTGTTTCTAAGTAACCTATTCACTATGCACACATGTATAACAAAACTTATAAGTGTTCTATTTGCGACCGAAAAGGCCATATTGTTAAGTTTTGTTATGATGTACAAAAACCCACCATGCCTAAATATATTGATCCTTGTGCATCCCATCAAGTCACTTCATCTCATACACATGCACATGCACATATTGCACATCATAAACATGCTCATGTGTACAAGTGTGAGTTTTGTGGACGTTTTGGTTATTTGACCAAGTTTTGTTTTGACTTGAAGAAGGTTTCTCATTTGCAAAACAATTTTAAAGAAAATTTTATTTTTACAAATGATTTTCGTGCACAACCAATTGGTCAACACAAATCTTTTAAACCTTTTCATTGTACCTATTGCAACCGAAAAGGACATTTATATGAGTATTGTTTTGACCGTGTCCGTGCACAAAATGTGCCCAAACGGGATCATAACCCTAGGGCTTTAAGCTTTAATGATAGGAGTCATGTCCCTAGACTCTTTGGTACCAAGAGTAATTGGGTACCAAAACATGTTTAATCTTTAAGAACGAATTCCTTAGCTTTTTAGTTTTTCATGTTCTTAAAGATGTTTTTATTTAAGTTTTATAAACAAAATTGAAAACAATTTTATACTTGGTATTTGATTTAAAAAGTTATCATTCATATTTTTTTCATGATTCTCTTTCATAGATTTCATGTTTTCGTCCTTTATGAATTGGTGCAAATTTTATCAAGATTATTTTTCTATAACATCATTCTAGTTAGTACACCTTGTTTTCAATTTTTGAGTTTGAACAATGTGTTTATTGGATCATTTTAAACCTCTCGTATGATGACATTATGTGTTTGAGTTTCCGGATCATCTACTTATGATTTATAATGTATTCCTTATGTGGTTTGATCAAGCTTTACAAAAAGGATTTCTTCTATTGATCAAACACTTTTTTAGATATATACTTTGTTTTGTATTTGCATATGAGAGGTTATATGTTTGAGCAACCCTTCGGGAGGTTTACCGGATGCTAAAAGTTTTTTTTTGGGTTGAAACTTGTTTCAAGAGCTTGTTATGCTCATCTCTCTTGCTGTTGTCAAAAATGATACAATATAAACACTTCAAATTTCTTTTAGTATCATTTGAGGCTTTTATTTGAACCTTCATGAGGTTCATGATTTCATTTTTTTGATTTCATGATCTACTTTTGTTTACATCCAAATAATACTTATGATTGGGTATTGAGACACCTTTTATATGTCTATTTGTGCTCTCAATCAATCATGTTTTATGGTGGATAATTTGTAATTTTTTTAAAATCATTTGATGTTTGATTTTCTTTTAATCTTTTAGGTTTTATGTGTTAGACCCTTGTGACACTTTGTATCAATGATACACATATGAGTGTTCACTTGGTCTTGTATGTGAGTGGTGTTTAGCATACATTTATCTATGCTTGCTCATATTTATTTGCCATGTTCTTAATTGTATATTTTCTATATGGCTTTTTGATAGGGGGAGCCTTCCCCATTTTTTTTTGTTTATACTCACCTATGCTTTATGATAGGGGGAGCTTTCGCTCTCTTATTTTTGTGTTTCCCTATTTTTGATGTTGCCAAAGGGGGAGAAACAAGTCGATTGTGAGTATATTTTAAGAGTATTGTTCTTTATTGTATATTTTATATACTCTTTGTGTAGATTGTTTGTCATCATCAAAAAGGGGAAGATTGTTAGGTCTCATGTTATGAGCCTATATCTTCTAATCTTATTTTGATGATCACAAACAATTCCTAACAATGTGTGTCAAGTGTTTGTATTTGTTTTGTTAGGTAATCTACACAAATATCCAAGTTGGAGGTTGGATGGATTGATCCTACACGATCACATCAAATGGAGCTTGGCGGAATAGTAGAATGAAGCCATTGCACATCAAGTCATATTCAAGATCAAACTTCATCCGCAACCAAGACGAGCATATTAAAGATCCATCTAGCATTGGTATATTAGTTATTTTAATTTGTAGCGTATATTGTGTGAATATATTTTAAGCTCAATATATATATACACACACACAATTTTGTTTTTATTACAAAATGAGTTTATTTGAGAAAACAATGCAATATTGGTTTATTAATCTTGTTTACATCACATTCATGTTTTATAACATTTATAAAAACATTTCATAAAGTTTCCACATGTTCTTTCATGTCAAACTTCATTTTCAAGATTCATCAAAAACATGTATTATGTATATTTTTGATAAACGTTTAGTTTACACAAATATGAGGACCTTTTCACAAAATTCCTTTTCAAATAAGTTTGTCAAAATGTTTATAAACTGTTTACAAAGTTTCATATTTTTTGGTATTTATTTACTATTTTTTACAGAGCCTTGAAACTCTATTTCAAAATTGATTCAAGCTGATAACATGTTATCTGTCGACTGACCAGTCGACTGATGAAGTCAGTCGACCGATGTGTTGACTGATGAAAGTGCCTGGAATCATCATTTTTCTCTCTGTTCTGTTTCGGTCGACTGACCAGTTGACTGACGAGATCGTTAGTCGACTGAAATGATCATCAGTCAACTGATGAGTTAGATATCGTATACAACGTTTAGCTCATCAGTCGACTGATGCTTCCCGTCAGTCAACTGATGGTCTGTAACGGCTATTTTTCCAGTTTCCGTTTTTTTATCATTTTGCTGGATTTCACTTAGGATTTGAGCTTTGTTTCTTCATCCTATATATACCCTATACCATTTCACTTCTGAACTATTAAGAGAAGTTTTAAAACAAGTTTAAAAAGAGTTTTAGTTTGTTTTAAGTGTTTATTTACAAAATAAGTTTTGTGAACATTGTTTTACAAGAAGAGGAGATCAATTTTAGTTTGGGCTTTTAATCATCTTATCCCTCTCTCTTGTGATTAGAGAAGTGTTTCTAAACTCATATCTCTAGCTTGTTTATGCTTCAATTGTTATATTCATATTTGCTAGATTTAATTGAGTTTATATTTGATTTTTCTCATTGCTTGCACACACAACCATTGAGCTTAACATTTTTCTCATTGCTTGCACACACAACCATTGAGCTTAACTATTTTTACATATTGTGTAATTTGGGGTTGTGGTTAGTGTAACCTTGAGAGTGAGCTTATATTGAGTTGTCACCTATTGTAGAGAACATTTTATTGTATTGTACTTAATTATGAGTTACACGTTATATCACACTTGTACACCGAGAGGAGTGTGTGGTGAGACCAACACCGAGAGGAGTAGCGTCGGTTGTAATGCCTATAGGTAGGTCGTAATTCCAAGCACTTGAGGGAAACACGAGCTAGAGACCAACACTTAGTGGGTGTAGAGTGTGATTGCAATTATGTGTGTTGTAAAGTTTTCGGTGAACTAGAAAACCAAATTGTGAGGTATAAATATTGTTCGGGTGAGCATAGAAAACCCAAATGTGATAGTGGATTTCTCCTCGGGAGTGGGGAGCGGAGACGTAGGACGGAAGGTCTGAACTCCGTGATCATCTTTATGTGTTAGAGTTTTCATTAGCGTATCATTCGTGTCTATTGCTTAGTCTATCTTATTCGCCATTGCTCATTGTTTATATTGACCTATCATATTTGTTTTTGCTTATCCTTGCATACAACTGATTGTGTATCTCATTGTTAGGATATTGTACTTTGTTTATATTGCTTATTCTTGCTCATATCACATTGTATATCTATCTTGCAAGAATAATTTGTTAATAAGTTTTAATTGGCATTAATATCTAATAAGTTTAGCAATAACCCTATTCACCCTCCTCTAGGGTACTTTCATTCATGCGTCGACTCATCATGTATGGGTCGACGACTCATCATGCATAGGTCGACTCATAAAGTCATGGGTCGACTCAGTAGAAACAAAACACACTTTCCAGCACAGTTTGTGAGTCGACTTATGACAGGTATGAGTCGACTCAACCTGATGGGTCGACTCATGATGTTATGAGTCGACTCGTCAGAAACAAAATGTAAACTACAAGATAGTTTATGAGTCGAATCAACACTGTTCATGAGTCGACTCAAGACATGCACACTGCATGTTTTACATAGAAATCTGATTTTCAAACCTCTTTTAAAAATAACAAATAAAATTAGAAAAATGTAAAACTTTAGGAAATGATTGTAAACACATGAGTTTTGACATTTTAGCTTAACCATGTTTTGAAACATTACAAAATGATTTTATAGACTTAATAAAAGATGTATATGATTATTGTTAAGTCCAAAATCTAAGAATATAATATTTTCACAAAATTACATATTTTGCAAACTTTTCAAAAATAATAAATATGATTTTATTGAACTAAATAAAATTGATATTGATAAAATCATATATATGCATATAAGTATGAAACAAGAAATGTATTTTCAATTGTATTCAATTGTTTCATATTAAAACTTGAAAACTATTAAACCAAAACATATATGTATATATATAACTCACTGTCACAGAGAATTGGACAGTTTCTTACATAATTCAAAATTCTCAATGGAATATCATGTTACCTTGTCTTATGCCTGTGGTGAATGCAATAACTGAAATTCCAATTTCTGGACAAAAAGATCAATGGGTTTGGCTACCTGCTATTAGTGGTAATTTCTCTTTTGCTTCGGCTTGGGATCAAGTTAGGACTCCCTACAATATGTTTGAGCTTTACAATGTGATTTGGTTCCCTTCAGCAAATCCTAAAATGGCCTGTTGTTTGATTAAAAGTCTATACAATAGACTGGCTACTAGAGACAGGCTTTCAAAATTTGGGATCTCCTCAGTGGAAGATTGTGTTCTTTGTATTGGTGAGAAGGAAACTAGAGACCATCTTTTCTTTCAATGCCCATTTACAGCTTTTATTTGGAAACTTTGTAAATTAAAATTGCAGTTGGATATTACTGTTATTCAAGACCTTAGAACTGAAGCGCTGCACATTCAACAGAAATTCAAGGTGAAGGATAGAACATACAAACTGGCAAGATTGGTTTTAAGTGCTACTTTGTGGCATATCTGGCAAGAAAGAAATCGTCGAATTTTTCACAATCAACGGATGCATAAGATTTCGGTGTTTAGGAGACTTTATGAGGATATAAATGTTCTGCTGAGAACCTGTAACTGGAAGGCTGGAAATGAGGTTGTTCTAGCCAATTGGAGTCTTGAATCCAATAAGTCGTGTAAACAGTGATCTCTCTTAGTGCGTTCGAGTTTTGTTTGTGTAAGGGGCAGTACTATCTTTCTTTTTTGCTTTGGTTTTGGGTCATACTGATTTTTTTTTCTTTAGTTTCTTTAGTTGAGGGTGACGGCCAGAGTCCTCTCCCCTCTCTGGAGTTCCTAAAGTTGGATTTTCAGTGTTACCTAGCCAATTGATGTAAATATGTACTAGCGTTATGATATTAATGAAATTACTTATCTTTCAAAAAAAACTATATATATATATATAGAAACCACAATTAAAGTGTGTATATATATATAACTACATATTATATATATATATATATATATATACACAAAGAAACCAATAAAATATGTGTGTGTATATGATTGAGCTTAAAGTATATAACACACATAATATAAACTCCTAAACTAAATTACCCAAGCTATAGGTCTTCAATAAGCTCGACTTAGTACACTTGCGGATGAAGCTTGAACTTGAATCTTTAACTTGAATTGCTTTGCTTCACTCCACTATTTCCACCAACCTCCATTTGATATGATCAATATGGCACAATTTCATCCAACCTCCAACTTGTTATTTGTCTATAATAAATAGATAAGCACAAACACTAGACAAACAACATTAGTGATAAATTGTTTGTTAAACATCATCAAAACAAAGAGGCCAACATACCCATCCACATTTTCTATTTTTCATTCATTCTTAATGCAAGCTAAGAAATTATTCATGAACTTCTTGGCATCATTAAGGTATTTAATGTATGTGAGTGATGAATAGTGATAAAAAATTTTCTCAGACTTAATCAATTCCAACATATACCAGTGACTACTGCTAAGAATATGAAAAATAATTTTCTCACATTCTTCAAAGCCTGCATGTGGAAGTTACCAACCCTTGAGTTGTCTCGCCTAATGACCAGAATTATCTTGTAGTAATGCTCTTTGTTAAAATATGACCATAATATTTAACCAAAAAATAATCTAAATGAAAGAAAAATTTCCTAATACTCACAACCAAAAATGATCATGTGTTGTGTATGTATTTTGGGCATGCTTCTATTTCAATATTAATTTTAAATCTCTCTATCATACCATTGACTAACTGAAAATTATGCATGATAAAATGATTATAACTAAAATATGAAAATATGCAAAAACTATTAAGGCTTGGGAACTTACACATCTTCAACTAGCTCTCCCGCAATTATCTCACCTTGTTTTTCCTTCCTCTTGGAATTGGAACCATGATTATATTTATTTTCACTAACATTCTACTCTTTCTCACTTCTTTCTTTATCTTTAGTATTCTCTTCATGACTTTGTACTCCTTGTTCATCTCTATTACCCTCATCATCATCATCCTCATTCTCCCTGTCATTTGTATCATCGTCATCCTCATCCTCCCCATCATTTGTATCATCACCATCCTCCTCGTCTCTCTCATCCTCTCCATCTTCCTCTTCACTCTTATCTTCTTAACTTTCATCTTTCTCTTCACTTTCATCCTCGGATTCATTGCCGCCGTTACCCCCACCACTCAACTTCTTCTCTAACTCAATGAGCTCACGATACTCCTCCCCGTTTTCTATGAGCAACTCCCACTCTTGAAGTAATGTCAACGCCTACAAATACAACACCATGAAAGAGTTAGCATTCAAGAAAGATATAATACATTGATAGCAACAAGACAATAACAGAAAAAAGAAGTGTATATACAGGTTGATGAAATGATACACTAGGAATAGATGATATAGTGCTTTGACCAGTGAGATTCCTAATACACTTCGGATTTTCAATTAACCTGATCATGGCTTGTGACCAAAAGAGTCGAGACTTTCTCTCAATAAAAATGGGTTGTAAGATTTTCTCGACCATTCCACACTTTAGCTCCCCCACTATTTTATAAAACCAAACCTGAAAAAAAAACAAATTTAGTTATAGTTATCAATAAGTAAAAAGAAAACTAGATAGTCTCATTAAAACTCACCACCAATACAGATGCAAACTTACCCATGTACCCGGCTCATTTCCCCTCTCCTACGGCTCGCTTTGAAATGGATAAGTTTGCCTTCGTCTTCTACTTATGTAGCACATCATACCCTGCACCGACCTAATTGTAGTTATAAAGAGCAAATAAATTGTCCGCATATATAAATGCCCATAATGGACATGAGTTAGCAGGCTAAGGGCATAACATAAATTCGATAGTAAAGGCCACAAGTATTTTTACACACTCTATACGGTTGGAGTCTGCCAACTCCATAATCAAATCAGACATCCTCTTGAGTGTGCCCCACACTTTCTTTTTATCCTTCTCCTCAACTTTCCTTTTCTTTCTCCTACTAGCCTTCTTCTCCTCCTCCTTCTCTATTTGTGTCTTTTTACAATACACATGCTCAGTATATATAGTATTAGATACTCGACCATTCATTGTAACCCTATTTTCACTCTTAGGCAATCCGGTTATTTCATGCACATCATAAACACTATAAACACAAAATCTTCTCCCCCAATCCTAAATGAGCTATGCTCTAGATTAAATGCATGAAGCAAGCAATCGACTGCAACTTGTTCATTAGGTATAGCATGTAGATTAATGAAGTGGAAAAAAAGGGTTTGACGAAGGGCTTCGTAATGATTATCATTTAGCAAAGACCTTAAACAGTTATTTACCAAATCACGAAATACCCCAATATTTGAAGGCATTCTTAACTGTGACAATATTTTTCCTACAAAAAGAATATATTAGTCAAAATGAATGGGTCTAATAAACGTAAAAAATTAAGAGATCATGTGAAAAGCAAAGTGATAACAAATGTGGGCTCAACAAGTTATGGCTAGTCATGGCAACTGTGAACAAGAATTTCTTAGAATGCACCAAGGAAAAGAAAATCTTCCATTTCACTGATTCATTGAGAGCCAAATGAAATTGGTCTTTATATCATAGTAGTTAGAACAGTTGACATAAAAGGTAATATTGCATGACTCATTACAACGATGGGCTAATTATGGATATAGGCATGAACATAGAAGACTGTCAATAGACCATTAACTTCCGATAGTATCAGATCACTGGAAAAGTTGCACACAAGTAATAAGTTAAAGACTCACCAACAACAGTCATGCATTCGCTTTTCCCCTCAGGGAGAAAATCACAAGATGGCGTGTCGAAATTCAAGAGATTCAACCACTGACCTTTGAAGCGTGCTTTTACTTTTGATCTTTAGTAAGTAATATTCTTTAGTTGCAATTATGAGTAAATCTCTATTAGAAATTCACCAAAAGAGAAAAAAAAAACTATATAAGCTTCCATCCACTGGTGTTATACTGTGTGATATAGAGTGTTTTCAAAGAAGTTCCTATTCTTGAACATGTACTCGATAAGAGCCGCCCCACTGCTCCTTGGATACAAAAAGGAAATTCATGAACTGACTTTTACTTACATTCTTTGATACTCCACAAGCGTCATAATATGGATTAATGGATAGCATGTCCACATCTTATATTATTTACTTTCCAAGTTAAAAACTATATAATTTGCAAAAACATAATAAATAATATAATTATATGAGAAATGATATATTTAAAATAAAGAAGGTGTTAATTAAGTTCCTAAATTGAAATTTTAAAGACGAAATAGGGATTTATCATCTATATCCATTTGCTCAAATTAATATAAATCAATATTTGCAAAAATATTAACTGTTCGGTATTGATAGTCAATAATAGGATTTTATTTGGGTTTGTACTTTATTTTCTTGACACAGTCGCTTATTCATGTTTGGGATTTGGATCTCCTCCAACAAGATACATGCAAGTGAAATTAATTGTTGAATATTGATAGTCAATAATAGATCATTAAAGAATATCAATACATTAATCTTTATTTAATGTGACAACTAACTAATTTTATAAATAATATGATCTATTTTAAAAATGTAAGAAAATCATTCTAATATTAACATATCAAAACTATTGTATATAATAGTATACGTCTAACGATAATGGGAACATGATTACTAAAACACAAGAAACATATGACATTGAGTTTTCCAATTCAATGTAACAGGCCTATCTTTCACAAAGAAACCAAGCATTCAAAGAAATTAATAAAATTCATGCGATGATATTAATTTTAGAGAAATTAATAAAATTTACTTATGAAGTAACATTAGTCTTCGATTGGGAAGAACCCCTCGATTTACTTCTGCTAGACATCTCCGACAACCTATCAACAAGAATTTCAAAATATATAAAATAATTATTATGAATCTCCCAGCCGTAGGCTCGGTTCCTTTATAAATCAGAAAAATAATTATTAACCATCAAATTTACCTAAAAATTGCTCTGCGACAGTGGTCTTTTCTCCTTCGCTTAAGAGTTGAACTTGCCTCGTCGTGATGCACCAAAATTAAGAGGGGCGGAGATGTGTGATGCTAAAATAAGAGTGAGATGGTGCGTTTATGCAAACTAGAAAGATTAAGGGCAAGTATTTTCTAGGATTTTGAGATCGATCTGGGGGTTTTGAGGTTTGAGAATCGCTCTTAGGGCTCTATAGGGATCGGCTCTATTTGGAAAAGTGAAACAGGGGAGAGAGAGAGGGAAAGACTGGTTTTGTTTGGGGATGAAGGGTAGTTTAGGAATTTTTAATTTATTGGGTAAGTATGGTATAAATAATGAGTGTATTATACATATTGGGTTTATAAATAAGTGGAATGAGATACATTGGGTGTATTTATGTTTGGAAAAGTGGTGAGTTTTTAAATAAGTTGGGGGTAAAACTTTGGGTTAAAAGAGAAAAACCCATTTTCTAAAAGGTGATTCTCTTCTATCTTTCGTGCTCCTTCATTTTGAATTTTCTTGCGATTAAAGGTTTTTTTTTCTTTTCATGTACAAGACTTTTCTTGTGACTAAATGTTTTTTTACCACTTTGCATGTACAAGACTTTTCTTGTGACTAAAGGTTTTTTTAGCGCTTTGCATGTACAACATATAGGTGATGCATGATTGCTAAACTGAAAAAGAAAGGTTTATGCCCTTCATCCTTCAAGTTATTCTTTTGCAACAACAAACTAATTTTATGTACCTTGAAGGAGGAACTAGTAAAAAAAAGGAGCAAGGGTGATGAGGTATTGGTTTGCTTGTCGCCAATGATCTTTGGTGACGGGCTATCTATCACTGTTGACGAGCTCGCACTTCTTAATATATAAGATCCCTAGATCCCTAACACCCAAACAATATTCGATCTGTTAAAACTGTCGCCACCCAAAACCAAACCATAGATCCACGTTGTCACTGCCTGCCCTATCGTTGCTACCCACCTCGCCATCGTTGTGTTGCCCAGCTCATCATCACTGCATTGCCTTCTCGCCTCCACCTCACTATTACCCCCTAGTCGTGGCCTCACCGTCACCTACCTTGTCACTTCCACCTCATGCCCGCCTCTCCTCCCTCTCCTCAAAACCTTAGACTCTTAGCATCACCACTTCCTTGTCACTTTCTCGCCAGCCAATAGAACCTGTATTGCCTCCTTCTTCATCGATCTTTGGCACATTTCTTATAGTATAGAAATTTACCATTTTGCAACTATTTTTCTTCCTTAATTCAGTAATTATTTTGTTTTTGGTGCTTTGATTGTCCTAAATTGTAGTCTTGGCGCTCGATTGCCACCGCCTTCAACTCCAACCACCGCCAACATTCTTCACCTTCTTGAAAATAGGTATTTGTCTCAACTTTTCTCTAGAATTATTATGTGATTTTATAATCATGCACATGTAGCTACCCTAAACCTAATTCTAACTCAAATTTCCCAAAATCCTAATACTACGATATCCCTAAACCTAATATCATAATAATCCAACAACCTTAGGACTAGTGCCCTAATAACACTAAACTTTAATACTGCTCTAATGCTAACTATCTTTAGTGGGATATATAACATAACAATGTGATATATATTAGATGAATAAAAAAAGTTAAAAATTAACGCTAGCCATAGATCCCTGTCTAATAATTAGCTCTAATTTTTTGGACTTATAATATAAGATAAACGACTCAATTTTGGGTATAGAATTTAATTCTATATCTAAAAGGATCATTTACTTTATATTATAAGTAGAAAGAATTAGCACGTAACTATTGGATCTGTCCAGCTCAAAGGGACAGGAATATGGTAGCATGTACATCTAAGTTTGTATATTTTGTGCATTTTAATTCTAGAGAATTTTCGTTGCATGCACTCGTTGTTCTCTATATACAATATGCATATATTGTTATGTGTTTTGGTCTATTACTTACCAATTTTAGATTGTTATCGATACGCATATTAACATCTACATATTGTACTCAGAGAGCAATAGATAGGTGCTACCAAAATTTTTTAGAATTAAAAATGCACAAAGTATTCAAAGTTAAATGTAAGCACTATTATATTCTTAATGGGATAGAAGCATTCCTACGATAGCCGAGAGAGTTTTAGACAAACTTAGCGTTTGTTCAAATCAAGACAATGAAGATTATCATAGAGTGTTTAGCGCTATTTAGTATGACAATTATAGGGTCTGACTTGTTGTATATATACTAAGTGTAGGATCGTGACCCTTAAGAATAGAGTGTGCTCTTATAAAAATCTGCGAAAGCTTTACACTTAAACACTAGAATGTGAGTTTGCAAAGTAGATTATAAATTGCAAAGAAAGAATGATAATCTCAGAAAATGAACATCATAAACACAAGCATGTATACTGGTTCTACCTCCCCGGTATACATCCACTCTCCATCCCGCTTGAGAGTTTCACTTTGAAACCTTACAAAATCAAAAGCAAACCTGACCAATTTGTAAGACCGTGCAAATTGTAAACTCAATTGACAACATCATACCAATTGTAAACCGACCTCTAGACCAAGAGATCAATCCCTCTCACAAACCGAGAGAATCTTCCTTTGAAGCAATGTACAATTCCAATCCTATAAGCCTTGAATATGTTGTGAACGAGTAACAATGTCTTATCAATCTTTTTAATTCTCTGAATATTGCCTAAACAAGCTCTAAGAAAGAATGGAACAAAGGTAATATCAGAAACTCTCTTTTCTAGAAAACAGATTAAAAAACTGAAAGTTTTGAGAGTTAATTTGCACAGTATATGAATTTTACAAGTTCAAGTCTTGGTGGTTGTTTTCTAACATGTTACCCTATTTATAGCCTCTAAAATGACAAGTTTTCAAACCTAAGAAATGTCTAAAAACGACTATAAATAGTCACTTATTCAAATGTCAAATAGTCAGAAAAATTGTCTGAGTAGTCGACTACAAGTCTTATTAGTCGACTACTCTGAGTTCAAACGGACTCTGTATAGTCATATAATTCCTTAGTAGTCAACTACTATACTCATTAGTCGACTACACTGTAATCGATAGAAAGTCTGAAATTCAAATTCAATGTTGATTAGTCGAATATATATCGTAGTAGTCGACTAGTCTGAAACAAAAACTGATATTCTATCTATGTCTTTAGTAGTCGACTACTAATGCTATTAGACGACTACTAAGGGGTGGATATGAAATATATAATATGTTTTAAGTCTCACTCAATATCTATTAAATCTAATGGTTAACATAGGAGATTTCTATAGTTAACCAACACTAAGCATGTTTTAGTGTGTTCTAACACTATGTGTGTGCATGTGTGTGAGTGATTAAGGCTTATACACATTTCTAAGCAAAGAAAATATAAAATTATATTTTGACAATAAAGTATATCTACTTCTTTGCTTCATTTTGCCTTAAACTCATCTTATGTCTTGAGTATCTCTTTGAATAACATTGTTGATTTAGCTCTGATACTGCAAAACAAATGTTAGCACTTAATACACACACCATATAATATTTGTTATCATCAAAACAAACTAATCTTAGGGTCAAAATTCCTAACATTCTCCCCCTTTTTGATGATGAAAAATACATTGTGTTAATATATATATGAAAAATTTTAATCCCCTTGCATGAAATCATTAGTTAAAATCTTTTACTCCCCCTGCATCAAAACATTAGTAAAAGAAATTTAAAATTTTCTATATAACTCCCCCTTTGTCATTAGCAAAAAGAAATAAACATAATTCTAGTTAAAATTTTCTTTTCACGGGTACCTTAATAAAAATATTAAGCACATTGTACCCTTTTTTATTAGATCATTAGGATTAGCCCTTGGGAATCCAAATCCACTTGGAATTTGGTTTTCATTTATTAACATAAGTATAATGCTTATAAGATGAAATATAAGCATTCCTATCATGAATATTCAAATTCTTAGGAATCCAAAAATACTTATATTGTTTAGCATGAATATTATTCTTCAAAACATAATCATTCTTTGTAAAATACTTCGGAATAAATCCAATACCAAAATGATTGTTTGAAGATTTTTGAAATAAGAGAAAATTATTCAAATTCTCTTTATCTTTGTTAAATTTGTTCACATTTAAAGATAACTCTTCATATTTACATCTAAGTGAACTCATTTCTTTATCTAAATCTGAAATACGAGTTTTTATTTTATCACAATCAAATATTAGATAAATATTATCATTAGTCAATAAATTATTTTTAGAAAATAAATTATTATTTAGTTCATTCAAATTTTCAACTTGTGAAGAATTTGAAGTTACTAATTATAAGTTTAATCTTTCATTTTCATTTTTAAATAACTTATAATTAGACTACAAATCCTTAAATCTAGCATAAAGTTTATTGAATGCTTCTAATAATTCTTTATTATTAAAATTATCGCATACTTCATATTCTTGTACCATGAAACACAAGTGAGTGGATTCCTCTTTTTGTTCTTCTTCTTCTTCGGAAGAGGACGTATCACTATCATCCTACATCATTGTCAAAGCCTTCTTTTTCTTATCTTTTAACTTCTTGAAATTTGTAGACTTTGACTTTTGCTTTTGAAGAGGACAATCCTTCTTCATGTGTCCTGGCTTATTACATCCATAACAAATAAAATTATTGTTATTATCTTTAACCTTTTTATACTTACTTTGGATAAGGACCTTTTTGAATTTTCTTGAGAGAGCATCAATGTCTTCATCATTTTCATCTGATTCATCGCTGTCGGAAGATGCATTTAAAGCAATGATTTTCTTCTCTGAGGTTGTTCTCTATCCTTTCTATCTTGAAGTTGTACTTCATATGGCATTAAATTATCAACAATATATTCCAAGGTAAGTGCTGAGAAATCATTGGCTTTTTCAATTGTGGTCGTCTTTTTCTCCTATTCTGGTGTAAGTGCACAAATAACTTTTCTCACCATCTCTAATTGTGTGTATTCTTTTCCAAGACCAATTAGAGAATAGGTGATGTCGGTGAATCTTGTGATCATTTCAGTGATCGTCTTATCTTCTTTCATTTTGAATAACTCAAACATGTGCACAAGAACAGAGATTTTAGATTCTTTAACTTTATTTGTACCTTCATATGTTACCTCTAATGTATGCAAATTTGATAGGCTGAATTGCAAGTAGACACGCGATTGAACTCGTACTTGTCCAAGGCACAAAACAGTGCGTTCATCGCCTTAGAGTCTAGATTTACGTTTGTTTTTTGAACAACCGTCCATTCGGTGTATAGAGTCGTGGGCTTTGTGAATTCAGTCTCTACAATATTCCATAAATCGTAACCAAGAGATTAGAGGTAGATCTTTATCCAACACTTCCAATAGTTATAATTTATGCCGTCAAAGAGAGGTGGTTGCTGTGTGGAATGTCCCTCTTTGAATTGTTAAGTATTAGATGTACTTGACAATGCCATCTTTCACCGCGATCTAATACCAATTGTAGGGTCTGACTTGTTGTATATATACCAAGTGTAGGATCGTGACCCTTAAGAATAGAGTGTGTTCTTATAAAAATCTGCAAAAGCTTTACACTTAAACACTAGAGGGTGAGTTTGCAAAGTAAATTATAAATTGCAAAGAAAGAATGGCAATCTTAGAAAGTGAACATCACAAACACAAGCATGTATACTGGTTTTACCTCCACGGTGTACATCCAGTCCTCAATCAAATCCCGCATGAGAGTTCTACTATGATTTTGAAACCTTACAAAATCAAAAGCAAACCTAAGCAATTTGCAAGACCATGCAAATTGCAAACCCAATTGACAATACCATGCTAATTGTAAACCGACCTCTTGACCAAGAGATCAACCTCTCTCACAAACTGAGAGAATTTTCCCTTGAAGCAATGTATAATTCCAATCCTATAGACCTTGAATATGTTATGAATGTGTAATAGTGGCTTATCAATCTTTTTAATTATCTGAATATTGCCTAAATAAGCTCTAAGAATGAATGGAACAAAAGCAATATCAGAAACTCTCTTTTCTGAAAAAACAGATTAAAAACAGAAAGTTTTGAGAGTTAATTTGCATAATATATGAATTTTATAAGTGAAAGTCTTGGTGGTTATTTTATAACATGTTACCCTATTTATAGCCTTTGAAATGACAAGTTTTCAAACCTAAGAAACGTCCAAAAACGGCTATAAACAGTCACTTATTCAAATATCAAACAGTCAGAAAAACTATCTGAGTACTCGACTACAAGTCTTATTAGTTGACTACTCTGAGTTCAAATAGACTCTGTGTAGTCATATAATTCCTTAGTAGTCGACTACTATACTCATTAGTCGACTACACTGTAATCGATAGAAAGTCTGAAATTCAAATTCAATGCTGATTAGTCGACTATATATCCTAGTAGTCGACTAATCTGAAATTACAGAGAAACTGATATTTTGTCTATGTCTTTAGTAGTCGACTACTAATGCTATTAGTCGACTACTAAGGGGTAGTTATGAGATATATGATATGTTTTAAGTCTCACTCAATATCTATTAAATCTAATGGTTTACATAGGGGATTTTTATAGTTAACCAACACACTAAGCATGTGTTAGTGTGTTCTAACACTATGTGTGCATGTGTGTGAGTGATCAAGGCTTGTACATATTTCTAAGCAAAGAAAATATAAAATTATATTTTGACAATAAAGTATATCTTCTTCTTTGCTTTATTTTGTCTTGAATTCATCTTATATCTTGAGTATCTCTTTGAATATCATTGTTGATTTAGCTCTGATACTGCAAAAATAAATGTTAGCACATAATACACACAACATATAATATTTGTTATCATCAAAACAAACTAATCTTGGGGTTAAGATTCCTAACAACAATGACCATTATAAAAGATTAATTTCACCTACTTAGTATTCGTTCAAATTAACTATAATAAAGAGTATCAAATTTAAGATGATTTATGAGATATAAAAATAATTAATAATTGTACCTAACATATAGATGAGAGAAGCTTCGAAAAGTCTTGGATTGATATTCATATTATGAAAAGAAGAACGGGAGGTGACACTTAATATTGCAAAGTATGGGAAGCCTTTATTAAGTATGTGTATGCAAAAATTGAGGAAGTTAGAGAACAATTTGTTGTTTTGTCCATGTAGGATGTGCAAAATACGGATTTGGTGAAAGAATTGTTATACGAAAATATTTAGAAAGATGTGAATTTGATGAAAAGTATAAATATTAGAAATTTCATGAAGAAGGTGAAGATATTAAACCAGTTGATGAAAATAGAAATGTGAAGATAGATAATACACAGACAATGTTTAACGATATTATAGTAATTGCAGAAGTTGTTGAAGTTGCAGAAGTACCAGAGGTTCTCCAAGTTCCTGCAGTTTCAGAAGGTGTCAAAAATGTCGAAGACGTGCATGATACCAAGAGTTCTAAAAGTTTAATAAAGTTATTGGAAGATGACGAGAAGGATATGTGCCACGGTTGCACCGAGTAAGTATATTGTCATTATTCTTCAACTGATGCATATTAAGACCCTCAGTGGAATGGTAGATAAATATTTTCAAATGCTTCTTAGTTTACTATGGAAGGTTTTTGGACGGAGAGAATAACATATCAGAAAAGTGTTATGATGCAAACAAGATCATTGGCGCTCTAGGTTTAGAATATAATAAAATCGACGTGTGTCCTATTGATTGTATCCTATATTATAAGGATAATGAGAAGCTCGAGAAATATCCAAATGTGGAGTGTCTCATTGGAGAAAGAATATGTGCACTTCAACATGAAAGGTAGATGAGCCAGTGAAGCAACATAAGAAAATTCTAGTGAAGGTGCTCCGACATTTTCCCTTAGTGCTTAGGTTACGACACTTGTATATGACCAAAGACACAACTAAATATATGTGGTTGCATAAGGAAGGATGCATACATGATGATAAACTCAGACATTTGGCTAATGCAGAGGCATGAGTGCATGTGGATCAATTTTTTCCTAGTTTGCTATAGAGTGCAGGAATGTTGGACTTGGTGTATCTAGCAACAAACTCAACTTATTTGGCATTACGATTTCAAGTTGGTCTACTTGGTCAATTATGTTAATGTCATATAATTCGCCACATGTACTTTGTATGAAGTAAATGTCTATGATCCTTTCATTGATACCAAGCAAGCATTCACCCAATAACGATATAGATGTATTCATGGAGACTTTAATTGAAGAGTTAAAATATCTTTGCGATGAGAGAGTCCAAACATATGATGTATTTTCTTGTAAGTTGTTTAAACTATTCTTATTTGGATGATTGATGATTTTTTAGCTTATACTAATCTCTCCAATTGGTCCATGAAAGTGACATATGGTTGTCCTATATGTGTTCTAAACTAGAAAGGCTTTCTTTTACAACACGTCTGAAAGATGTGATATTGGTTTAATAGAATATGGTTACGAAAGGGACATAAATATAAGGGTAAAAAGCGGGCGAATAAGTTTGATGGCCAAGAAGAGAAACGAGAGGAGCCACACATAATGACAGGATATGAGATTGTAAAATTATTTGAGGAATATCCTAAATTTAAGTTCGGAAAGAACCAATGTACAAGAGAGCATATTCTAGCTCCGAGATGCATTTCCATTATGAACAGGGCACCGAAATGAAAGAGACACGTGCAGAGTTTGGATGACACACATGCTGAGGAATTGCCGACGGGATGGAAAAAAATTATTATATTCTTTCAGCTCCCATATTGGCAAAAGCTTAAACTTCGATATAGCTTAGACGTAATGTATATTAAAAAGAATATATACGACAACCTATTATTCAAATCCTACAGGATGGTAAGAAATCACAGGACAATTTAAGGGCTCGACTGACTTGAATGTATTGAATATTCATTATGATCTGTAAGCACTAGAAGTCACCGATGGTAAATTTGAGTTGTATTCATCTTGCATTTCAATTATAGGTTGAGATGTAAATATTTTGTGAGGTCCTCAAATCGGTGAAGTCGCTGGATAGTTACTGCTCTAATATTTCAAATAATGTATAGGTGAAAGAGCGAAAAATTTGGGGACTTAAGACTCATAATTATCATATCCTTATTCACCAATTGCTTCTAGTGGCACTCCATAACAACATGACTGATGATGAAGTAACAAAGTTTATAATTGAATTTTGTGAATTTTTTTGAAAGTTATGCTCCAAAATTATCAATGTTCAAGAATTTAAGGCACTAGTAGGAGAAAGGAATGAATCCTTTACAAAATGGAGATATTCTTGACTCCCTCATTTTTACGGTCATGGTCCGTCTTACACATCATCTTGTAAATGATGTATTACTCGGAGGACCAATTAACTATCGTTAGATGTATCCCATGGAAATGTTAGTTAAAATTCAATTAGGTCCATTTATATAACATGTAATTACTTTATCTTAATAACTTATAGATATTAATATTCTTTAGATATTTGGGTTTCTTAAAATGCATAATGCACAATCGATCACATCCGAGTGTTAACTACTAACCGTTACGTAGCAAATGAAAGTATGACTTTTGCCTCTCGGCATATGCGAGGTGTACATGCAAAAATTAATTCACAAATTAGTAATAGAGAAGACACCTTCCTTGGAAGTACCAAGAAGAGCAAAGACTATTCCATATTGGACTTGAAAAAAGCTCATGCATTCTTATTGCACAACCTAGAAATCTTTAAAGATTACCAAAATTAAGTAAATTATCTTTAATAAATATGAATTTTTTAATTTAAATAATTATTAATCTCAAGCATCGTATCATTAGTCGACATTGGGAGGAATTGTAGTTAGAAATAATTAGCGTGTCAACACAAAATCAAATTATGAAAATACATGAAAATGTTTTACCGAATGGGTCGTAGCTAAAGTAAGTTACATGTATTTTAATTTTATTTAACTTTGAGAAAGTTTAGATTAATATTTTAACAATTGTATGTGATTATGTTCAACATTAGGTAGAAAGATAAACATTTGCGGGTTTGCTTATATTAGAAGAGATAAGAATTTACACACAGGGCCCACACTAGATAATTAAACAATACAATGGATATCATGTAAATAAGTGTTTATTTCAACGGGTTGGGCTTGAGGAGGAGAGAGTTACTCAAAATAGTGGGGTCATGGCTGCATTTTCTCAAGATACCCATAATAGTAGGGTCATGACTGCTTTCTCTTAAGAATGTTATTCAAGCTCGACAAACCAGAATCCAGTACTTTGTGATATAATTTATTATGGATAACTAGAAGATATTGTGGAGATACTCTATACATACAGTACAAATGACATACATAGTTATGTGATATTTAAGGTTCGATGGTGTTATACCGATGGAATAGGGAATGAATATGGTTTTAATCTTGTAAATCTAGATAAGAAGATATACCCCAATTTGAAGTTTATGTTCTCAAAGTAGGCTACTTAGTGCTTTTATATAAAAGATCCTAGGCAGCCTAAGGTTTGGGTCACATTGTATTAGGAATCGAGGACTCTTGCTCAACTTTCTCTTAATAAAAATATCAATGTTTCTGAAGACCTGAGTGCGCCTGAAGGAAAAAAATTTTCTGATTATCATACTCACACCATCTAATATGTATATTGTGTAAAATCGGCTTGACAATCGTAACGTAGGAGATTAAATGTAACCTATTTACCACTTGTGGAATTTGAAAGTAGCTACTTCAAGTTTTAATATATCTATTTTTAATTTTATCGATGCAATTATAAACATTCGCCTATTTTGCTTGCATGTAATGAATGAAAATTATATACATTAATAATTTAAGTTGCAAATGAGCTAAAGGATAAAGTCCATAGGGGAAGTTCCTGAGATCGAGCAGGTTCGTCATTAGATATAAGTATTAATTTCTTGAAATAAATTATATTCATAATATAAATATGCTTACATTATATTTACTATTTTTTTTATTTTTGCAAGAACGTATTCACTACCTTCTTAGAGTCCATTATCTCTACATGGATCCTCACACGTTGAATGTATTAATTTGTTTAATTGAATTAAGTGCATTGAGAAATTTGTTTATCCATATCGTATTTATTATTATGTTAGGTATTGTGGGGACATACACACATGCATCTCTTATGAGTCCACCACGTCATTGGGACTCATTGCCTGATCTAGGTATTACTTTTCATATTTAAGTTCATCAATATTTTATATTCTTTATATATATTCATTTCACATTTAACATTACATATGATGCATGTGATGGATCTGATGACGATGAGATCCAACGGGAGACTCTGTCGGGATCTTCTCAGTCAAAGATCGCATGTCTCCGCCTAAGGACTCCAGCAATAGCTCGCATCCCCTTACTAGAAAAAGCTATTGTACTACAAAGAAAATACAAGAGGAACTACAAAAGGAGGATAGATGAGATTAGAAAGAAGGAGCATGCATTAAAATAGAGGCTCGAAAGGGCAATGACAGATCAGTTAAGGTAAATTGGTAACAATATCAAGTAAACTTTTGAGATTTCATAGTAATTTAATTATTTACGTTGCTTAGCATTTGTTTCTCTTTGTCTTTATAGGGAAAAAAGACTATGAGAAACTCAGTAAGAGTGCGAGTGAGCAAAGTACCAAAGTACCTCCACAAGGTTATCGAGTCATTTTGGAGTGGAGGGACAATATTTTTATTGGTGATTATGCAATCATATTTAATAATTTGATTGGCTGTTAATTAGAATCTACACTCCATAAATATTTCTCATAATTTTAAAGAACAATAATAGAATGACATAAAGAAAATCTAAGAGAGGCTCCTAGTAATTATTTATTATATCACTTCTTTCAGTTATTATTTATTTGATTATCCTTATAGTGTATGGCTTTTCCGCATGTAATTTGTAGGATCATTATAGTCTTGAGGACAATATGAACTCTTGGGATTATGTAATGCCTAGAGTGAGCAAGATAATTTGAGGGTGGAGGAATAAACTCAAGAAAAAAAATACTTTACGGATATAACTGTTGATTGGAAGAGGATCTATGAGTTTGATAAGAGGGTTCCTCCATATAATTGAATGACTCTCATCATTGAGTGGGCCGTGAGACAAAGGTCAGTTATACTTTTAATTTATGATATTACCACTAAACATACTAAAATAGTACTTTATTTTGAAGGGAAAATGTTTGACGACATCACAGAATCATAATTCAAAGCAATACGATCACTTTCTGGGAGGTACTCTCTACACACGAATCGAGCATAAGTACTTGAGTGAGAACTCGGTATGATCAAATTATTAAAACTTAACTCACGTGATTAGTTTCATACATTACTTGAATTAATTTAAAATTTGATATATCACAGAATGCCTTGACTATACCGCTAACCCTTCTTGCTAGAAGAGCTTATACACCACTCAAGAGCTACGATCTGGATAAAAAAGTGGAGAAAGTTAATGATATGCATGTAAATATAAGCTTACTTTTACATTTGCACATACTTAATAATTTCTTATTAGATTTGGTAATTTATATTTTTGTATTGTCATATGATATTAACTGGAAGCTTCGTTAGACTCTGTCTTGTCCCATGCCCTCCGATCTCGGGACATAGAGGACATCACTGTAGATCCTAACTACACGACCAGAGAGCAGTGGAGGAAAGTCATTGATGGGGCTTACGATTCTAGACCAAACAAGAAAGGAATGGTGCCTTTATCAAGTACTAGAGTTAGGACATTCTCCGCCGTTAGGACTAAGGCTAGCGACTTGACCGTGACCTTGAAGCGACCATGTGTGACATCATACGTCGTGGGTAAAATCGGACAGTACTTATTGGACAATCTTGAACCCTCACTGGGCTTCCAAATTCTTCCCACTATTGCGCAAAACTTAGGGGGGTTTTAATCTACTTGAGATGTTGTGCAGTGCATCATCAATTGTGAGCCCTTAAAGGAGATTCTTCCCCAACCTACGTACATAGCTATCACAAAGTTAGCACTTGCAGAGCTTGGAGTTACTAGTGGTGGAGAGGTATATATGACATAACATATATGTATTTATTACGAATTTTTGAAACATATTCTTATGTTGACTTGCAATCTTTTTAGGTTACAGGAGGTATACCCGTAGAGAGCAGTAGTACGATACGACATTCTAACTTAGATGTTGCCAATAATATTGATGATGACAATGATAACGACAATGAGTGAGTTAGACTTGTTCTTCTATTTATGTACATTTTTTATTGTGTTAGACGTGTTATGACTTTTGGCTATTATCTATATGTATTATATTTGTGATTTCATTGCTTTGTGGATGAATATTGTTTGAGTATGGAGGTGTATTTTGGTTGGATTATTGATGAGTACTGTTGGATGACATAGTTGAATTGGTGGATGAATATTTTGAATATGAATATATATGGTTGATTGTCGAATATGTATTGTTATGCTTGGATTGATGCATGGATATAGATTTTTATATGTGTATTCCCATATGGTGTGTTACTAAATTTTTTTTATTAGGGGTATTTAGACATTGGTGATGGGTAAGGTCATCGCCAATACTCATTGGCGACAAGTGCACCAATCACTAATGTTAATAACATTGCTGATGAGCTTCCGTCACCAATAGTAATTGGTGACGGGTGTACCCATCGCAAATGTTTAAACATTAGCGATGTGGTCACTTGTTGCCAATGATCATTCGTGATGCGTGGTGTTCCATTGCCAATTAACATTAGTGATGGACATCATTCGTCACCAATTGTCATTGGTCACGATCGTTGTCCATAGCCAAAGTTACCCCATCGCTAATATGATCCCGTCTCCAATGATTATTGGCGACGTACATACCCATCACCAATACACATTGGCGATAGAAATATTAGTGACGGCTCTCTGCCCGTCACTAGTATTTATTAGTGATGGATTTTAGGACATTAGTGATAGATTACCCCATCATTAGTGCCCTTTTTTTACTAGTACGGATGAATCCTAGAGGTAGTCGCAAAATATAAATGTTGTTCTTATTTGATGGCACATATCTTGTAAACTAATCCCAATTCTAATTTCATTATCCCTAATCCTAACTTTAACTAACAAGCTCCCAAGTATTCAACTACGATTGTTTTTTAAGATTGTCATTAAACTTTTCCATTCTAAGTATTTATTCTTGTTATCAAAATAAGAAAAGTTGTTTAAAATTTTCTAACTTAGTAATTAAGTGTAACAAGATACATGCATGAAACCTTGAAACAAAGGAAGGATCATCTTCATTAGTAGACAACAATGAAGAAATTCTTATTTTCATTGCAATCATTTGTTTTTAATGGACAATCAAGATTTTGGAATTTTAGTGGACAATTAAGATTTTTTCCAAAATCTAATGCTTATCATATATCCTTGCACTCATTTGTTGGCCTCATGTTTATGACCCTACTCCCTAATCTTGTTTTGATGATTATAAACAATTCCAAATGTTTTTTATCTAGTGTTTATGTTTTTTTATTAGGTATTCTAGACAAACAATGTGTTGGAGGTTGGATAGAACCGAACTCTCACGATCATATCCATTGGAGGATGGAAAGAATATCGGAGTGAAGCAATACATTTCAAGTCTAGATCTAAGATCAAGCTTCATCTGCATCTATGACAAACTATATTGAAGATCTTCAAGCTTGGGTAATATAGTTTAGGATTTATACCTTGTGTGTTTAATACTTCAAGCTCAATATTACGCACACACATAATTTAATGGTTTATTTGTTTTTGTTTTATCCACAAACGTTTTTACAAGCAAAATATATTTATATACATACATATTTATTTTTCTATGTGGATAAGTTGCTTTGGTTTAGCTTTATAGATATGAAACAATAGTTATATTCATATACATATTATTTTGTTTCATATTCTATTGTATTTGAAAAATATTGTGTTTTTGGATTATAGACGTAATAACAATATTTCATATCCTTTATCAAGTCTATAAATCTATTGGAAAGTTTTCAAAACTTTGTTTAAGTCATTTTGTCAAAAACATATATGTTTAGTTTTCATATTTTGGACTACTTTTATAAAATGATGAGTTTTCACAAATAGGTAATGTAATTTAAAAAATTCCTTTTGTAACATGTTTATTTTCATGTTTACAAGCATTCCCTAAAGTTTTGTATTTTTTTGAATTTATTTGCTATTTTTTAAAGAGGTTTAAAATTTAGTTTTACTGTTTATTTCAAGCTGATATTATGTTATCAGTCGACTGATGCAAGTGTTCAGTCGACTGAAGATCTCGTCTAGAATAACAAAAAGTTTCTGTTTCTTATTCAATCGACTGACAATGTCATTGGTCGACTGACGAGTTCATTAGTCAACTGATAGCGTGTTGTTGGCTTGTAACGGTCAGCTTATCAGTCGATTGATGAACAGTATCAGTCGACTGACGGCCCAACGGCTAGTTTTTTCCAGCTTTCTATTATTTTATCTTTTGGCTGAGTTTTCTTAGTTTTTTCTTGGCTTTGGGGTTTCCTATATATACCCCATACTTCTGAGCGCCATTAAGAAAGTTTTTAAACAAGTTTAAAAGGTGTTTTAAAGTTTGTTTAGTGTGTTTACAAGTTTTGTTTGTGAAGATATTTTCACAAGAGGAAGAAGAGATTATCCTTTGGTGTTTGAGCTTCAACTCATCTCTCTCTCTCTCCCCCCCTATAGACAATAAAAATTGTCTTAATTCCTAGCAAAGAAGCTCAAAACTGACAAAAAACACTAATATCTCTCAAACCATAAGGAATTTACCAAAATGGACAGGAGCAAACCAAACCCTTTGTGGTCAGTTGGTTTGTCTCCGTCTCATCGAGATAGTTGATTTCCATATATAATTCGTCCAATTCCGACTTACGGTTTGAAAGTTATGACCCGTTCTTCGCAGTATGTTCTGAAGTCCACCTACAAGACTGGACTTCGCCTGAACATTGAAGTTCGTCTACAATACTAAGTTCGCCTGACAACTTAGTTCACCTGAACTGATTGAAGCTCGTATGATAGCTTCGGCTACGAGGTTCTCCATGCAGCGAGGCTCAACATCAAAAGACGAGGTTCGCCACGCAGCGAAGCTCGACATCAAAAGACGAGGTTCGATGCGTCGTGAAACTCGACATCAAAGTTCATCACTGTGGACAAAGCTACTCTGGAAGATGAAGCTCATCATTGAAGACAAGGTTCAAAGCTCATCATTGGAAATGAGGTTCGAAGCTCATCATTGGTAACAAGGTTCGAAGCTCATCATTAGAAACGAGGTTCGAAACTCATCATTGGATACGAGGTTCGGAACTCACCACCAGACGTAAAGTTCATTAGTGAAGATGAGGCTCATCAAAAGAAAATTCACAAGACTTGCTACGTAGTTAGACTCAGCTATCAAAGACGAAGTTCGTTAGTGAATACGAAGCTTGTCAGACGATGTCAGTGAAGACAGAGTTCGCTGTACTGCAAAGTTGGCCTTAGAAGACGAACCTCGCTACGTATCAAGGCTCGTCCAGTTTGATGAACTTCATTTCAATCAAAGACGAGGCTCGTCATCCACATAAGACTTAGCTATAATGGCTCTAAAAACTTAGTCAGCCACGTGGGCTAATCTTCAGGAGAACGTTATGGAGCGTGATGGTTTGGAGGAGGCAGTTACGCCCCTCTACCCGTATTCTTAGCACGTCGGTTACGTGCTTAAACCCTATAAATAACCATGGATGGTTACAGAGGAAAGAGTATGGACTTTTTTTTGGCAATTTGGACTTCAAGAATAATTAGAGAACAGAGCTTCTGCATATAGAGCTAGAATTCGAACTTCGGTTCTAGCAGTCTAACGAACGTCAGAAGCTTCAGCAATCTTGTTCTGATCATCAACGGGAGGTAATCTTGACTCAAGCATCGAGGGAAGCATCTTTTCGCTAACAATGAAAGGTCCTAGAGGGGGGTGAATAGGGTTTATGGACAAATAATATGCAATTGAAAGATATTCCAATAAACCACACACAAATATGAAATGCAATGACAATAAAAGAGAGTAGGGATAGAGATAGTTAGCTAATTGATGACATGCGGTATGTTCACAAGGTTCGGTCCGCTGACCGACGTTCCCGCTCCCCACTCTCGATGAGAAATCCACTACATACCCGGTTTGAAAGCCGGAACTTCTTCTACACAACGATCTCTATCGAGATCTTACAACCACACAGTAGATCTCCACGAGATTAAGCTCACAACAGTAGTAAATTGAAGAAAATCTCTCTCTTTATAGTAGCCCTATGGCAAGAGTGGAGATTGCCATTGAAGCTTTGGATGTGAGCTTTGAGATAGTGAAAGCAAATAAAAGTTGAAGCTCTTTGAAAACAATAAACTCAAACACAAGAGATTTGCAATGAAAGCTTAGGTGTTGAAGTAGTTATGGTTGTTGGGTATTTATGGGAAGAGAAAACAACAGTCAAAACCCCAAAGAATCAGTAAAAATCTCCCAAAATTTAAGAAACAGATTCTATACAAAACTAGCCATTAGACTGTTTATCAGTCGACTGACGGGAAGCATCAGTGGACTGATAAGCTGAACGTTGTATTCAAATACCAGCTCATCAGTTGACTAACGATTATTTTTCAGTCGACTGACAACTCGTCAGTTAACTGGTCAGTCGAGAAAAACAGAACAAAAACTTTTTTATGATTGCAGGCACTTTCATCAGTCGACCCATCAGTCGACTGATGTCATCAGTCGACTGATAACAAGTTATCAGCCTGAATCGATTTTAAAATTGAGTTTCAAGGCTTTGTTAAAAATAGTAAATAAACTCCAAAAAATGTAAAACTTTGGGAATAGTTTTATAAACATTTTGATAAACTTATTTGAGAAGGAATTTTGTAAAAAGGTCCTCGTATGTGTGAAAATCATTATTTTAGCAAAAGTACCAAAATACGAGTTTTGAAAATGTGCAAGTGTGTTATCCCATGAGCTTCAAATGTAATCAACAAGCCTCTTGCCTATATTAAGTACTAGAGAGAAAATAAAATAGCAAATATCCCTCATATATGAGTACATGGCTCGAGTCTTGATATTTACTCTTATGTTGATGAAGCTTCTCATGCATATAGTGCTCTTGAAAGCTTTGCTTCATCACTTTGCCTCCACCTCCTTAGATATTGTCGTTATAGCTTATTTTCCATCAAATCCTCCATATAAGGTGCTAATGATATATGATCTATAATATAGCTCAATAAACAATTAGCACTAATAATGGTGTCTGTAAATCATCATCAAAACAAAGGATCTAACAATCTCCCCTTTTTTGATAATGACAAACAACCATTATACAAGAGCAAGTAAAAATAGATTATTTAGCTTATAGATAGTTGCTCCCCCTATCTATAAGGCTCCCCCTTACTATGTGTACAAACGAGGAGATTTCTCTCCCCCTTTGTCACCATCAAAAATAGGGTAAAATAAAGACAATATGCATGCTAAAAACCTACACAAATGCACCTCAAGTGTTGGCCTACCCGTGTCTCCCTCAAGTGTTAATGAATTATAACCTACCTCTAGGCATTACCACCTACCCCACTTCTCTTGGGACGACCCTAGTCTCTCACCTCTACACTACTCTTGGTACCCGTGTGTGCTTAAGCATAGTTGGACATTTTAGGATCAAGAAAAAAAGATATGACAATGGTAGAGCAAAGAATCAAAAAGAAACAAAATAGACAAAAAGATATTTTTTTAAAGGATGCACATGCCTAATTCATTTCTAATACGAAAAAAATCAACTTCACAAAGGGGTTTGGTAAAGATATCCGCTAATTAAGATTTAGTGTCAATATAAATAAGGGAAACATCTTTCCATTCAACATGGTCACGCAAAAAGTGATGTCGTACATCTATATGTTTGGTTCTAGAGTGCAAAACAGAATTTTTTAAAATATTGATAGCACTAGTGTTATCACAAAAAAAAATTGTATCATGAAAGTGTAAATCAAAATCAACCAAATTTTGTTTCATCCATAAAAGTTGTACATAACATAAGTCGGCGGCAATGTATTCCGCTTCAGTAGTGAACAAAGTAACACAATTTTGTTTCTTGGATGCCCAAGATACAAGTGAGTTACCCAAAAATCAACAAGTACCACTCGTACTTTTGTGGTCCACCTTACAACCGGCAAAGTCGGCATCATAATAACCACAAAGATCAAAAGATGTATTTTTAGGATAAAACATACCAAGTTCTAATGTGTCGTTAATGTATTTTATAATCCTTTTAACCGCAATCAAATGAGACTTTTTAGGAGAAGCTTAAAAATGTGCACATGCACAAACACTAAACATGATATTCGGCCTACTAGCGGTGAGATAAAGAAGACTACCTATCATACATCGATATAACTATTGGTCTACCTTTTCACTACTTTCATCCATATTCAACTTGATGGTGGTGCTCATTGGAGTTGGGGCATGTTTTGAACTTTCCATCCTGAATTTTTTCACCAACTCCCTAGCATATTTGCTTTGTGATACAAAGATGCCATCATTGGATTGTTTAACTTGGAGGCCGAGAAAGAAGGTAAGCTCTCCCATCATACTCATCTCAAATTGATCTTGCATTACTTTAGAGAAGTCATTGCACAAAGATTCATTAGTAGCACCAAAAATAATATCATCCACATAAATTTGAACTAAAATAAAACCATTTTTCAGTTTTCTAACAAAAAGAGTATTATCAATTGTTTCTTTTGTAAAATCATTTTCAATGAGAAAACTTTAGAGGCGAGCATACCAAGCCTTAGGAGCTTGTTTTAACCCATATAAAGCTTTGAACCCGGTATACATGATTTGGAAAAGATGAATCAATAAAGCCGGGGGGTTGCTCAACGAAAACATCTTCTTCAATAAAGCCATTTAAGAAAGCACTTTTGACATCCATTTGAAATAATTTAAACTTTTTGAAACTTGCAAAGGCCAAAAACATCCTAATAGATTCCAATCTTGAAACCAGTGCAAAAGTTTCATCATAGTCTATGCCCTCCTCTTGATTGTATACTTGGGCAACTAAACGAGCTTTATTTCTAGTTATTATGCCAAATATAGGCATCTAAAAATACTTATAGATATCCAAATACAGCTCAAGACAAAGAGAAGATAATGAATGTCATTATCTAAGTCAGAGGGGATCATCCAAAGCCAAAAGAAGAAAATAGAGATGTGAAACAAGGTGCATACACGCTACGGATTACAGTGTCACGCTTGAATACGGCAATAGTAATTGACGCGCATAGGCGCGGCAGTGATCGCTGACGCGCGTAGGCGCGGCAGTGGAATGTGTCGCGCACGTTCATGGGGCATCTTCTTGTGATTTGCTGACAGTTTTTAGCATCTTTGTGGGGTCCATGTGGTGTTATAACAGAAGGAGAACATGCACTGACATTGAGGCATGGTTACACCCCGAGAAAAAATGGCATTTAGCGGATTGAGAGTCGTGGAACAGTAGTTATAAACATGGCTGAACATGGTTGGAACCGTTCCTTTGTCCGCGACAGTGGAAGCTGTCGCACTCAAAGGAAATGGTGTTCATCGGTCATGTTAACTCCTATTCACCAGTTTTAGGTCCCAAGGGTTATAAATAACCCTCAGGGTCATCATACCAAAGGGACCAGACAATTAGAGTAGAGGGATTTGAGCTTTTGGTGAATTTGAGCAAGAGAGAAAGAGAGAGAGTCTTCATTTTTCACAAACGTCCTTAATAAGCTTTTGGCAATTCCTAAAGATCTAAGCTCTGACTTGATTTTTGGAAGAGTGGATATCTTACATCAATAAGAAATTCGCTTAAGATTCTTACTCCGATAAAAGAAGAAGAACATCCAAAAGCCTTCACGATTCAATCAGAACCTGTGAATCGGTGGTCTACTGGCTAACACACTCCCAACACGGGCAAAGATCCCACAAAAACAGGAGTTGATAAATAATTTCTATATTATTTTCTAGGAAGTTGTAACTTTCTTATTTTTGTTGTGTAATTCATTGTAAGCGACTAAAGTTTTAATGAATTTCATAATAAAAATAACTTTTGACGAAAACAAACTGGCGACCACAGTGGGAGCCAACGGTCTCGCTGACGAGACCGTCGTGTCACAGCCGATCATCAAGATACCGGTTGAATCTACAGTCAAATATAAATTTGACCAAGCAAAGTTTGAGGAATATCTGTTATCCTCATCCTCAAAGTCTTCCTCTCCTCACAAATGTAGGAAGATTTTATCTTCTAAGAAGGTTTACAAGTTTTTGACTCCGTCGAATGCTACGGGTGAAGACTCTCACCCGATGGTTGCTGAGAATTCTACTCGCAACATCTCTGCTCACAATGACTCTTCTCCAGTTAAGGAGTCATTGGATCAAAGCTCATTGGCATTGACAAAGAGGGCTCGTAAGAGACAACGTCAGTGTCGTGCTCGTCAATTGGCTAGAGTCATAGAACAAACCGATGGAGTTCATTATTATGTGGAATTAAAGTCGAGGAAACAACAAGTGGTTCATTCAACTCAATGACAAGTCACTCACATTTCTGCACAACTCACGATGGAAGAGTGGACTCTCATCAAAAGAGCTCGTTCAACTCTTAAAGAACGCATACAAAAGCGTCGTGCAAACGCTACCCGTGCCCGTGCTCTTTTACAACAAAGACGAGAAGAGAAGAAGAAAATGGTGCCTAAAGAATCACCAAAGAATCATAAAGTTTAGATTCCTAAATCTAAACTTATGCAAAAATAAAATTGGCGAGTCACATCCTTCAACCACGGTAGTCTCCACTGTTGCGGACAAAGAAAAGTTTTCGAAGTCTTCTCTTCAACCTCGTCGACGTCTGTGCTTGGTCCGTCTACTACAACCACATCTGTTCCATCACCAGTGAAACCGTGGGTCAGTCCTGACCTGTAAAAATTTAAGATCACAATGGCAAATCGCCTTGGTCCTTTACCTGACGATCAAGGTAAAGTTCCAGTCAAAGAACACTTGGGTCCGGTGAATGAACCCCGAGTGGATTCTTACACTGGGGGTCGTAAATATCCTCCTATCAGGATAAAGCAATCCCAGGAGGGGAAATTCTAATTTGTTCTCGTTTGGGGCCTGCAAAGACTCAATGCCCGTGAGGGGATGGATCTAAACATATAACCTTAGATCGCTCAGAGACGACGATAAGTCGTCCTATGTATGTCAACAAGGTTCAAACACCAAAACAAAAAATAGGTTGCTCTGGTCACCATATTGACGAGCTGTACTATCAAACTAAGGGTGAAAACAAATCACGAAAAAGGATGGTTTGAGAAACAAGCCCTCATTGTGTACGTGAAAAGCTTATCAAAGCAGTGCTGTCTGAATGCAGCTGCTCTAAAGACGAACCGCCAAGGGTTTCTGTATTCCAAAGACTTTCTACGGACGCGTCAAAACCCAAGATGAGACGTTTTCATAGAAAGAATCCTACTATTCAAAAAGATGAGCTTCCAAAGGTCACTATCAACATGACCAACGGGGGGAAATAACATTCAATCAACCCTGATCCTGATTTTTCTCCGGGAGGGAGAGTTGATCAGGGTCTCTCTCAAAGAATGTCATGCCTACAGCTAAGGGACACTAGACACGGAGATTATAGAAGAATGTATGAAGGGTTATCTTCAGATGAGGAACTCTCAGATACTTGTTCTGCAGTTGTCTCTGATGATACAATATCCAGTGTAGGACAAGCCAGGGAATCATTCACAATTACGTCTGATCAATTAGCCCAGATGTTGGAAGAAGCTTTAGCTAAGCAACAAGAAGAGATCAGAGCTGAGATAAAAACAGAAATGGAGTTAACAATACAACAGATGAGGGATTTGCAGGCTCAGCAACATCAACAACAGTCGGAATCAAGTCAAAAGGCTAAATCTAGCAGGCGTAATGCTATACCTATTCGGATAACTGAGGTTAATAGTAACCAAGAGGTGGATGAAACTATCTTTGCTGATCCTCCTCCTAATAAAGATGATTCTGAGAATAGTCTGGTAAAGTCGTCTACCCAACCTTCTCAAATTTGCTTGAAGAAGATTATGGATGAGGATAAGAAAATGAAGAAACTTGAAAATAAAGTCAACGCTTTGATGATGGCTCAAGTAAAGAAAACGGGTATTCCGTGCCCATATCCAAGGGAATGGGATTCAATTCCTTACCCTCCGAAATCCAGTCTAATTAACTTCACTCCTTTTGATGGTAAGGATTCGCCCACTCAACACCTAATTTATTTCAAGTCTGATTTGGGTGCAATTTCTGGAAACGAGGCTTTGACGATCTGGTCATTCGTTGGGACCCTTCGGGGGGCCACCTTTGATTGGTACTGACGTCTTAAGCCTAGAAGTATCAACAGTTTGGATGATATGGAAGGTTTATTCCTTACCAACTTCTTCGATGATGACACTGAGATATCGATTGGTATCTTGTTGGATGAGAAACAGAAAGATGGAGAGTCAATTGATGTCTTTATTAAACGATTCCGAAACAAAACAATAAATTGTCGGGATCAGCTCACTGAAGAGTTCATCCTCCAGACATGCCATAACAACCTTTCTCTGGATGTCCTAGAAGTCATGGGGGTTGTGCCTTCCAAGACTTGAAAAGAATTAAAAGTGTGGGTGAGCATGCCGAATGTTTCCTCAAGAGAAAGAAGCTTGAGAGAGGTTAACCACCAACTAATCCTCAAAAGCAGAATATTAATCCTCGAGGTAGAGGAAAGGGATCTGCGGCTGCTGTTGATGATCACCAAACGTCACAACAACCGCAGCAACAACAATCGTAATAGTCACCTTTCTAGCTGCCGCACCAAACGCAACAATCCCCAAGGCAACCCAAGACTTCGGAACCTAGATTTTCGAAAGAATATTCTTTTAAAGATGATGAAGTACCAGTTATCTTTAAGTATCTTTTGGACAACAACAAGATCAAACTTCCACTAATCACAAATCAAGAAGAAGCAAATAAGATTATAGACCCTAAATATTGTGCATATCACAGAAGGGTCCATCATCCCACCAAGGTATGTTATGTCTTAAAAGACAAAATACAAACCTTGATTAACGTGGGTATTGTGACTACAAAGACGAAAGAGAATAAAGTAGGTGCGAATGTAGTATCTATTAGCTTCGGTTCGATTCCTTTGTCATGGTTTCAACCCAAACCTGTGTCAAATGTTAGAATGCAAATCGTCAGCGATGATCCTCACGGGCAGCATCAAAAGGGACTTGTGTCACATACAACTCCAAATGGAAAAATCCTGTGGGTTCATCCCGATTTACTTGAAGATGAATAGTGGACGACATCCGCGTCCAATAATAAATTAAAAGGAAATGGAAAGGAGAAGTCCTGCTACGGAGTTTTGGCAATTCCTAAAGGAAACGATGAAGAAATTCCAACTTAACCGCTTTCTGAAGAGGAGCAAGAATCTTTTGCTACTAGAAGTGGAAATGAATACTGCTTTAATTACCCAAGTACATCTGAGCAACTAGCTGAGCAGGGGTGGTAAAAACCACACCTTCTAAAACTTTAGCTGAACTGGAGGTGGTTGCAACCCCTGCTGTATCTGCTGGGAAACCTCAACAATTGACTAAGCAGAAGGAGAAGGAACCTCAGTACAAAGAAGTTCAAATTCCGAAGCAATATCGTTTCAATTGACCGATTGGAAGAGATAAATCGGAAAGTTCGAACACTCCCTACCGTTTTGATGTCATGGCTCGGTTAGCTAATATCCCAGTAAGGATTACTTTGTACGAGTTGTTGCGTCTTTCAAAAGATACCAAGGAAGCTTTACAAGAAGCTTTGGCTAATTCTGATGTGTTTCTCACTCAGATTAAGCTGATCCCTAAAGAGCTAGAGTCATCAGTTCAACACTGTAACTTGGCAGCCATGAAATTTCCTTGCATTGCTTTTACCAAAGAGGATATGCAAGTGAAAAATTCGAAGCATGATAGGCCTTCATATTTTACCGGATAAATTGGCTCAAGCGTTGTCAATTGAATCCAAGTTGATCCAGGTTCCGCTGTCAGTATCATGCCACTCCGGTTGATGTACCACCTTAGAATTCCTGCCAACAAATTAGCCTCCATGGGAACCGTTATCTACAGATTCAACATCAGTGGGTCTAGGCCATTGGGAAAAATCCGGGTGAAGTGTCAACTCAGAGATTTGAAATCAGAAGTCACTTGTTATCAGAAGTCACTTGTTATGTGATTGATGCAGAGACTTCTTATAACTTACTGTTGGGTCATCCTTGGATCCACGGTAATATTATAGTTCCCTCCAAACTCCATCAGTGTTTGAAATATATAGATACTAACAACGAGGTCAATACGGTGGTCGCGGATAAGCAACCATTTACAGGGTTAGAAAATTATTTTACTGACTCACTTCTTTATAGTGCTAAATTCGATACTGAACCATCGGCCTATGGCACAGACAGCGGAGAAGAAGCTGATACCGAATATGAGCTCGATTATAGTGAAGGTCTTGTATAAAATAACAATGAACCTCTTGTAATCGATCTTGACGATGATGAATCGTCGGATGAAAGTTGTAACTGATAACTTGCCGATAAAATAATAAATGATGATTTAGAGTACTTGCGTTATCTCCATGATGTAATACAGAAACTGTATGACAATCCCGATATACACATGCCGGTTCGGTCGTCCTACATAACCAAGAAGAGCATTCAGGATTCCTCCGGAACAACTCTAGTCCTACCTACAAAACAGGGGGTGGAAAAGAAATAATCTTCGGTAAAGGAGAGTCATCCCCGCCTTCTGATCTCTTCTTAGAAACCAATACTGATGATGAATGGCCCGGACGGTATTTCTTCAGATATAATTCACAAGCAAGTGACTATGTGAAGAAACAAGGATATTGCCTCATTCTCGGTGAAGGTCTCCGTTTTGGTCAAGTTACCCGGGTACCACCCCGTCCTGCCTATGTACCAAAAGGAAAATCTGATAATTATTATAGTCACAAAAGAGATTTGGGCTATGTCTCGTCATCTGATAACGAATGTTGCTAGCAAGTCATCAACCAGCTAACAAATAAAAATGGGTATTCGTCCGATTCATCAAATTAGGATTCTAACATTAGCATTGGAGAAATGTTCAAAGGCTTAATGTCGAACATGGCCACAATCGACCCTTCTACAACAGAAGAAGATGATCAATTGCCCACTTGGGAAGATCCATGGATACATTACATGAATGTTCAATATGGTGATCGGTTTGAACAGAGAGAACCTCCTACTGAAGACAAAGTGGTCTAAGTCAATATGGGTGATGAAATCAATCCGAAGCCTATATTTATTAGTGACAGTCTTCCATCAGATGAGAAAGAAAAATTGATCGCCCTCATTAAAGAGTATATCAACGTTTTCGCTTGGAATTACGAAGATATGTCAGAATTGGATCCAAATGTGGTAATGCATAGCCTTAACATTAAACCGGATATCAAACCTGTCAAACAGCAACAAAGACGGTTTCGTCCGCAAATTATGGAGGCGATAGAAGCAGAAGTCAAGAAATTGATTGATTCAGGATTCATTAGAGAAGAACAACATCCCGATTGGTTGGTGAATATCGTTCCAATCCTCAAAAAGAATGGGAAAATTAGAATTTGCATCGGCTTCAGGGATTTGAACACTGCTTAACCTAAAGACGACTTCCCTCTACCAATTACAGATGTCATCATCGACAACACGTGTGGATTCGAGAGAATGTCATTTATGGATGGATTTTCGGGGTATAATCAGATTAAGATGCACCCAGATGATGAAAAACATACTACATTCAAAACACCCCTTGATGTCTTCTGTTACACTGTTATTCTTTTTGGTTTGAAGAATGCTGGTGTAACTTATCAACGGGCGATGACAAAGATTTTCCAGGAACACCTCCGGAAGACTGTCGAATGCTACATTGATGACTTGGTTCTTAAGAGTCGCAACAAGAATGATCACATTAATGATTTAAAAATGATGTTCGATCTTATGAGGAGTCATCAATTGAAAATAAATCCTACTAAATCTTTTCTTGGAATGTCCAGCGGCAAATTCATTGGATTCATCGTTACCACAAAAGGCATCCAAATCGATCCTGACAAAGTGAAAGCAATACACGAATTGCAACCACCTAGAAATCTTAAAGAGCTTAGAGGATTGCAGGGGTGATTGGCTTATATTCGTCGGTTCATATCAAACCGTTCAGGAAAATATCAACCATTCTCCAAACTCACAAAGAAAGGTGTATCATTCATTTGGGATGAAGCCTATCAAAGAGTATTCGAGGATATCAAAACATATCTAGCGAATCTGCCCATTCTCGTTGCATCGAAGTCGGGTAAACCATTTTTGATTTATGTTAAAGCGACGAGCCATTCGTTAAGTGCATTGCTTGCACAAGACAATGATAACGGTCGCGAACAAGCAGTATATTATCTAAGTCGTACACTAGTAGGTGCTGAATCTCGATATCCAATGATTGAGAAAGAATGCATCGCCCTGATATTCGCGATTTAGAAGATGTGACATTATCTAGTTGGACAGACAATTTATGTTATTTCTAATATGAATCCAATTCGAGTGTTCATGACCCAACCGACCTCTATGAATTGGTGTTTAGCCAGGTGGGCTCTACTCTTATCCTAGTACGACCTATATTTCAAACAGCAGAAGTCAGTTAAAGGTCAAGCAATTTGCGATCTTCTGACGGTTAATCCTACAAAAGATATAGCTAAATTGTACGAAGATTTGCCAGATGAAACTCATGAAGTTGATACCATTTTACATCAGCAAGTATAGCAATTATACTTTGATGGAGCTTCCCGAGCAACCAATATAGCTAGCACTCCCAGATGTTCAAAATTATCTTCAGGAGTTGGAGTCGTGCTAGTTTCCTCGGAGAAACATGTATTACCTCGAGCCTATTCATTGACCGAACCGTGCTCCAATAATGTGGCTGAGTACAACGCATTAATAATTGGACTTAATTTCGCTAAAGAACTAGGGGTTGAATACCTTGAAGCTTTTGGTGATTCTCAACTGATAGTTAATCAGATACGAGGAGAGTATGAGGTTAGAAATCAAGATCTGATTCCATACCACCAGACAGTCATTGAAATGGCGAACTCGTTTGAAGAATTTTTCATCGAGTACATTCTACATCTCTAAAACGTATATGCAGATGCATTGGCGGTATTATCTGTATCTTTGGCATAACCTCCTAAGACAGAACAATTAATCACAGTGAGAACTCACTAGCTTATCGTGCCAATTTATGATTCGATTATCAAAGAGACACACTCAACAAGAATTAAACTCGAAGCTCAAGATTGGCGTTTCCCTATCATCGATTACATCCTACATGGTATTTTATCTGAAAATATAAAAGAAAGGGATTCGGTTCGACGACGAGCGCCAAGATTTTACTACAATACTATGACACAAATATTGTATCAGCATTCGTATGATGGTCTATTACTCTGTTGTTTATTTAGTAGAGAAGCGGAAGAGGCACTCAAAGAAGCGCACGATGGAATATGCGGTGCACACCAACCCGGTCCCAAACTCTGTGATCGACTTAAAAGAATGGGATATTACTGGCCAACCATGGTAAAGGACGCGGTTGACTACGCCCGATGGTGTCATGCATGTCAAATACATGCAAACTATATGCACCAACCTTTGGAGCATTTGCACCCATCGGCGACGTCATAGTCATTCGAAACATGGGGAATGGACATAATAGGTCCTATTTTCCCACCTTCAGTCAAAGGTGACCGTTTCATTTTGGTGATCACCAATTACTTCTCAAAATAGGTCGAAGCAGTCCCGCTTAGAAAAGTAAAGACAATCGATGTTGTCAAATTCATTAAACATCATTTCATATATTGATATGGTGTCCTAAGACAAATAGTGCATGATAATGACCCTCAATTCGTTAGCAACGCATTCATCAAATTCTGCGGTAAATTCGGAATTTAAGATGTTTCATCAACAGCCTATATTCCCATAGCTAACAGATTGGCTGAAGCTTTCAATAAGACAATTATCAAGATTTTATCAAAACTTGTGAGAATCAATAAGCAAGACTGGAATGACAAACTTGGCGAAGCTCTGTGGGCTTATCGTACCACTGTCCGTACGCCAACCGGAGCAACCATATATTCCCTAGTATATAGATGTGAAGCTGTCCTTTCTTTAGAAATACAAATTCCCTCTCTCCATATCGCTCTTGCAACTGGAATGACGGCGGAAGAACAACATTAGAAATGCCTTGAAGAGCTAGAAATATTAGATGAAAAGCGCTTGGAAGCTCAGCAATAAATCGAGTTTTATCAGGCTAGAATTTCTCGGGCTTTTGATAAAAGAGTCCAACAATGAAGCTTCAAGGAAGGAGACTTTGGTTCTTGCCATTCAGAGACCCATGATTCTTAATTCCAAGAAGAAAGAAAAATTCTAACCCAAATGGGAAGGACTGTTTGTAATAGAAACAGTCTATTCAAACGGTGCATATCGTCTGATCACCCAAGATGGCAGTAAACTCATGATGCTAATAAATGAGAAGTTCCTGAAGAAGTACTACCCTTAGTACGTTCAGGATAACCTATTTAAATGGGAAGTTCCTAGATAATACTGTACATGGTATTTTTAAGGATAACCCGAGATCAGTCGATTGTTCTAGATAAAAACTGATCATCTAAATAATTCATTCTTAATTATTACAAAAATGATTAAGAATCTTTCATCGTGGTTATCTAATTATTTCAAAAGTGGTTAAGAACCTCCTACTGTGGCTATTTATTCATTTCTAAGATGATCAAAACCCTCTTATTGGGACTTCTAGAGCACTCTTTTGTTGAGATGAGATTCAATGACTTCATCGGGTTAATCTTCCCCCACGAAACTCCCATAAAGTAATTGTGGAGTGCTTGATGATTCACAACCCTTCACCTCAAAATCCCTCACTGATCAAGTTAATTGACGGTGGGTCCACCAAAATCTTTCAGGGATTAAAATCCTTCAAACTCCCACTGTATCTAGTCTTTATCACTCCCATTGTTAAAGTTATGATTCAACACTCAAAAGTTCAATTCACTGATCCATAGCAACCAGTGAACCCCTTTATGTCAGGTCCTTGTTATTTGACATCAGAAACCCCCACCGAGTGATTTGTACAAGTCAACATTCCTACTGTTATTTGTACCCTGCTCCTATTTCTTACTTGGTCAAACCTTCTTACAGTTAGGACCAAAGCCAAAATCCTCTCTTGATTTCTTCTATGAACGAGAGGTCCACTTTCAAAACCGAGATTCCCTTTTGAATAAACGAAAAGGCCTCGACTCAATTTGAACAATTAAGCCTATAAAAGGTAGAATTATCTCAACTCTCACTTGGTCAAACCTTCCTACAGTTAGGATCAAAGCCAAAATCCCTTCTCGATTCCTTCCACGAATGAGAAGTTTACAAATTGAATAACCAAACCTTTAAACAGTTAGGGTTATCTAAACCTTTTCGATTCTTAGAGTGGAGATCCCACTTTTGGTTTCACCTTTCTGATTCTTGAAGTGGAGCTCCCACTTTGAGTTTCTCTTGCACAAGGAGATAGAATATAAAATTATTCCTCTCCGATTTTGGGTTTATCTCTACCAACAAAAAAGAGACCAGGAGATAGAATATAAAATTCTTCCTCTTCGATTTTGGGTTTATCTCTACCAACAAAAAAGAGACCAGGATATAGAATATAAAATTCTTCCTCTCCGGTTTTGGGTTTATCTCTACTAATAAAAAGAGACCATGAGATAGAATATAAAATTCTTCCTCTCTAATTTGTTTTGTTCATGTAATCTATTTACATTTTCGAATCCATGCCTTTCTTGCATAGAGGATGTTATCTCGATCTCTTATTAGAGATAAGCCTACATCTAACACATGTAGCCTACATATTCAACATTGTAGTTTAAAGCCTAAGAGAGTTTAATTCTTTTAGCCCAACATTATATGTAAAATAAACTTAAATAATTCACATACTAGCCCGACTCAAACGGTAGTTGGTAAAGGCGCATCAAATCCGTTTATGACTGAGGGTTTGCCAAAAATCCTTCAAATATTGTGTTTATTTAATCTTAAAAAAAGAATGAATAATCATGATAAAATATCCATAAACAAAAGAGTTTATTTTATTCATCTGAAACATTCAAATAAAGATATAAAGGAAATGCGGATACAAAAAGTGTTCTCAAGATTACAACAGCTTATAATGACGAATTTGATCTTCAAGTTTGGAGAGTTCTGTTGCATAAGCTTGTTCAAATTCATCCTTCAGATTAATTTTTAAAGTTTCTTCATCAATATTTTGAAGCTTAGCGACCTCCTATTCTTTATCGGCGAATCTCTTATCCTGAAACTCTAGCTGTTGAAACAGATTTGATTCAACACGGGTCACTTCTACCAAATCAAGTTCTAGGATATTAGAACATCTTCAGCTTTCTCGAGTTGTTCCTTCAAGCGAGCTATTTCGACTTGACTTGATTCTAGAGCTCGACGTAAATTATTTTTGACTTGTGTCTTTTTAGCAATATTCACCCTAATTTGAGTAGTGTGAGCTCTTAACTTTTGAAGTTCAAGTTTGGCTGAGTGTTAAGACTTGCGCCATATTTGTAATCTGGAGTCCATTCGAGAAGAAATGTAGGAGAGTGCGCCTTTAGTACGGAGATCCTTCAAAAGTTCGGTATGTTGCTTAAGGTCAACCAAGTAGGTGTCGATTGAATCAGCCAATTCAGCATATCCTTCTTCTCTGATTCCTAATGTATAGCGATCGAGAGATCTCTTAAAGTTATCAAAAGGTGATCCTTTGAGGATAATTCGATCGACCATAGCGTACAAAAAGGAAATGAAGCCTTGAAGATCAGAGCAAATAACGAATTTATCCGGGTATTCATTTGCTAATAATGCTTGGATAGAATCAGACAATGATGAAGAAGGAGCTACAATGAGAACAAATAAAATGAGCATAAAATATATACGTTAGTATACGATAACAAATGAAAATGTATCAAGTCTAACGTAAGATTCCACGACTTGGTTACCTTGGCACGCCATTGTTGATGTAGTCTTTACAACAGCCAGAACTTGTTCAGGAATAGTGCTTGTTAATGGACCTGCCACATCAGATAGTTGTTCAATCGAGGCCTCTGATGGTTTTGGATCCAATTCAACAAAACTTTTGGAAGAAGATTCTGCAAACAAAAGAAAGATAGATAAATATTCTAAGAGCATGAATCAAAACTACAAAACATATTGAAGACGGGACATACCAGATTGAGTAGAAGTTGTGTTAACTTGCTCTTCTATGGTTGTCTTCAACACTTCAACTTTGTGAACAAGTAGAGGTGGCTCAGACATAACAATTGTATTAGTAAGGGGAACAGTAGACTTGGTTTCAACAATAGTAGAAGTTGAGGGAGCAATAGTTAATGGTTTGATTTCAGCTGGATGACTTGCCAAGAGCAGAAAATCAAAACCTATAGGCTGATCGGATACACCAATGATAGTAGATGTATCAACTTTAACAGTTGGTCCTACAATTAAAGTTCCTATTTAATTATTAAAATGAGGAGAACAAAAAATCAGTTGAGGGTTTAAGTTCGGAAGTACATACCTTCTGATGGACCTACTTCAGTTGAACCAACTTTAATAGTTGATCCTATAGTTGCAATCAGGGTTTTATCTGATAGCAGATCGAAAATATATTAATGGTCATCTTCAGAGAAATCGAGGTCAAGATTATGTTCATTAAAACCTTCGATCTCCACTTCACGAATAATTTCTTGTTCTCCTGGCTTATTCGCGGGAGCATCTACAAGACAAATCAACTTATCAGTATATACATAGGGGTATGAATGAACCAAAATGAATGGAAGTTAAAATTACCTCCAATGACAGTGACAGAATCAGCAGCTCCACTACTAGCACCTACTTCCTTTAGTTTAACTAAAAAAAGATAAAGTGCACATGTTAGCAAAAGAGGTACGTATTTCGATTCACTCACCTCTCGAAATTGCACTCGAAATGAGAAGATATTTGTACCTGTGCTGGATGTTAGTGAGGTCGTTGTAGGGGTAGGAGGAATAGCAATGTCAACACCGGCGAGCTCTTCATCCATCGCTTTGTGCACTTGTTAAACAAAGCTTGGCTCATCAATGTCCATTGAGCCAGGAGAAGAGGGTTCAACTAAAATTTCTCCTTCTTCTTGACCCTCTACAAAAATGAAGAAAATAAAATTTTGTGTCTAAAAATGAAACAATGAAAGTGAGATGAGTATGAGATTTTACCTCCTTTGTCAACCAAAGTGTCGTGGGCTGACTCCTCCTCAGACACAGGTAGAAGGTCGCATCGTTGATGAGCAGTTTTCTTAATCTTCTTGGATGAACGGGTATCCCTTGAAATCTCTGAACTCTCATGATGAGATTTTTTGTGTCATTCAACTCCCTGGGAAGCTTGGAGTAGAGTTTGAGAAGAAGTGGGAGATCGAGATCTTTTCCTACTAATAAGAAGCGCGGTGTCCTCTTCTTTTTCTTCTTCTTCCTCCCAGATAGGACACCTAACTGTCATCCTATTGGAAGATGATAAGGGAATATTCATCTCTTTCATCTGTAGTGGTTTTAAGGGAGCATCTGGTGACTTAGACGGAGTGACACGACAAGTCCTATGGGCTACAAGAGAAGGAGGAGTATCAGCTTCTACTTCACCTTCGGTTTCATCCTCTTCTCCGGACATTTCAAATTCGTCGCTCTCATCTGAATCAACTATTTGTTTTCTTTTATGGGAATATGTGGTATGCCCTTTTCCTGCCCTAGAAGGTATAGTCCTCCGGACTACTTCAGTAACCAGCCGAGAAGCAACTTTGGCTTTTAATTCATAAATCCACTTCTTAATGGGCGCGTTGGCGGCTAAGAGTCACCGGCAGTATAGAAAAGTCATTTGAAGTTTGGGTTCAACAACAAGCAAGCTAAAATGAGTCCTGGTACAGCAGACAATGTTCCAAAACTAAGCCCATACCCCATCGATGAGACCACCATAGGTTGTTAGCCGTCTATTTGGGTTCCCGACGTATAATTGGTCGTAACCGAATTATCGTGCAAATCTACAAGGAAGGTAGGGCTCAATTCTGCAAACATTCTTCGATCGGAAAACTATATAACCCGGTCGGATGTTCATAAGCCAAAGAAAACCATCCATGTTGAGAGAAGTCCTATTAATTCCAGACATTTCCTCATCGGTGAGCATTTCATTGTATGCGCCTGAGAATCGAGGGAAACATTTATAAAACTCCCAACACTTAGCAATCCTGAATTGCCTCACCACTTCATGCCATTGTCGTATGAACTCAACCACTTACATCCTTCTAAGATCTGTAGCAGAGGAACTTCCGGATCAGATATGTCAGGAGCCACATCATATCAAATCGGTGGAGGACCAACCACATCATCAAATATGTATATGGCAGTTCTGTCCTTGACATGGGGGTGTCACTTGAAGGCTGGGCACCCTCTGTGTGAAGGTGTTGGCTAAATGGCATAATCCGATGTAGATGTCATCAATCATAGCTGAGAGTAAAGATAATCGACCTCCAATGACTAGTTAAACAGCAGGAAATAGAACTTCAAGAGGGAGAGCCTCCGAAGCTTGGTGTGGTACTACACACTTCTTTAACTATATAGCTAAATATCCTGCAAGGAGGGTCTTCGATTTCATCCTTTTCCTGGCTTGCCACAGGAAAGTCCTGAACTTTGTGCCACTTAGGAAATTACCTTCAGATGATCCAGTAGTGTAGACTGAGCATTGATCTTCAATATCAGCTTATTAATCTCAGATGGGGTCAATGGAGGTGGTTCACAAACTTCATCACCAACTGAACTCTCAAAATTTTGAAATAAATAATCTGCAAATTGCTTTAAACTGATCTGAGCAGACTTTTTGATTTTCACCTCAAGCCTTGCTATCGCCGTTTGGTAATGACAAGTCAGTTACCAAAGAATGTCATAAGCAATGAAACCAGTATTCTTCATTCTCCTAAGCTGACGGTTAGCAGGAAAGTACTCTTGATATGGAATATTTTATATCGGTAATCCTGATACTTTCATCATCTCGTCGAGTGGAATTCCTAATTCCCCATACTTAGTGAAGAATGTATTCGTATCTGGGTTATAGGACTCAAACAAAGCGAGAAAATGATCCACACTTATTGGAAGACCGTACATGCTGGCTCGAATTGGGATATCTAATCCTATGTTAGCTAATTCCAGACCCCAACGTCCGAGTACATAGCTAGTCATCCTTGTCCACCACTTGTCTGCAAGCGAATGAATCCAACCAAAACATCTAAACTTCTTAAGAGGAAATTCTCTACCTAATCGAGCGAGTCGATTCTTCATAGTGTTGGCCCTTACTATTAATTCGTTTTGAGGCACTATCTGATCCAAGTATCCCAGGGTGAAGTCCATGAATTGTATGTCGATTGCTGAAGCCAGGAGTCCTAAAATCAATACCAATGAACCCACAATGGATATGTTCATAGTCTTCTGTTAAATGCTACGACATCTTCCTCGTTACCGTTAAATTCCGTAATTGCAATAATGAGTAATGTCGAGGAAACGGAGGAAAAAATAAAAGGTCCCCATCATATTCGTTCAACCAAGCTTCTGGACCACAAGAAAGGGTATGAGGATCTTCAACGGAGTCCCCAAACAAATGATTGGGCTTCCTTAATGGCTCAGTGGAGTCTCGAATAGGTGTCAAAGGCAAGTTGGTCAATAACTGACGCAACGTACGACGACTTCCTTCGTGAATCAGCTCAGGAATACTATCGACACAGTCCTTATTAAATTGACGGGCTTCTCTAATCAAAAAATTATTGTCAAAAGAGGTATGAAGAAAATCACTTTGACCATGATTTTCTCTATTAGAAAGAGCAACGGAAGGAAAGTGGACTACAAACAATCGAATGAACTAATGTTGGAACACAATTGAATAAAGAGGAAGCTAATGAACAAATTTTTGTTCATAGTTACCACGACAGTGGAAACTATCGCACGTACTGCAACAGTGTCCACCGTCGCGGTAACTAAAACTGGGTTGTCAGCTTCAAAAGGCCACGAGTTTAAGCAAAACACATGCCTTTGCCTTGGTACGTGCCTTGATCAAACAAGACATGTATTTTAAGTATCAATCCCCTCGAAGGAGGACGTCAACTCTTCCCGGATGACTCTCAAAGCAGACAAACGAAGATACAAATGTAATATCATGACTTTGGATAGAAAAAAAAAGCATGAGAAAATTACCTACAAAGGGTGAAGTAGCGATTTCAGCCTCCTCCGACGTTTGGGCCGTAGATTTGCCCTTGGGAACGCGTGATCTCTTAGGAGACATCGTAAAACTGACATAAAAGCAAGGAAGGTTAGGGTTTTGAATCAGATTTCAAATAAACAAGGCAAAAAACAAACCTAATATACAAGATATAGGTTCAGTTTTGCAAGAGATCAAAGAGAGCCAAGCTGGAGGGTGAAAGAATCGAAGGAGAGGGTCAAAATCTGAGAAGATCACTTGAAACCCTAGGTTTTTTTCTTTTCTTCCCCAAATAAAATCACCAAATTATGAAGGGATGAGGACGAGAAGAACCAATGGACACCTTTATAGGGTTATGAAGAAATTTTCGGACTCAAGAAAGCAGGAGAAGATGGCCTAAAAAAGGTCCAAAAATTGGGCTTTAAACCCGACTGACCGCCCTTGTGCGCGACAGTCGATACTATCATGCGTAGGCACGACAAACTGAAGGACCCTAGAGGGGGGGTGATTAGGGTCAAGAGGCTCTAAAATGCAATTAAAAAACAGTACAAACAAACCACAGTAACAGAAGTGCAATAATAAAGAAAGAGATAAAGATAGGAATCGTTATCCTTGACGCGCGATGTGTTAACGAGGTTCGGCCCGCTGACCTACGTCCCCGCTCCCCACTCTCGAGGAGAAATCCACTAACACATCCGGTTTGGAAGCCGGAACTTCGTCTACACAATGATCCCACAAGATCTCTCTCTCACTGCACAGTTGATCTCACAGATCACACTCCCTCACAGTCGATCTACACAAGATCTCACTCACAGCAGCAGAAGATAAATGCAAGACACTCTCTTTACACAAGCCCTTATAGCAAAGAGAAGAGTACTGAAGCTGGGAAGTGAAGCACACACAAGAACTCAGAAGAACAAATTTGATTTGAAAATTTTCTCAGGAAGAAACAGAGCTCTCTGGTTCTCTTTCAAACGTTAGGCTTAAAGAAGAAGAAGCAGGCTTGGGGGTTTTTATAAAAGAGTTTGAATCAATAAAAACAAAAACCCAATCTTCCTATTTAGGAAGATAATCTACTTTGCAGGTTTTGACCTCAGACTGTGCCAATCACTAATAAGTGAAAGCACAGGAGTCGAGGCGAAAAAACGACCGTTTTAAAAAATCGCGGCTGACCAAATCGGTTGACCGAAGAAATAATCGGTCGACCGAAAATACCGTCGGTCGACCGACCGAAAAATTCGGTCGACCGCTGACAGCTAAAGAAATTTGGAAAACCAAGCAGAGCCTCTTCGGTCGACCGGAACGGTCGACCGGACCGGTCGACCGATTTGAAGATTGAAAATTCGGTCGACCGTATCGGTCGACCGACGACAATCTGGAAAGATACTAAGGAAAGGTCATAGGATCGGTCGACCGGGCCGGTCGACCGATTTCTGATATTTTCCAGAAAACAGGTTTTTGACCAACTTGAAATATTTGCAAGATATTCATTTGACCTCTGAAAATTCTGAAACTTTGTAAAATGTTTTTAATACTAAAAACAAACTGTTTGGAAAAAGAATTTTGCAGATAGGTACTCATACTTGTGAAAAATAGTGTTTTGTGAAAAAACGCTTAAAAGACACAAGTCTAAAAACGTGTGTGTGATTCCCAATAGCTTCAAGTAAACTCAGTAACTCTTTGCCTACATTCTAGCACTAGAGAGAAAAATAAAAGAAAGCTAATATCCTCATATAAAGAGCAATATACTTGAGCTTTGATATAGCTTGAATCGGATGAAGCTTTTATATGCCTTTGTTGTTCTTGAAATAACGTTGCTTCATCTTTTTGGCCTCCTCCTCCTTTAGATGTCTTCGTTTTAGCGTATATTCCATCCATCCTCCGTTAATGGCACTAACGAGCTTGACAAATGATTTTACTACATTTACACTCAATAAGCCATTAGTACCGATAATGGTGGTTGTAAGAACATCATCAAAACATAAGGGCTAACAATCTCCCCCTTTTTGATGATGACAACCAACCATTATATAAGAGCAAAAATAAAATAGCTTATAGATAGGTGCTCCCCCTATCTATGAGCTCCCCCTAAATATATGCAACAAATGAGGAGATTTCTCTCCCCCTTTGTCACCATCAAAAATGGGGTAAAGAGAAATGCCAAATGCAAAATGCAACTAATCAAGCAAGCAATGTAGAACTTTCACATAGTGCATAAGCCCAAACCATTTCTTATGCGACAAAAATCATCCTCTCCAAGAGGCTTAGTAAATATATCCGCTAGTTGAGATTTGGTGTCAACAAATACTAGGGATACATCTTGTCGCTCTACATGATCGCGTAAGAAATGATGGCGTACATCAATATGTTTAGTTCTAGAATGCAAAACCGAATTTTTGGAAATATTTATGGCACTTGTGTTATCACAAAAGATTTTAATATTTTGAAAATTCAAATCATAGTCAACTAAACTTTGTTTCATCCATAAAACTTGAGCACAACATAAGCCGGCGGCAATGTATTCCGCTTCCGTAGTGGACAATGCAACACAATTTTGTTTCTTGGAAGCCCAAGAAACAAGGGAATTTCCTAAGAATTGGCATGTTCCACTAGTACTCTTGCGATCTACCTTACATCCGGCAAAGTCGGCATCACAAAAACCATATAAATCAAAAGTGGTACTTTTTGGATAAAACAAACCAAGGTTAAAAGTTCCATTAACATACTTAATGATTCTTTTAACCGCAATTAAATGAGACGCTTTGGGAGAAGCTTGAAAACGTGCACATGCACATACACTAAACATGATGTCGGGTCTACTAGCGGTGAGATAAAGAAGACTACCTATCATACCTCGGTATAGTTTTTGGTCCACATCTTCTCCACTCTCATCGGCATCAAGCTTAACACTAGTACTCATGGGAGTAGGCGCATGCTTAGAATTCTCCAACTTGAATTTTTTCACCAATTCCTTCGCATACTTGCTTTGAGAAATAAAGATCCCATCCTCAGTTTGCTTGACTTGGAGCCCGAGAAAGAATGTAAGCTCTCCCATCATACTCATCTCAAAGTGATCCTGCATAACTTTAGAAAATTCCTTGCACAAGGATTCATTAGTAGCACCAAAAATAATGTCATCCACATATATTTGAACTAAAATGAAATCATTTTTCCTTTTTCTCACAAAAAGTGTGTTATCAATAGATCCTTTTGAAAAACCATTTACAACAAGAAAACTAGAGAGGCGAGCATACCAAGCCCTAGGAGCTTGTTTCAACCCATATAAGGCTTTTTGTACCCGGTAAACATGATTAGGAAAAGCATGATCTATAAAACCGGGGGGTTGCTCAACATACACTTCCTCTTCTATAAAACCATTTAAGAAAGCACTTTTGACATCCATTTGAAATAGTTTGAAATTTTTAAAACTAGCAAATGCCAAAAACATCCTAATAGATTCCAACCTTGCAACCGGTGCAAAGGTTTCATCATAGTCTATGCCCTCCTCTTGATTGTATCCTTGGGCAACCAAACGTGCTTTATTTCTAGTTACAATGCCATGTTCGTCAAGTTTGTTTCTAAAAACCTATTTTGTACCAATAACACTAACATTGTTAGGTCTAGGAACTAACTTCCAAACTTCATTTCTTTGAAAATTGTTTAATTCTTCATGCATAGCCAAAACCCAAAATTCATCATTCAAAGCATCATTAACCTTTTTAGGTTCTAGTTGAGATAGAAATGCAACATTACCACATTCACTCAAGGCTTTTGAGCGAGTTATAACTCCTTTTGAAGGGCTCCCAATGATTTGTTCCTTTGGATGATTTGATGTGAATTTCCAAGCTTTAGGTGGTTCAACTTGATCTTGAGCGTTTGTGCTATCCACATCCTTTTGAACTTCTATAGAGGGAGTGTCATTGATTTGCAACAAGTCCAATCCTCCCTCAATATCATCATCATCATCTTTCCTAGGCAACACAACTTGAGAGCCAACATTAGTCTCATCAAAAGTAACGTTTATAGACTCTTCAACAACGAGGCTTCGTTTATTGAAGACCCTATAAGCCTTACTTCGAGGTGCATAACCCAAGAAAATACCAACATCAATTTTGGAATCAAATTTATCATGGTGATCTTTTGTATTTAAAATAAAGCATTTGCAACCAAAGACACGAAAATAACCAATGAAAGGAGTTTTTCCATAATAAAGTTCATAAGGAGTTTTCTTAAGCTTTGGTCTAATCAAAACACGATTTAAAACATGGCAAGCCGTATTGACGGCTTCCGCCCAAAAATATTTTGGCAAATCAAAAGAATTAAGCATAGTGCGTGCCATCTCTTGTATGGTGCGATTTTTCCGTTCAACAACACCATTTTGTTGTGGTGTTCTAGGAGCGGAAAACATATGAGTTATACCATGATGAGCACAAAAATCATAGAAAAATTCATTTTGAAATTCACCACCATGATCACTTCTTATTTTAACAACTTTCAAATCTTTTTCATTTTCAATTCTTTTAACATGATTAGCAAATTCTTCAAAACAATCATTTTTCTTAGCAAGAAATATTGTCCATGTAAAACGAGAAAAATCATCAATAATCACAAAAACATAGTGTTTGCCTCCAAGAGAGGTAACACGCATAGGACCAAATAAATCAAGATGAAGTAATTGCAAGGGTTTAGAAGTCGATACCTCATGGATGGATTTGAAAGAAGACTTTGTTTGTTTACCTTTGGCACAATCCTCACAAATTGTATCTTTTATGAAGTGCAAGCTAGGTAGCCCTTTCACAAGATTCTTCTTAGACAATTTTGATATTAACTCCATATTTGCATGTCCAAGTCTCTTGTGCCAAATCCAAGGATTTTCATCAATTGCCGCAAGACACTTCACATCTTGATTCACTAACTCATTCATCTCAAAAATGTAAACATTAGACTTGCGATTTGCAATAAAAACAATTTTTCCATCCATACTAATGATGCATTTATCCGGTTTAAAAGAAATATCAAAACCTTTATCACTTAATTGGCTAATGCTAAGAAGATTATGATTCAAGCCATTTACTAAATAAACATCTTCAATAATGGGTGAGGGTTTCTTACCAATAGAACCGATACCAATGATTTTACCTTTCTCACCACCACCGAAGGAGACATTGCCTCCTTCAATCCTTGATAGGGTTGCAAATAACTCTTTGTTGCCCGTCATATGATGTGAGCAACCACTATCAAGGTACCACATCTCCTTACGTCGTTGCCGTGACGTTCCCTACAAAAGAAGAAGATGAAGGTGTAGTAGCTTTAGGTACCCATGTCTTGGGTCCTTGGTGGTTAGTAGTCTTGGTACCTTTGGGTACCCATATCAAACCATAAAAATCTTCATTGTCTTTAATTCTACAATGAGTAGAAATGTGTCCATGTCTCATACAATAGGTGCATACAAAATTTCTTTTGTATGTACGAATGTTAGAACCATGAAACCTATTTCTACCATGGTGATTGTAGTTGGCATAAGCATGAGTGGGTCTAGTCCTACAACCCTCAATTTCTAGTCTTTCAATCTTTGATCTTAATTGCTTGTTCTCAAAATCGAGATCTCCAAGCAATTCATCTTTTAGAGCAAGAGAGGTTGTTAGTTGTTCTAGCTTAATATCACAAGAGGCATGCAATTTTTTGAAAGAAGAGTATTCTTTAGACATTCTTTTAAATTCAAAGTTCAACTCTTCTAAAGCCATAGCTATGTCACATTGCATATAAAAAGATTCACTTTCGGCCTCGGATATTACCTCATGTTCATTTGCCATGAAACAAACATTTGGGTCATGAAGAGCAAGTTTGGCTCCTTCTTCATCACTATCCGAGTCACTTGGTTCGGATTCTTCCCATCCGGCATACATAGCCTTCTTCTTCTTGTACTTCATGTACTTTTCTTTGAGCTTGGGGCAATCCTTAGCGATGTGACCCGGTTCATTGCACTCAAAACATTTACCTACACGAGAGGAAAACTTGTTGTTAGATCGAGGGTTAAATTTTTTGTTCATTTTTATAAGTCTAGAGATTCTTCTAGAGAGATGAGCCACTTCTCTAGAAAAATCAACTTCACTCTCCGACGACGAAGATGAGTTGTCACTAGCTCCCTTGAGAGCTATGGTCTTCAACTTTGGTGACGGCTCCTCAACTTCTCGTGATGGCACTTCCTCCTTCTCCTTCCCCTTGAGCTTCTTCTCATGCACTTTGAGCTTTCCGATGAGACTATCAAGAGCTAAGATAGTGAGGTCATGAGCTTCCTCAATGGCCGTAGCCTTGGGCTCCCATGCCGGAGTCAATGAGCGAAGTATCTTGTAGTTCATCTCTTGAATGGATAATTGCTTATCTAGACCATGTAATTCATTGATGATATTAGTAAAACGGGAAAACATAGCATCAATGGATTCATTAGGAAGCATTTTAAATAGCTCATAATCATGCATGAGTCCACTAATCTTAGATTCCTTAACTTGGGGTGTTCCTTCATGTGTGACACATAATTTTTGCCAAATTTCGTATGCGGTTGCACACGTGGAAACCCTATTGTATTCATTGGGGGAAAGACCACAGATTAAGGCGTTCATGGCCTTAGCATTGAGATTGGCAAGGTGCCTTTCATCATCGGACATGTTCTCAACTTTGGACTTCTCTACATATTTCTTTTCTATAAGCCCTAGGATGTCAAGATCAATGCAACGAAGGTAAATTCTCATCCTAGCCTTCCAATAAGCAAAATTGGTCCCTGTGAAGAGAGGTGGTCTAGTGGTGGATTGTCCTTCCAACATATGCATATTCAAAGAGGCCTCCATTAGATCTTTTCTCTAAGGTTGTTAAACCAAAAACTGATATAGAGACCAAGCTCTGATACCAATTGTTGGACCCTAGAGGGGGGGTGATTAGGGTCAAGAGGCTCTAATATGCAATATAAATTCAGCACAAGCAAAACACAAAACAAAAATGCGATAAAAGTAAGAGAGATAGGGTTAGGAGTTCCCGGTGAAGAGAGGTGGCCTAGTTGTGGATTGTCCTTCTAGCATATGCATATTCAAAGATGCCTCCATTGGATCTTTTCTCCAAGGTTGTTAAACCAAAAACTGATATAGAGACCAAGCTCTGATACCAATTGAAGGACCCTAGAGGGGGGTGATTAGGGTCAAGAGGCTCTAATATGCAATTTAAAAAAAGTTAGGAATCGTTATCCTTGACGCGCGATGTGTTAACGAGGTTCGGCCCGCTGACCTACGTCCCCGCTCCCCACTCTCGAGGAGAAATCCACTAACACATCCGGTTTGGAAGCCGGAACTTCGTCTACACAATGATCCCACAAGATCTCTCTCTCACTGCACAGTTGATCTCACAGATCACACTCCCTCACAGTCGATCTACACAAGATCTCACTCACAGCAGCAGAAGATAAATGCAAGACACTCTCTTTACACAAGCCCCTATAGCAAAGAGAAGAGTACTGAAGCTGGGAAGTGAAACACACACAAGAACTCAGAAGAACAAGTTTGATTTGAAAATTTTCTCAGGAAGAAACAGAGCTCTCTGGTTCTCTTTCAAACGTTAGGCTTGGAGAAGAAGAAGCAGGCTTGGGGGTTTTTATAAAAGAGTTTAAATCAATAAAAACAAAAACCCAATCTTCCTATTTAGGAAGATAATCTACTTTGCAGGTTGTGACCTCAGACTGTGCCAATCACTAATAAGTGAAAGCACAGGAGTCGAGGCGAAAAACGACCGTTTTAAAAAATCGCGGCTGACCAAATCGGTTGACCGAAGAAATAATCGGTCGACCGAAAATACCGTCGGTCGACCGACCGAAAAATTCGGTCGACCGCTGACAGCTAAAGAAATTTGGAAAACCAAGCAGAGCCTCTTCGGTCGACCGGAACGGTCGACCGATTTGAAGATTGAAAATTCGGTCGACCGTATCGGTCGACCGACGACAATCTGGAAAGATACTAAGGAAAGGTCATAGGATCGGGCGACCGGGCCGGTCGACCGATTTCTGATATTTTCCAGAAAACAGGTTTTTGACCAACTTGAAATATTTGCAAGATATTCATTTGACCTCTGAAAATTCTGAAACTTTGTAAAATGTTTTTAATACTAAAAACAAACTGTTTGGAAAAAGAATTTTGCAGATAGGTACTCATACTTGTGAAAAATAGTGTTTTGTGAAAAAACGCTTAAAAGACACAAGTCTAAAAACGTGTGTGTGATTCCCAATAGCTTCAAGTAAACTCAGTAACTCTTTGCCTACATTCTAGCACTAGAGAGAAGAACAAAAGAAAGCTAATATCCTCATATTGAAAGCAATACTTGAGCTTTGATATAGCTTGAATCAGATGAAGCTTTTATATGCCTTTGTTGTTCTTGAAATAACGTTGCTTCATCTTTTTGACCTCCTCCTCCTTTGGATATCTTCGTTGTAGCGTATATTCCATCCATCCTCCGTTAATGGCACTAACGAGCTTGACAAATGATTTTACTACATTTACACTCAATAAGCCATTAGTACCGATAATGGTGGTTGTAAGAACATCATCAAAACATGAGGGCTAACACAAACATCATTGTCACGCAAAGGCGTGACAGAGGACATCATTGCACACATACAATGATCCCACGAGTATTTGCATAAGTACATTTCCCTTTGTATTCAGAGTGGATTCCCGAAAACTTCGATGAGTATATGAGTATAAACTACATCTCCTTGAACCTCCCAATGGGTATACGAGGTTAAATTGATTCCCAAAAACTCTGATGAGTTCATGAGTATAAACTGCATCTCCTTGAACCTCCCAATGGGTACACGAGGTTAAACTGATTCTCGAACTCTCTGATAAGTATATGAGTATAAACTACTCTCCCATGCTCCAACACCTTAAGAGCTTAAACTGTGTAGACTTTAGTCAACGTATGAGTATAAACTATGTTCTCATGAAGGCCGATGCGTTGATAATCAATTCAATATCGGTTCAGTAACAAGAGCTAAATTTACAAATCGAAACACCAGCTTCAGTTCAAGATTTCGACAACGGTCAAGTGATAAACGTAGTACTGAAAGAATTTTAGCTATTCTACAAAGCACTGAGTAGACTACAAGATGAAGAAGTCAAGAGTTGAAACTGTTCACATGCCCTTCTACATGATCTCCTCAACTAAGTACTGAAGAGATTACAAATAAGACCTATCTTATCCAAAGTGTCCCAGACTCTTTTGTAAAAGAATGAGTCTGAGATACTTTAGAGGAGGTATCTATAGGCATCTAAAAATACTTATAGGTATCCAAATACAGCTCAAGACAAAGAGAAGACAATAAATGTCATTATCTAAGTCAGAGGGGATCATCCAAAGCCAAAAGAAGCAAAGGGAGATGTGAAACAAGGTGCATACATGCTACGGAGTACAGTGTCACGCTTGAACGTGGCAGTAGTAATTAACACGCATAGGCACGACAGTGATCACTGACTTGCATAGGTGCGGTAGTGGAATGTGTCGCGCGCGTTCATGGGGCGTCTTCTTGTGATTTATTGACAATTTTTAGTATCTTTGTGGGGTCCACGTGGTATCATAACAGAAGGAGAACGTGCACTGACGTGGTGGGATAGTTACACCCCAAGAAAAAATGGCATTTAGCGGATTGAGAGTCGTGGGATAGCAGTTACAGACATGGCTGAACGTGGTTGGAACTGTTCCTTTGGCCGCGACAGTGGAAGCTGTCGCGCTCAAAGGAAATGGCGCTGATCAGTCATGTTAACTCCTATTCGCCAGTTATAGGTCCCAAGGGTTATAAATAACCATCAGGGTCATCATACCAAAGGGACCAGGCAATTAGATCAGAGAGATTTAAGCTTTTGGTGAATTTGAGCAAGAGAGAGAGAGTCATCATTCTTCACAAACATCCTTAAGAAGCTTTTAGAGATTCCTAAATATCTAAGCTCTGACATGATTTTTGGAAGAGTGAACATCTTACATTGATAAGATATTCGCTTAAGATTCTTACTCCGATAAATAAAGAAGAACATCCAAAAGCCTTCACGATTCAATCAGAATCTGTGAATCGGTGGTCCACGGGCTAACGCACCCCTGGCACAGGCAAAGATCCCACAAAAGTAGGAGTTGATAAACAATTTCTGTGTTATTTTCTAGGAAGTTATAACTTTCTTTTTTTTGTTGTGTAATTCATTATAAGCGACTGAAGTTTTAATGAATTCCATAATGAAAACAACTTTCGACAAAAACACCAAACTCATCAAGCTTATTTCTAAAAACCCATTTAGTTCCAATAATAGAAGTATTATTTGGTCTAAGAACTAATTTCCAAACATTGTTTCTTTGAAAGTTATTCAACTCTTCATGCATAGCTAAAACCCAAAGTTCATCTTTTAAAGCATCATCAATACGTTTAGGTTCTATTTGGGATAAAAAGACTACATTATCATATTCGTTCATTGCTTTTGAGCGAGTCAAAACACCTTTGGATGGACTCCCTATAATTTGGTCTTTAGGGTGATCCGGCATGCCTTGGGGAGTTCTTCTTGAGTTTGTTCATTTATGATCTTCCCGTCAATTGGTGCGTTCGTTGAGGATTTATCATTTAGTTGCAAGAGCTTCATTCCTTCCTCTATCTCATCATCATCCCTAGGAAAATTTTCTTGCAAATCAATATTAGATTCATCAAAAGTAACGTTTATAGACTCTTCAACAACAAGTGTTTTATCTGCACACACGCTTGTTAAAAACTCTATAAGCCTTGCTTCTAGGAGCATATCCCAAAATATCCCAACATTAATTTTTGAATCAAATTTATCATGGTGGTCTTTAGTATTTAAGATAAAGAATTTACAACCAAAGATACGAAAATATCCAATATGTGGAGTTTTGCCAAAAAAGAATTCATAAGGAGTTTTCTTAAAAGAATGTCTAATCAAAACACGATTTAAAATGTGACAAGCCGTATTAACGGCTTTCCCCCGAAAGGAAAAAAGCCGTATTAACGGCTTCCCTCCAAAAATATTTTAACAAATCATAAGAGTTTATCATTGTGCGTGTCATCTCTTGTATGATTCTATTTTTTTGTTTAACAACAACATTTTGTTAGGGTGTTCTAGGAGCGAAAAACACATGTGTTATACGACGATGAGCACAAAAATCATTAAAGAATTTGTTTTAAAATTCTCCACCATGATCACTTCTAATTTTAACAAATTTTAAATCTTTTTTATTTTTAATTCTTTTTACAAAATGAGAAAACTCTTCAAAATATTCATCTTTATTAGCAAGAAAAATTACCCATGTAAAACGAGAGAAATCATCAACAATAACAAAAACATAGTGTTTGCCTCCTAGAGAGGCAACACGCATAGGTCCAAAGAGATCAAGATGCAATAATTGTAAAAGGTTTAGAAGTGGATACCTTATTTATGGATTTGAAGGAAGTTTTAGTTTGTTTACCCTTGGCACATTCCTCACAAGTAGAATCCTTAATATAAGATAGATTTGGTAACCCTTTTACTAAATTCTTCTTGGATAGCTTAGATATAAGCTTCATGTTAGCATGTCCAAGTCTCTTGTGTCAAATCCAAGGATCCTCATCTACCGTAGCAAGGCACTTTACATCTTGATCTAAGAGCTCGTTCATCTCAAAAATATAAACATTAGATCTTCTAAAAGCAACAAAAATGATTTTACCATTTCTACTAATAATATATTTGTCCAGTTTAAAAATAATGTCAAAGCCTTTGTCACTTAATTGACTAATGCTAAGAAGATTATGGTTTAAACCTTTAACAAAATATAGATCTTCAATTACGGGAGAAGGTATCTTACCAGTAGTACCAATCCCTATGATTTTACCTTTCTCTCCGCCACCAAAGGAGACATTGCCTACTTCAATCCTTGATAGGGTTGCAAATAAGTCTTTATCGCTAGTCATATGATGAGAGCAACCACTATCAAGGTACCACAACTCCTTACGTCTTGTGCGTGACGTTCCCTACATACAAACAAGTTGTATAACCTTTAGGTACACAAGCTTTGCATCCTTAAGTGTTAGTATTTTTGGTACCCTTGGGATACTCACATTAACTCATAATGATCAATGTTATTTTTAATCCTACAATGAGTAGAAATATGACCATATTTCATACAATATGTGTACAAAAACATTTTCTTGTATGTAGGAGCATGAGATTGATACCATTTTCTATTAACATGATGATGACTAGAGTAAGCATGATTAGATTTAATTATATTGTTTTTAATTTCTAATCTCTCAACTTTAGATCTTAGTTGTTTGTTTTCAAAGTCTAGATCTCCTATCATTTCATCTTCTAGAGCAAGAGAAGATTGTAGTTGCTCAAACTTAGAATCACAAGAAACATGTAATTTTTTGAATGAAGAATATTCTTTTGCTAATTTTTTAATTTTAAAATTTAATTCTTCTAAAGTCAATTCCAATTCACATTGTATATAAAGAGATTCACTTTCGGTTTCGGATTGTACCTCATCTTCATGACTCATGAAACAAATATTCCGGTCATGAAGAGCAATCTTAGCGTCCTCATCATCACTATCTGAATAGTTTGGTTCGGACTCATCCCAACCGGCATACATAGTCTTCTTCTTCTTGTATTTCAAATACTTCTCCTTGAGCTTGGGACAATCATTGGCTAAGTGTCCCGGTTTGTTGCATTCAAAGCATTTACCTATACGAGGATAAAATTTGTTGTTAGATCGATTTTTGAAATTTTTGTTCATTTTGATTTGTCTTGATATCCTTCTAGAAAGGTGTGCCACATCTTTAGAGACATCATCTTCACTATCCAAGGAGGATGAATCGTCAATTGCTCCTATGGACTTTGATTTTTGGGGTGGCTCCTCGGTTGCCTTTGGGAGTGCTTCTTCCTTCTCCTTAATCTTCTTCTCATGGACCTTGAGCTTGCCAATAAGTCCATCAAGAGTGAGAGTAAATAGATCATATGCTTATTTGATGGCCGTAGCTTTAGGTTCCCAAGTCGACGTTAAAGAGCGAAGAATTTTGTAGCACATCTCTTGATTCTCCAAGACCTTGTCAAGACCATGCAATTCATTTATAATATTAGTGAACCAAGAAAACATAGAGTCAATAGATTCACTTGAAAGCATTTTAAATAGTTCATAATCATGCATGAGTCCACTAATCTTAGACTCCTTCACTTGGGGGGTTCCCTTATGGGTAATGCATAACTTCTCCTAAATTTCGTGTATGGTTGCACATGTAGAAACTCTCTTATATTCATTGGGGATAAGACAACAAATTAGTACATTCATGGCCTTAATATTAAGGTTAGCCAAGTTCCTCTCATCCTCGGTCATTTCACTACTAAGCTTCTTGACATATTTTTTCTCCATAATGTCTAGGATATCAAGGTCAATGCATTGTAAATAAATTCTCATCCTAGTTTTCCAATAGGCAAAGTTGCTACCGGTGAAAAGGATGGCCTAGTGGTGGATTGTCCTTCTAGCATATGCATATTCATTGAAGCCTCCATTTAGATCTTTTCTCTAAGGGGTTTAAGCCTAACAAACAGTAGAGACCTTGCTCTGATACCAATTGAAAGGCCCTAGAGGGGGGTGAATAGGGTTTATAGACAAATAATATGCAATTAAAAGATAATCCAATAAATCACACATAAATATAAAATGCAATAACAATAAAAGAGAGTAGGGATGGAGATAGTTAGCTAATTAATGACACGTGGTATGTTCACGAGGTTCGGTCCACTGACATACGTCACCGCTCCCACTTCGAGGAGAAATCCACTACACACCCGGTTTGGAAACCGGAACTTCTTCTATACAACGATCTCCATAGAGATCTCATAACCACACAGTAGATCTCCACGAGATCAAGCTCACAACAGTAGTAAATCGAAGAAAAGCTCTCTCTTTACAATATCCTTATAGCAAGAGAGGAGATTGTAATTGAAGCTTGGGATGTGGGCTTTGAAATAGTAAAAGCAAATGAAAGTTGAAGTCTTTAAAAACAATAAACTCAAACACAAGAGATTTGCAATGAAAACTTAGGTGCTGAAGTAGTTAGGGTTGTTGGGTATTTATGGAAAGAGAAAACAACAGCCAAAACCCCAAAGAATCAGTAAAAACCTCCAAAAAACCGAGAAACATATTCTGTACAAAACTAACCGTTAGACTGCTTATCAGTCGACTGACAGGAAGCATCGGTCGACTGATGAGCTGAACGTTGTATTCAAATACAAGCTCATCAGTCGACTGACAACTCGTCAGTCAACTGGTCAGTCGACCAAAACAGAACAGAAACTTTTTGATGATTGTAGGAACTTTTATTAGTCCACCCATCAGTCGACTGATGTCATCAGTCGACTGGCCAGTCGACTGATAACAGGTTATCAACCTGAATCAATTTTGAAATTAAGTTTCAAGGCTCTGTTAAAAATAGTAAATAAACTCTAAAAATGTAAAACTTTGGGAATAGTTTATAAACATTTTGATAAACTTATTTGAGAAGGAATTTTGCAAAAAGGTCCTCGTATGTGTGAAAATCATCATTTTAGCAAAAGTATAAAAATATGAGTTTTGAAAATGTGCAAGTGTGTTATCCCATGAGCTTCAAATGCAATCAACAAGCCTCTTGCCTACATTAAGTACTAGAGAGAAAAATAGCAAATATCCCTCATATATGAGTACATGGCTTGAGTCTTGATATTTGCTCTTATGCTGATGAAGCTTCTCATGCATATAGTGCTCTTGAAAGCTTTGTTTCATCACTTTGCCTCCATCTCCTTAGATATTGTCATTATAGCTCATTTTCCATCCAATCTTCCATATAATGTGCCAATGATATGTGATCTACAATATAGCTCAATAAATAATTAGCACCAATAATGGTGTTTATAAATCATCATCAAAATAAAGGATCTAACAACCGAGAGCCCCACGTTAAACAAGGAGGAGCTGAATTAATCTTCTCTTCACTTGTAATTGAGAGAGAGTGTGAGTGATTATAAGGGTTTCATACCAAGTGATCGAACCAAGTTTTCTTAAAACAAGAGAATCAATCAACTTTAATTTTTCGACCCTACACTCCCTTGATCTATAGAGAAGTTTTTCTAAACTCATATCTAGCTTTATATGTTTGATTTTCATTTTCTTAAGCTAGATTTATATTGACTTTAGTTTATTTTTATTATACTCTTTGTTCACACACAATCTATTGAGCTTATTGCATTTGCATACATTGCATAATTTAGGTTGTGGGGAGTGTGACTTAGAGAGTGAGCCTACATTGCGTTCTCATCTATTATAGAGAACAATTTATTTGTATTGAGGGCTTAATTGTGAGGATTCATATTGTATTGCACAAGTACACCAAGAGGAGTGTAGAGGTGAGAGACGTGGTCAGTCCTAAGAGGAGTGGTGTCGGTAGTAAAGCCTAGTGAGAGGTAGTAATTCTGAGCACTTGAGGGAGATACGTGAGAGACCAACACTTGAGGTGGTAGTTGTGTAGTTACATTGTGAGTATTTGTGAATGTTTGATCGGTGAGCATTGAAAACCGATATTGTATGGTGTAAATGTTTTCGGGTGAACGTTGAAAACCCGGTGTTATAGTGGATTTCTCCTCAAGAGTGGGGAGCGGAGACGTAGGACGGAAGGTCCAAACTCCGTGATCATATCGTGTGTTTGAGTTTTGCCTTGGCGTATTATTTGTGCTCATTGCTTATCTCATTCTATTCATCATTGTCTATTGCTTATTGTTTATATTGCCCACTATCACATTTGCATCTTGTGTTTATTCACCCTTAATTATTTATCCTTGCATATATTTTGTAGAATATCATTCTTGCTAGGATATATTTCTTAATTAGTGTTTTTATTGGTATTAAATCGGATTAAATTGGCATAAACCCTATTCATCTCCCCTCTAGGGTTCTTTCTTAGTGGCATTAGGTGCTAATATCATTCTCATTTTTTACTCTAAACAAATTACAATTGGGTTGTTCGGTTCATTTCCCAGAAAACAAAAAAAAAGAGGAAATCTGACAAAGAAACGATCTAAATAGGATTTCAAGTGATGTCTTGATAAAAATTTCTAGAATATATTTCCTAGAAATGGAGTTAGATCAACCAATGTGAGAGTGTCATCTCACCCTCTCTTCCTTTCAAAGTGTGAATCAAACAAAAGAAAAAAAACAATATATTGAAAAAATAGTTTTTTTATAAGAGAAAAA
>NC_033795.1:40040813-40121285 GCF_001876935.1 Asparagus officinalis
TCTCTCTCTCTCTCTCTCTCTCTCTCTCTCTCTCTCTCTCTCTCTCTCTCTCATCCTCTTTTACCAGTGCTTCTCTCTCAATAGCCACCTCCATTAAAATCTCAACAACCCAATCAAAGCTCTTGTCATCTCTAATCCCTTGACTGACTCATCTCTATCAACAACCTCTCCTTTGCCATCCCCGCCATCCCTATCCTCTTCCACCAAAGGGTCCAGCATGACTTCTCGATCCTCTTCGCCTTCTCTCCTAATGCCTCTGGACCAACTCCATGTGTGCCCACTCTCCTTAGCTCGCCACCTTCATCTCTACCTCCAGTCACTGGGTTAAAATCTATTTATCCTTCTACCCTTTTACTCTCCAACTAAATAATCCCTTTCTACTTCTTTCTTGGTCAAGCTAATAACGCCCATTACTTGCTGATAAAATACTAGTGAAAAATATTTTCACTTACTGTTGGGGATTTTATAGAGATTAATCTACGGAATTAAACACTAAATGAATAACGGCACCAGTAAAAATACCACAAGCAAGCAAACACCAAGATTTAACGTAGTTTGGCAAATCGTGTCTATGTCCATGGAGAAATCTAGAGAGAAATATTTCACTATGAATCAAGAGTACAATCCCTCCAAGTTATACCTGAACTTAAGGATTAAATCACAAGAGAAAGATACAGTATTATCTCTAGGGTACCAAAACCCTAAAACTTGTCTCACCAAAAATCTCCAACTCCTGTGGAGAAATCAACATTGTACCCTTGACGGTGGCATCATTCTGAAGACAACGACTTATAAATCACTGCAATTGGATACCCGAGCTATCCAGAATCTGAACTTCTCTCTCTTTTCTCTCTCCTCGTGGCACTGTAGAAAACATGTGGTGTAGCACCAAAGTACTATTCACCCAAAAAACTGTTCATCTAAATATTGATCTCAGGGCTCTCTTATATAGAATTATCCAAACTTATTCCTATTTCAAATAGATCCTCCAAATCCTCTTCTACATAGAATCCTAATTCATGTAGACTTCTTGTAGATAGAATTCTAATTCATGTAGACCTCCTCATGTAGGCCTTATCTTGGGCTAGACCCACAATAATCTCCCCCTCTAGCCAAACGAGTGGGTATGCCAATCTCCTCAACGGGAGTTCATGACGGCCAATCGCCGACATAACTCAGTCTTCTCTCTGAAAACGGTCTTTGTTAAAAAATTTGCTGGATTTTCATCTGTGTGAATCTTCTGTAACTTCAGCTCCTCTTTCTCAATAGCTTATCTAAACCAATGATATCTCATATCAATGTGTTTCGTCCTGGAATAGAATGTAGAATTCTTGCTCAAATCAAGAGCACTTTAACTATCGATGAAGATTTGATAATTGTCCTGCTATAAGCCTAACTCCTGCAGAAATCTTCTCAACCAAATCATCTCTTTACCGGCTTCTATAGCTACAATATAGCATGCCTTTGTTATAGATAAAGAAACACACTTTTGCAACCTGGACTGCCAAAATACTGCTCCCACTGTAAAAGTGAACAACCAACCTCAGGTAGACTTCCTGTGATCGAGATCACCTACCATATCCGCATCTGCAAAACCATGTAATACTGCATTCGAATCTCTAAAACTTAAACACAATCTGGAATTGCCTTTTAAATATTTTAAGATCTACTTTACACATTCTCAATGAACTTTCCTTGGATTAGAAAGAAACCTACTCACAACGCCAACTACATGAGCTATATCTGGTCGAGTACAAACCATAGCATACATCAAACTCCCTACAGCTGAAGAGTAAGGAATATTCTCCATCTTACTATTTTCCTCATCTGTAGTCGGGTAATATTTCTTGCTAAGATTCAAATAACCTGCAAGAGGAGTATTGACTAGCTTGGCATCTTTCATGTTGAATCTATCAAGTAATCGTTCAACATATTTTTCCTGTGATAATCACAACTTCTTGGCTTTCCTATCACGAGCAATATCCATACCAAGAATTCGTTGTACCGAGCCTAAATCCTTCATGTCAAAAGATTTAAATAACTCCTTCTTCAGCCCACCGATTATTTGATAATCCTGACCAACAATCAACATATCGTCAACATAAAGCAAAAGGATAATGAAACTAGAATCTAAAATTCTCCTAAAATATACACACGAATCTGCAACTGTCTTCTGGTAGCTATGACTCAACATAAAAGAATCAAATTTCTTATACCACTGTCTAGGTGCCTGCTTCAAATTATAGAGTCTCTTCTTCAACCTGCAAATCATGTGCTCTTTTCCCTTCACTTCAAAACCCTCCGGCTACTCCATGTAGATCTCCTCCTCCAAATCACCATGAAGGAGTGCAGTCTTCACATCAAGCTGCTCAATCTCGAGGTCTAAACTAGCTGCTAACCCCAAGATAACTTTAATGGACGTCATCTTCACAACTAGTAAAAATTTTCATCAAAATCAATGCCCTTTTTCTGACCAAAGCCTTTCACCACTAATCTGGCTTTGTATTTATGAATCTCTTTGTAGCCATCCTTCTTTAACTTGAACACCCATTTATTCTTCAAAGATTTTATGTCCTTTGGTAAATCCACCAACTCATAAGTATCGTTCTTCTCAAGAGACTTTATCTCTTCCTTCATAGCCTGGAACCATCTGTCCTTGTCTTTATGAGTATGTGCCTCCTAAAAGCTTTCTAGATTCTCCTCTTCTGTCAGTAAAGAATACTCTGAAAGAGGATATCTCGTGGATGGTCGATGCTCTCTAGCTGATCTCCTAAGTTGTGGCTCTGCAAACTCATGTTGCTGGTGATGCTCCCCCTGCTGAGGAGCCTCCTGCTCATGATCCTGATCACCATCTTCCTGCTTTGGTGTCTGACCATCATCATAAATATTATCATCATGCACATGCTCTATATTTGTAGGATGAAACTGTACTGGAGACAAAACGGGTGTCATATCTGGAATCTCATTAGCAACACTCTCTAACTGCTCTGCTCTCCCAAGATATGCAATAGTCTGATCCTCTTGAAAAATCACATCTGCTCATCTGATAATTTGTCTCTTTTCTAGATCCCATAGTTTGTAGCCGAACTCATCTTCTCCATAACTAAGAAAGATGCAAGGAACACCGCTCTATCATCAAGCTTTTGTCTCTTTTCCTTTGGAATGTGTGCAAACGCCTTGCAACCAAACACCTTCAGATAGGAATAGGAAATATCTTTTCCAGACCAAACTCTCTTTGGAATATCAAAACTCAAAGGAACTGAAGGAGACCTATAGATTATGTAGCATATGCAGTGCGAACAGCTTCAGTCCAGAAGCTCTTAGGTAACCTTGTCATCTTCAACATGCATTTGACTTTCTCCATAATAGTCCTGTTGTACCTCTCTGCAACTCCATTATGTTGTGGTGTGCCTGGCTCTGTCCTCTAATGTCGAATATCATGCTTGGAGTAATAATCTCTAAACTCAATGGAAGTGTACTCTCCTCCATTATTAGTGCGCAAACACTTCAACTTCTTTCGTGTCTGTCTCTCCACCATGGCATGAAATTACTGGAAGACTGAAAACACTTGATCCTTTATCCTTAATAAGAAGACTCACATCTTTCGCGATGCATCATCAATAAATATGATACTTATTACCATCCAAGGACTCCACCTCAATAGGACCATAAACATCAGAATAAATCAAATTCATAATATTATCTTTTCTTTTAGAAGGCTTACTAAAAGAAACTCTATGGTATTTGCCAAATAAGCAATAATCACAAGGAATGAGTGACGAACCTTTGGCAAAGGGAATAAGAGACTTCTTTGCCAAAGGGAATAAGAGACTTCTTTGCCAATATCCGCAACCCCTTCTCACTTATGTGCCCAAGTCTCCTATGCCACAAATTGAGAGTGTCACCATCTTGAGCCATGCTCAAAGAATCATATGAAGCCTTCGCTTGAGTCTTGTATAAATTGTAACATACACTTCTTTTAGCCATCACAAGAGAGCCTTTGGTGATTTTACATTTTCCTCCACCAAATTGAATTTCATATCTCATTCGGTCCAAAGTAAGATCCGAAATTAAGTTGAGCCATAAATTGAGAACATGTCGCACATTCTTTAAGATCAATGTGCATTCAGTATCTGTCTGCAAGTGTATATCACCAAGTCCCACAATCTTCGAGTAGCTGGTATTGCCACATTGCCAAAGTCACCTGCTTTATACGTCGTGAAAAGGTCTCGATTGGAGGTAGCATGACATGTAGCTCCGGTATCCACTATCCACTCGGAATTCTGACTTGCAACATGCATACATTCTTCTTACCTGCAAATGAGAATAATATCAGTCTCAGACAAAGTAGCTGTAGTGTCACTGTCAGCTTTCTTCTTGTCATCTTTCTTTTCATCTTTGTTCCTAGCTTGCTCTTTCTTCAATGCCAACAATTCTTCTTGATATGACCTAGCTTCCCACAATAAAAACAACCTCTCCCTTTAGACTTTGATCTGCCCTTGGATGTGCCATGACCTCTGGACTGGTCCTTGTACTTGCTCCTGCCCCTATTCTTTGTGACAAGTGGCTGTGGGTTATTTGTGCTGGTAGACTTCCTCTGAGTCTCTTATTGAATAAACTACTAGTAACCATACTCATCGATAACACACCATCTGGAGATGCGTTGCTGACTGTCATAACTAGTGTCTCCTAACTATCTGGCAAAGAATCCAATAGCAATAAAGCATGTAGCTCATCATCGATAGTCATCTTCATGGTAGGTAACTGATTAATCAAACTCTTGAACTCATTCAAGTTCCCTGCTATGTTGGTTCCTTCTTTGAATTTCAAGTTCACCAACCAACTCATAATAAATATCTTGTTTCCCGCGGTCTTCTACTCGTAAAGATCCTCAAGCTTCTTCCAAAGAAACTCCGCATTAGTCTCACCCGATACATGATGAAACACACTAACATCGATCCATATCCGAATATAACTGATCACCTTCCTGTGTTGTTTCTCCCATTCTTTATCAGTCATCTTTTCGGGCTTGGATTCATCTCCCTCAATATGGTCATGTAAATCTTTACAATACAGAATATCTTCCATCTTGGACTTTCATACTTGCCAATTGGAACCATCCAATTTCATTATTATGTCAAAACTCTCCATCTTTTCTATCCCAAAATATGCCTCGAACCAGGGCTCTGATACCACTTGTTAGGGATTTTATGGAGATTAATCTGCGGAATTAAACACTAAACGAATAACGGTACCAATGAAAATACCATTAGGGATTTTATGGAGATTAATCTGCGGAATTAAACACTAAACGAATAACGGTACCAATGAAAATACCACAAGCAAGCAAACACCAAGATTTAACAGGAATTAAACACTAAACGAATAACGGTACCAATGAAAATACCACAAGCAAGCAAACACCAAGATTTAACATAGTTCGGCAAATCGTTCCTATGTCCACGGGGCAATCCAGCGAGAAATATTTAACTATGAATCAAGAGTATAATCCCTCCAAGTTACACCTGAACTTGAGGATTAAATCACAAGAGAAAGATACAGTGTTACCTCTAGGGTACCAAAACCCTAAAACTTGTCTCACCAAAAATCTCCAACTCTCATGGAGAATCAGCATTGTACCCTCGACGGCGTCGTCGTTCTGAAGACAATGGCTATTAAATCACTACAATCAGACACCCGAGCTATCCGAAATCTGAACTTTTCTCTCTCCTCGCGACACTATAGCAAACCCACAGTTACTGTAGCATCGAAGTATTGTTCACCTGAAAAACTGTTTATCTAAATATTGATCTCAAGGCTCTCTTATATAAAATTCTTCAAACCTATTCCTATTTCAAATAGATCCTCCAAATCCTCTTCTACATAGAATCATAATTCATGTAGACTTCTTATAGATATAATTCTAATTCATGTAGATCTCCTTATGTAGGCCTTATCTTAGGCTTGACCCACAACACTTACAATTCCATGATTACAGGTTATCCTTGATTGGGTATGATTGTGGTGATGAGAAGAGTATTCAATAAAATGTCGGTAAGAGTTTGGTTTCTATTGAATAAAGATGCAGGACTTAGGATATCTTCGTAAAATTTAAAGTTAAAGAATATAATTTCTTAAATCTAAAAAATTAGCCACATCCCTTGGGTTATGAATTTTTATTGTTTTGATTAATGGCAAGTATGATTTTTTTAGTATTCCCATTCTTAGAATTTTTTTTTCTTAGTCTGAGCGACTAGCAATGAGCTAATATAATATATTTTGCTATTTTGGAACTATTTTGTATTTTGGAGAATATTCTGAAGCAATGAGCTAATATAATATATTTTGCTATTTTGGAAATATTTTGTATTTTGGAGAATATTCTGAAGTATTTTGGTTGAACATTCAAAGTTAAAGAATCAGCTGTCAATCTTGTAAGTTATCTGTTAAAACTTATGAGTTAGATGTTAGTCTTACGAGTTAGCTGTTAATTTTATTAGTTAGTTGTTAAAATTATAAGTTGTTAATTTTACTAGTTAGTTCTAAAACTTATGAGTTAGTTGTTAGAATTACATCATTTAATGCAGAGAAAATATACATTACAAAACAAATATTAACCCAAGTTATCATAACCACAACAAAGTAGTTTCAAAACAACTAATCTTAAGAGTTAATCACAACTACAGTAGAGAATATTCTAATAGACTTGCTTGAACATTTAAAGTTAAAGAATCTGGTATCAAAGTATAGTTGCTAATGTTGTGAGTTAGTTGTCATATTTAAAGATTAACTATTAAACTTAAAAGTTACTTGTTACATTTAAGCATTTATTTTTAATATTATACGTCAGTTATTAAACTTAAGAATTATTTATTAGATTTAAGTATTGGTTGTTAATGTTAGACATCGATTGTCATACTTAAGGATTGGTCGTTAAACTTAATAGTTATATGCTAGATTTAAATATTCATTATTAAGCTCGATCAAGAGTCAATTATTAAAACTAAATATTTATATCATATATTGCACAGAAATATTAGATAATAACATTAAATAAAATGAAATATTGTTAAGTACCATGCTAAATATAAACAACACAGTGTTTACAAACAACTAACTGTTAACAAAAAATCAAGAAACTTAGGGGGTGTTAGTCAATTGGGATATTTTTATGCAAAATAGGATAATTGTTAAAGTGGAATAATTTTTTGCTAGTGGGATAGATATTTTGATAAAATAACGTGGGATAAATTTTTATAATCATGAAATATATATTTATGCATTTTGAATATATAAATACTATTATGTATTTTAAACTTACTATTATTGATTGATAATTGCTTACAAGAATGTTCTTTACTATTAATTAAATAACTTTTGGTTAGACTATAAGATATTGACAATTATTATTATAACGATGGTCTAATGATGGTGATAACCATAGTAGAAACGAAGTAAAGAAAAAAAAGAAATATAAAAAATAACAAAATAGATATGAGTTCTAGTTTTTTATCACCTAGTTCCAAGCTAAAACTTGGAATAATTTAAGAGACTAGAACTCTCATTTTTGTATAGAAAAATTAAAAAAAAAAGTGAGATAATTTTGTACCATTATCCCAATTCTAGTCTTGTTAGAGTTCTACTTGACTAACACTGTAAATTTTTTTCTAGTTTTAGTTCTATGTGACTAACACCTTAAAAATTTATCTCACAGATTATCTCAGTTCCAATTTTAAGTTCTAGGTGACTACCCCCTACAACATATATACATAACTAACAACTATTCTTAAGGACTAACTGTTAGACTTAACAATTAACTTAACCTTAACAACTACAATGTTAAACTTAACAACTAACAATTAAGCTTAATATATAGCTAAATTTCAAAGTTAAGAAGTAATGTGTATAGTTAACAACTAACTCATAACTTTAACATCCCAGTAGACCCCTAAAAATTTAAAATTTGCAAATAATCACCTAAAGGTTTTATAATTGCAAATAACCCCTAAAAATTGTAAATCCCCAAAAGTTTTAGAAATTGGAAATAACCATAAAATTTTGTAGAAAACACCACAAAAATTTCGTAAAGGGCAAACAGCTAGCCCTAAAAAATTATAGAAAACTACTAAAAAGTTACAAAAATTATAAACAACGCCCTAATACAAAAAAATTTAAAAATTACAAATAATCCTCTAATTTTTTGCAAAAAAACCCTAAAAGTTCTGGAAATTACTATTAACCCCAAAAATAGCTTGCGCAAAACTCCTAACATGTTGGTTGTTAACCTTAACAGATAAAGGATTGTGTGTGTGTGTGGTGGTGGGGGGCGGAGAGAGAGAGAACCATGTGCACTCGCATGAACTCCAGGAAAAGGGGCCACGTGATATGAGTTATGATTCGGGATAGAATAGAGAAAAAAAAGTTTTTTTGGATGTTTGATGAGATGACATTGTATAATGGGGGTTAATTGTATTTTTGTCTCACTTTAGGGGGTTGGTCAATCATTGACTTAGTCAAGAGGCTTAGACGCATTCCGTTTACAATTGAGGCCTCAAAGCATTTTTATAAGAGTGATGCTACAGGCACACCTCCGGCCACACCACCAACCACATCCCCTCACCTGCTACAGTGCAGGGGGTCCCACTTGAATTTTTTTTAAAAAATTTTAAGTGGGGCCCCCTGCACTGTAGCAGGTGAGGGTTGTGACTGGTGGTGTGGCCGGAGGTGTGTCTGTAGCATTTTTTTTTATAATGTGGTTTCTTGTTTTTTGTACAACCAAATAGATTGTGCTTAATCTAGCAACGTATCAACCATTTTTATTTAAATCCCGAAATCTGAATCCTAAATCCCAAAACAAGTACCTATAACTATAGCTCTTATTAAATTACTAAATTTTAAAAAACATTTTTAGATATTAGTCCCTTAGACTATCTCCAGCAGGGGTTTTTTTGGGGGTTTTTTGGCTCCAGCAGGGGGTTTTTGGAGGGGTGAATTGTGTTAGACCCTAGAGGGGGGGTGATTAGGGTCTTATGCTAATCTAATCCGATTAAATGCCAATTAAAATTAATTAATACGTTATCCTAGCAAGTATGAACTACAACAAGATATGTAAGCTAGGATAAGCAATATGACCAAACGAATATATCCTTTCAAAGAGATATTACAAGAATATGAGCAAGGATATATAAACTCACACAAGGGTAAAATAAACAATCTACACAAGTGATAGGGTAATATGATGAGCAATACACAAAGGCGATATAAGATATGAAAACGAGAATAAGAACGCCAATGCAATCACAAACAAAACGATATGTTTACGAGGTTCGGTCCCCACGACCTACGTCCCCGCTCCTCACCTCGAGGAGATCTCCACTATCACAACCGGGTTTTCTACGTTCACCCGAACAACGTTTACACCTCACAATACAATCACTATGTAATCACACCTCACACACTAAGTGTTGGTCCTAGCCCGTGTCCTCCTCCTCAAGTGCTCGGTTACAACCTCTCCCTAGGCACGTCAACCGACGCCACTCCTCTTGGATTCGACCCCGTCTCTCACCACACACTTCTCTCGGTGTACAAGTGTATTACAAGTGAATCCTCACAATAAGCACAATATAAATCAAATGATTTGTTCTCTAAACAAGGTGAGAACTCAATTAAGCACAACTCTAAGTCACTAATCTCACAACCCAAAATTATACTATGAATGTAAATACAATAAGCTCAATAGGTTGTGTGTGAACAAAGAGATAATAAAATCAACTAAACTCAATATGAACACTAGCTTAATAAAAAGATAATCAAACAATATAAAATATGAAGCTAGATTGAGTTTAGAAAACTTCTCAATAGATCAAGAGTGGAAGGAGAAGAGTTGGATGCTCAAACACCAATAGATGATCTCCTCAAGCTCTTGTGGAAGTGATTCACAAAACCAAAACACTCAAATGCTTAAAAGCTTATAAACACACTTAAACCAAACATAAACCCTTGATTAAAACTTTCTTAAACTTGTTTTTAAAACTCTCTTAATCAACTTGAAAAGACATCAGCAATGGGGTATATATACCCACTAGAAATCTCAGCAAAAACCCCCAAAACAAAATGACCAAAAACCCCAGCAAACAGCTCAGAGAAAGAGCCGTTAAAAAGCAACGGCTATATTGTCGGTCGACCGAAAATTCCGTCGGTCGACCGATGGAAAAATTCGGTCGACCGATGGAAAGTTCGGTCGACCGTTATCCAGGTCGAAAACAGGAAATCAAGCAAACACTTATCCGGTCGACCGGTGCGGTCGACCGATGGAGCTCTCGTGTCGCCCATGGTAACAAATGCAACAAATGTTCGGTCGACGCGGTCCGCGTCAAGCCGATACTGATACATAGAAAAACCTGTTTGCTGATTTTTAAAACACTTGTTTAAAATATCAAATAATTCAGAAAAAGTGGTAAAACTTTGGCGGGAGAAATGTTTGATAGACATGATAATAAACATGCTACAACGCACTCGCGTTCGAAAAAGGGATTTCCAACATGAAAAATATCATCAGTTTTACAAAATAGGTCCAAAACATGAAAACCATGAAAAATTGATATTTTGATTATTTTGACTTCAAAGCAACATTTAAACACCTTAGTGAAATGATGTATTAAGACTTGATACAAAGACTATAACATGTTGATTATGAAGTCTATAATGCTTAGAAATACAATATTTCATAAATTTTGCATATTCTCATGCCAATTGATTCAAAAACACTAAATTATGATTTATTAAATATTAAAGTCGTGTTAAAAGGGAAAATCATATATAGCAATTAAAGCAGAAACAAAATAGTATTTTCCAATTCTATCATATGTTTCCTAGTAAAACTTTGAAAACTTATCAAACCAAAACAATATATGAATATATAACTATATCATATACAAATCCAAAACGAGGCTGTTTGTGCTATATTGATTGAGCTTAAAGTACTAAAGCACACATAATATAAATTCTAACTAATTACCAAGCAATGATCTTTGAATCTTCAATAAGCTTACTTGGTAATCTCGCGGATGAAGCTTGAACTTGGATCTTGAACTTTGAATAGCAAGGCTTCACCGACATTCCGCCAACCTCCATTTGATATCGTCGTTATGGCGCAATCCATCCATCCTCCAACAACGTTGTTTGTCTATAAAACATAGGAATGTACAAACACTAGACAAACAACATTAGTAATAAATTGTTTGTTAAACATCATCAAAACAAGAAGGCCAACAAATTGGAAAACCGAAATCGGATGGGTGAATTTTTCACCTCCGGTTTTTCTAACCTCATGGGTCCCGCGAATTGTCCTTAGCCCATGCTTGGAGCCATGTGTCAAGGCTTGGTTGGTTGGCCTTTTTTGTTTTATTCCTAATTTTTAAATGATATTTTGGGAGATAAATACTAGGAATTAATTTATAATTTTTATATCAATAATTTTTATTTTTTCACCTCTATAAATAGAGATTAGTCTTGTGTAATTTGGACACCAAAAAAAATCTGAGTTTTTAACACCTTATTCTCCTTCTCTTTGCTTTTGCTTCTATATTCTTCAAACTTTTTCAAATGGATCCTTCACAAAATTATTCTAATTTCTCCTACAACTTTCCTAACCAGCCTCAAAATACCAACCCTCAAAATCCAAATATGCAAGCCCCGAAAAATACTCAAAATGCTGGTATGCAACCCAATTTTCAAATGCCGTATATGATGCCACCAAATTTTGCGCCAACCAGCTCGAACGTGGGATCTTGAAGTCTTAGGTAAAATAATGAGGGCGTGCATTATTTTACATAACATGATAGTGGAAGATGAACGAGATTCGTATTCGCGAAACTGGGAAAATATCGACTTTGAACTGTCAAACAATCCTAGCTCTTCCGCCTCTTCCAGTGTTCAAATAGAAGTATTACCTGAGTTTCAAGTCCATGTTCGAGACCGATCCGGATCGGATAATCATATTAGAGCCGAACTACGAGATAGGAGCCAACATATTCAGTTGAAAAAGGATCTCATCGAGCACATTTGGCAGAAATTTGGAACAACCTCTGATTAGATTTACCAATTTAATGTGTGTTTTCTTTAATGTTTTCAATAATTTGTGTGTGTTTGACTTTTTCGTATGCTTAATAAAATCGTGTGTTTTTTTGTTAATATAAAAATATTATCAAAACTTAAATTAATAATATATATTATTTATGTAAATATTAAAAATTTATAATTATAAATAAATGAGTTATATTAGTAATAATAATAGTAGTAGTAGTAATATATATGAAATAAGATAAAGAAATGAATAAATAAGGTGGGGTATATATGTTGGAGGGATGGGGTAGTAGTGGGTCCCAAATAAAGTAAAAATCTTTTGAAAAAACTCCTGCTGTAGAGATGATAGAAAATGAAGATTGTTGAATTATGTGGAGGGGGAATAAAGTGATGTGGCAGGAGAGAGAAGGTTAAAATTTCGACTCCTGCTGGAGATAGTCTTAGATCTTCAATAATATTAGTCCCACAAATCTTGCGAAGTACATATTAGTCCTTCAAATCCTATCTTGCTTTGCAAAATGGTCCATCAAGTTAAACCACATTGTCAAATCTCATAGTCAGAGACAAAGTGACCATGTTACCTCTCTACTATATTCCCCAATTTATTTCTTAATGGGTTTAAACTCAATACTCGCTTAAGAACCTATACCCACTTGAGTTCTTTTCCAAAGTTAGAAAAGAACTCTAATCTAAAGTTGAGCTTTACAAATGTTTGAAACATTAGAAAGAGGGGAGTTTGGTAATTTTAGATACTGTGTTAAGAGTTTACCTAATCATAGTTAGGTTTTTAACTGAAATACTATTAGGACCATTTTGGAAGACTCTATAAGATTTGAGGGACGAAGCAATTCCTAAGATTTGAGGGACTAGTATACAATTACTAAAGATGTAAGGGACTTATAACTAAAAGACCCATTTAAAATTGAATTGGATACCGTGCAATCGCAACTTATCCCACTCCAAGTACAACAAATTAAATTTGCACCAAAAGTCGCTTAAGGGCCTCTCCAGCGAAGACGCTAAAACTCCGTGTTAGCGTGATTTCTCACTCCAACAGAACGCGAAAGCTTCCGCTAAAATAGCGGGATGCTATAGTGTTGCGCTAGGAATGACGCAACACTGTAGCATTTGCGCAACACTATGGTTCATCCTCTTCCACCGCCGTTGGATTCTCCTCCACAATCTTCACTTCTTCCTCCTCTGTAGTCGACGATCGCCGCTCTCCTCCATCGTCAAGTTTTAGGGGAACGGGAATCGATTCCTCCTCATCTGACCGATCGAATTCCTCTGTGATGGGTTCGTCGGCGGATCGAATCGACTGTCGAATGTCGACTTCCTCGAATTGGGGGGAAACCCGTTGGGGGATCTCGTCTCTGGATTCCATGGCGGGATGAGGACGGATGGAGTCTAGTTGTGACGGTGGTTCTTTCTCCATGAATTGAATCAAAACCTTAAATTTTCTTTAATCTCTCCTCTGGTTGTGGCGGTGGTTCTCCCGTCGTTGTTATTTGTTTATTTATTTTTTGCCTTATCAATATGGACTGTGTCTTTGTATTTTATTTTATGTTAAATGTAATACCTTTTATTTTTTTATTTTTTGCTTGCAAGTGTGATGTTTTCTTTTGTGATGTTAAATGTAATCTTTAGCTGAATTTATGAAAGTAATATTTTAATTTGATTTAGCATTTAATTTTTATATTTTTATTTTTTTCATAAAATATATTATTATAGTTAATTATATGTAATGTATTATATAATTATATAATTTGTTAAATATTTTAAATAGATAATAATGTTAAAAGATAAGAATAATAAAAGGAATATTGTTTTTGGTGTAACTGGTTGGAGATGAAATAGTGATTTGGTGTAAAAACTACATCATTTTGGGTTTTTAGGTTGGAGATGCTCTAAGAAATATCAACACTGAAAAAAGTTACATAATCCAAAGACATGAAAGCATCTTGGATTTTTATAGTATCAGCTCCCCCACACTTTGATATTTTTAAATTAGTCACTCGCATCTTAATATTTTAGTGTCAATCTCAATTTTAAGTGCTTTGAAATTAGTTTCAAAATATACATATTTTGAAATTATCCCCCTAAATCTCTCATATTTTGTATTTAGCCTCCCAAGTTAGCTGCTAACTAGAATGACTAATCAAAAATATTTAAACACTTTGGAGGACTAATTGCAAAATATTTAGATGTGGGGACTAATTGCGAAATAAGCCGAGCATCGTTTTCTGCACTATTCACGAGATGTTCGTGCTTCTTCGTGGATTCCGATATCAATTGTCGTCTCATCTTCATGACATGCTGTCATGTCATGATGGAATACTCATTAATGGAGCCAAGTGTTCTGTCTCATATAAATTGGTTTCCTAATATACCCCTGGGTGTAATTGAGGGCATCTTTTAGTTCTCTTTTCTCTTTGGTTTTTTTAATAAAGATATTTGTCCAGTGAGTCTTCAATAATTTCTATATTAGTTCCTCAAAGTTTGTAAATTCCATATTAGTCTCTCAAATCCCATAGAATCTTGCAACATAGTCATTTGTTATTGTTTTAGTTAAAAAGCCAATCATGATCGGTTTAACTCCAACTAGACACCTGCATTTACCAAACTATCGCTCTCCCATGGTTCAAAGTTCAAACATTGAATGGAAGGATGGAAAGATAGGATAGAGAAGAAATTTAAGGAGATTATTCACGCCCTGACTCACAAAAACTGACCTGGTATATAGAATATTTATAGAAATATATATATATTATATATTATATATAGTATATAATATATATTATATATATATATATATATATATATATTATATATATATAATAGAGAGGAGAGAGAGAGAGAGAGAAAAAAAACTTATGTCAACTTAAGTGGATCATCACCAAATTTCTATCCATTGATGAAAAGTCTCTTCATATGATGCACAGATCTCTAGGTATCATTAATGGATGAAACTTTTGGTGCGATGATCACTTAATTGTCATAAGTTTCCTCTCTCTCTCCTCTCTCTCTCTCTCTCTCTTCTCTCTCTCTCTCTCTCTAATATATTATATATATATATGTATATATATATATTATATATATATATATATTATATATAATATAATATATATATATTATATATATATATATATATATATATATATATAAAGTGTCTATAAATATCATTTAATTTGTTTTATTATATATTTATAACCACTCGTAATATAAATCATACTCCCTTTAAAAGTACGAGTTGGGAAAAATCTTTCCATGATCAATATTACCCTAAACCTTTTTTTAAATATTATATTATTATCCTAATCTATTCTAATTTTTCTATTTTTTTGAATTTATAATTAAATAATTTATCCTATCCATAATGAGATTTAACATGTTATTGGATAAAGATGATATGTTTGATATAATTTAAATCTTTTATTTATTTTAGTTTGCAGAGAAATCTAAAAAATATATGCTAGTAAACACCTAAAAAATTTTGTACCTTGTAAAGAATACCCTCGAAGTTTTTAAATTGTAAAAACACCCCTACAAATTTAAAATTTTATTAAAACATCTTAAAAATTATAAATTTTACTTATTTCAATTCAATGAGAAATCTGAAAAATATATGCTAGCTAAAAAATGAAAGTTTTTGACATTGGAGAAAGTATATTGTAAGTTTTGAAAAATACAAAAACACTCCTAAAATTCAAAATTTGTAAAAAACATCTTAAAATTTTCAAACCTATAAACACACTAAAAACCTACAAATAACACAAACAACCCCCAAAATTTTATAAAATTTGTATTAAACACTAAACTTTTTATAAATTGCAAGATAAAACCCTCAAGATTATAAAATTTATAAAAATCCTAATAATTTCCAACCTAATAGTACATTGGAAATATAGGAGTTACAAATATCCCTTGCATAATTTATAATATATAGAAAACACCCTTAAAGTTTCAAAAATTACAAACAAACACTCAAAATTCAAATTTTATAAAAATCACCCTGAGAATTTCAAACTCATTAGTAAATTAAAAATATAGGAATTATAAATAGTCTATAAATAGTTTATAATCTATAGAAATGGCCTATAAGTTTAAAAATTACAAAAAACCCTAATATTCACAATTTATAAAAAAACACCATGACAATTTCTAACCTATAGATACTAAAATGAATATATAAAATTACTAGAAACCTCTAGAAAATAAAAAAATTTACAAAAAAATATCATACTCGCTTTAAAGTCTAGGTTTAGAAAAAACTTTTCATGGTCAATATTACCCATAACTTTTTTAAAAAGAACATAACTAATTAAAAATCTATTAGATTTAAAATTTACTAAAAAACAAACTTAAAGTTTAGTACATTGCAAATTACCCCTCCAAAGTTTGAAAATTTTCAATACTTTTTTATAGTTCCTTGATTTTAATGTAATTTTTAATAGTTTTGTGTATTTGTAAATTATAAAAGTTTAGGGTATTTGTTTTTACAATTTTAAAGACTTTTGAGGGTACTTCTTTTGTAGTTTTCTAAAGTTTCATTATGTTTTTAGTGTAATGCATAGATACATCAATTAATAATGATATTAAAGAGTAAGTCATTCTTAAGATGTATTAGACTATAAGTGTGCACATCACTATTCCTAGGCAGTATAGTTTATACATGTAAATTTTTTTAAACAATCTATATAGTGGTTAAAAGGTTTTTGATTTTAATGTACTATTTTTTATATAGTATGTTTAATGTGAACCACCATATAATTTTAACTGTGGTCATTATAATTTTAATATGTTTAATCGATTGACTATAGGTATATAAACCATAGATTACTTTACTTTCTTGCGTGAACTAATATTTGGCACTTAATAATTTAAATTATTACTTTTAAATTACATTTATTTATTTACCCACAGGATAGTACAAATTTAATTCCTATTTTTTGCTTGAGATTTATTTTATAGTTACGCGTATCAAATTAGTAACTAAAATAATAATTATTTATGTTTAAATTAGGATGACTGTAGTTGGTCACTCACTATAAAATTTTTATGAAAATATATACCTTATTTTCCATATCTCTTTGCACTGCACATGTATATTTTATAAATTAGTTGTTAATTTGATATAATAAATTATTTTTCCTTTGTAGAAATTTTTCTTTGACTTTTGGTGATACGAGTGTATCTTCTCTTCGGAACTTAGCGATCCTCATGAGTGCTTGAGGATAGATGATTCTCATGATAACTTGAGAATAGAGGTGTAAAACAACACAGTGAAACGCAGGTTGAAGTGTGGAACGAGACGGCGAATCGAAGAATCGAAGCATCCTGTTTTTAGCCCGTGAGTCGACTCATACATGTACATGAGTCGACTAATCAGGTTGACTCGACTCATGCCTGTCATGAGTTGACTCACGAAACCCAACCGTTTTGTCGAAAGTTTCTGATGAGTCGACTCATGCATGTTTATGAGTCGACTCATGCATGTTTATGAGTCAACTCATCGACGGTTTCCTGGTTTGTTTGGGTTTCTGTTTGCACGAATTCCTATGGGGTTTGGGCTTGGTTATTTACCATTTTGTCATCCACATTGTTACACCTATATAAGGGATTGTTTTAGGGTTTTAAAACAAGGAAGGAGAAAGCAATCAAGAGAGACTAGATTGTATTTGAGAATTGAGAGAGATTGTTCTTCAATTCTAGTGAGATTGTGAGAGATTGTAAACTATTGAGAGAGATTGTTCTTCAATTCTAGTGAGATTGTGAGAGATTGTAAACTATTTTATTCTCATAATCTAAAGAAGGTATTTTCAATTCTAGTGAGATTGTGAGAGATTGTAAACTATTTTATTCTCATAATCTAAAGAAGGTATTTTCCTTTGCCACCACTGAATTGTTCTTGTGTTCTTGTTATTTTCTTCTCAATCCACCTTTGATAATTCCGCGATCAAAGGTGCTCGCACGTCGACTCGTATCATTTGGATTATGTTATCACTATGTCACCATTCTAGCGTAGAAATGACCTCATTCTAAATGACTTTAAGCCAATGTTTTGAGTTGAACTGAAGTATATGCTATTGCTACTATATGTATATATTTTTAAGAAAATCATGTCGATACTTTTTAAACAGAAAAGAATATTCTAACTTTTGATATTATAAAAATAAAATATAGCCAATTGAGTGACTAGCAAAAGAGGACTTACATCAGAAAATTGTGAATAATAAGATAAAGAGGAAATGTAATGACATTACCAATAGTATTACCAATAGCAAACTATAATGTAAAGTTAACCTATTTTGTGGAACCCAACTACTGGCTATAAGCATCAAGGTTTTCATATATATATACTTTATAATTTATTAAAAATGGTATATAATCTTATATAATAAAATTGATTTAATACTGAATAGTAATATCATTATAAATGAGCAATTACAAAAATGTTAGGGACTAACATGTATGTATTTAAGATTTCAGGACGAATATCTTTATAATCTATTTATATAAGCACGCCCAATTAATCACCTATTCTGTTCATTTTTCTCCTTGCTCATTCTCCACCAATTTTGTTGTCACGCTTGAAGAAAAATAAAATTCATGTCGGTGAAGTCTTCTCTCCCTCTATCCCTCCATCTTATATTTTTTAAAATTAGTTTCTTTAATTTTTTTTAAATATTTTCTTGGATCCATTTTATGCTTCATTCTGTGAAGTGCCTTGTTAGATTCAATTTAAATATACTTTTATTTTAATTATTATTTTTTCCTATTTTATGAGTCAATTAATCACTAGAATGTTTAGGTCTTTTTGCCCATTTCATATTTTGAATTAAGAGTTTATTAATAAAATTGACCTCTTTTTTTACCACACCATCAAGACTAGCAACAAAGAGGTCGATTTTGTATAAAACTCATCTTTAAAATACACGGTACTAATAGTCCCGTGTAATTAGAAAATATTAATTACAAAAGTAATTAAAGTTAAAAAATACACAGGACTACCACTCTTGCGTATTTTGCAATCAGAACCAGAAAAATACATAAGACTACTGTTATGTCCTATATACAATATAATTTCTCCAAGCAAGTGAGTTATAATAGCAATTTCCATTCACATTGTTTGGGGTAAGATTTGATAGAGACCTTGCATCAAAGAGATTTTTTATATTTAAAGTACATGATGAAATATATCATAATCTCCCTGCTCTAATTTCGTAAGAAAATAATTCTTCATACTTTCAGTTTTACTTCTATGTTATGGAGAATGAGCTATAAAATTGAATGAGAGTATTAGATAATGTAAATATGAGTTAAATCACAACTAAAAGTTAATGTGAATATGAGTCAAACCATAACTAAAAATTTAATGGACATATTACAAGAAAAATTCATATGCAAAATTCCTTTGTGAATTGAATGATCACCCATCTTTTAAAACCTTCAAGATACTAATAAACAAAAATATTATACTAGATCAATGTATTTATAACTCACGTGACAACAGTCTCGGTTGAAGGAAACAATGATAATATTTTATTTGAAAGAGAGATTATTGTGTTGATAATCAATCCCGCAAAATAATTTATTTTCTCTTTTATTTTTATTCTATTTTTATCAATTTAAATAATTATAATATTCGACCACATGCATTGCATGCGCAATCTAACTAGTATACATAAAAGTACAAGTCTTATTAGAACAACCTTAACATAACAATAAAACATCAAGTAGAGATAAGAAAACGATATAACAATTGTTCAAAGTTTCAATCCACTAGATAAAATTTCAATTCCACTAGATAGAGAAACTTTAATATCCAAAAATAAATATAAGTCTCAGCTCAAACACATCCATAGATACTAGATAAATTGTCTAAAAGAGATATTATGAAGTATCTACTGATCATAAATGAATAATCTAGCTATTAGTTATAGGAGCTACTACATGACATAACTACTTCCTCATAACTTGTTTATTCAGATTTTGCTTGGTCCAATGTAGTCAGACTTGAAAACACCCTAATGCCACTAGGAAAGAACCTTAGGGGTGTGAATAGGGTTTATGCTAATCTAATCCGACTTAATGCCAAATTAAAAACTATTAACAAATATATCCTAGCAAATGATATACTATAAATATATGTGCAAGGATATACAAGTAACACAAGGGTAAACAAACTACTAAAGTGATAGGGCAATATAAACAACAAGCAATTGACAAATACGATATAAATAATAAGCACGAATATAAAGGAACGCCAATAACAAACGCAAACAAATGATATGATCATGAAGTTCGGTCCCCACGACCTACGTCTCCTCTCTTCACCTCGAGGAGATCTCCACTATCATAACCGGGTTTTCTACGCTCACCCGAATAACATTTACACCTCACACTCGGTTTTCTAGTTCATCGAAAACTTTACAATCTCACACTCTTGCAATCCCACTTTACACCCTCTAAGTATTGGTCTCTAGCCCGTGTCTCCCTTAAGTGTTAGGAATTATAACCTACCTCTAGGCATTATCATCTATCCCACTCCTCTTGGGATGACCCCGTCTCTCACCACACACTCCTCTCGGTGTACAAGTGTATTATAAAGTATAACTCACAATTAGGCTCACAAATCAAATGATCGTTCTCTAAACAAAATGATAACTCAATTAAGCTCAACTCAATGTTACAAACTCACAATCCCAAATATACTATGTATGAAAATATTAAAAGCTCAAGTGGGTGTGTGTAATAAAGAGATAAAATAAATATAAACTCAATGTAAAACTTGCTTATGAAATTATGCTCAAATGTATAAAATAGCTAGGATTGAGTTCAAGAAAAACTTCTCTATAGATTGAGAGAGAGGGAGATGAGTTGAATGCCCAAACACCAAAGATTATCTCCTCAAGCCCTTGTGAAAATTTCTTCACAAACTAAACTCTTAAACACACTTTAAAAACAAACTAAACTCTTGTAAACTTATTTTTAAAACTTCTTGATTAATTTCAGAACTGAGGATATGTGGGGGTATTTATAGGAAGCCCCAAAGCCAAGAAGAAACCAACAAAACCCAGTAAAAAGACAAAAATAACGGCAACATGAAAATCAGAAAAAACTAGTCGTTATGCCGTCGGTCGACTGATCAGCCAACTAATGAGCTGACTGTTACATGCTAGCAACACCTCATCAGTCGACTGATAAACTCGTCAGTCGACCGATGACCTCGTCAGTCGACTGATCAGTCGACTGAATAAGAAACATAAACTTTTGACTATTACAGGTGTTTTCTTTAGTTGACTGAACACATTCATCAGTCGACTGATAACGTGATATCAGCCTGTTTTAAATAGTAAAACTAATTTTCAAACTCATTTTAAAAATATCAAATAAAATCAGAAAAATATAAAACTTTGAGAAACGTTTGTAAACATGAAAATGAACATGTTACAAAAGCTAGTTTTTAAAAAGCACCTCCCATTTGTAAAATATCATCATTTTTCAAATATGTCCAAAAACATAAAAATGTGAGATACTTGAATTATGATGTTTTGACATAAACCAAAGTTTTGAAAACTCTTGTATGGCTTGATAGACTTGGTAAAAAGTATAAACTATAATTGTTAAGTCTATGAACCAAAAACATAATATTTTTTAAATTTATATTAATATAAACTTGAGAACTAAAAAAGCAAAATGTATATATATATATAGAGCAAAACTTGTGTCCACTTAAGTGGACATCCACTAAACTTTTTAACCCTTAGATGTTTCCTAGGGATCCTTGCATGATATGAAGTGACTTTTTATATGTTAAATGAGTGGATATAAAGTTTGGTGGAAACTATTTACCCAAGCAATGATCTTGATCTTCAATAAGCTCTTCTTGGTAAACTTGTGGATGAAGCTTAAACTTGGATGTTTAACTTGAATTGCATTACTTCACTCCACTATTCCACCAACCTTCATTAGATATGATCATGAAAGATCGATTCCATCCATTCTCTAACACATTATTTGTCTAGAATAAATACAAAAACACAAACACTAGACAAATAATATTAGTTATAAATTGTTTGTTAAAACATCATCAAAACAAAAAGGCCAACAAGACTAACTTATTTACCTGAAGGAGGGGGTTCCCAAAAGGATTAGATGTAAGGTCTAAGCGAGGAAAATATAGGGAAGTACAAGAATCAAGGGTTAGTTACACAATAATAATATCGTTTATCAGCTAGACAAGAATAAAAACAAAAATCAATTGAAATGATCATAAGTCTCAAAAGGATATAGCATAAAGCGTTGTGCACGCAATGTATTTCATAAATATAAAACAACATATTAAAGAAACTAATTACGTCTTTATTTGGATATGACATGATTGGGATTGTCCTCTTAAGATGGTTACACATATAAAACTCATAATAATAAAAAAGGCATTCGTCTTAGCGTCCTCTGGCCAATCAACTAATACTAAGGCGTGATTCATCTCAATACTTATCCCCCAGACTGACTATTATTTAATTTGTATAAGTAATGTTATGCACTAGAATTCATATCCTATAATAACCTCATGCAACCTAGTTAATGCTAACCAAAACAGTCCAGGTCAGGGATTAGCTGCCTTGTCGACTCATGTATTATGACTAACTAAATCTATATCCTAGGATACAGGTCTATACACCCATTTACATGTACAAAGATTACGATGTAGAACCTACTATATCAACTCTAGCACCATTTTATTTATAATGATGTTTTTATTATTATTCATTCACCTTATAGGGGTTCCACATTCATTTATTCACATGCTAAGTTATTCAAGTGATCAAAGCACTTCATCTATTGTGTAGGTACGTCATAGGACTGCTCCTACATTATCAAATAATCATATATTCTCTTAGATATTGCTTAAAAAGGGGGGGGGGGGGGGAGGGGGTTGAATATGGTAATTGCTAATATAATCCGATATCGATGCCAAATTAAAACTTATTAACTAGTAAATCCTAACAATGTGATATACAATGAGATATACAAGGATATACAATGAGCAATAAGCAATATAAACAATGAGATAATAAAATACGCCAATGCCAAATGTAAACAAAACGATATGATCACGGAGTTTGGTCACCCTTGACCTACGTCTCTGCTCCTCATCCTCGAGTATATTCTTCACTAATCACAAAAACAACTACACAAACTGTTTTCAACGCTCACCGATAACGTTTACAACTCACACAATTGCAATCACACAATACACTCCTCTAAGTATTGGCCTAGCTCGTGTCACGTTTCTCAAGTGCTCGAAATTACTACATCTCCATAGGATTTACAACCGACGCTACTCCTTTTATAATTGACCCCGTCTCTCACCAACCACTTCTCTAAGTATCATTGTGTATTACAACGTGTTCTCTCAACAATAAGGCACACATACAAAATATTTGTTCTCTAACAAGAATGAGAATGAAATAAAGATCATACTCAATGAATCACTCACCACAACCCAAATATACAATATGTGAAAAATACTTAAGCTCAAATTGGTTGTGTATGAAATCAATAAGTAAAAATAAAAACATACTCGAATTAATCTAGCAAATATAAATATGACAATTGAAATATAAACAAGCTAGATAATTAAGTTTAGAAAACTTCTCTAATGTAAAAAAAAAGAGTTGTAGATGATGACTTGAGGTAGAGCGCCTCAAAACAAAATTTTGATTCTCCTCTTTGTGAAACTATCTTCACACAAACAAACACTTGATTTTTCTTAAAACTTTTAAACAAAACTTGCAAAGCTTGTTTTTAAAAACCATAACAAAATCTAAGTGTTGAGGACTGTATATAGTCTCTCAGCATATCAGCCCAAACCAGAGGAAAGTACAAACAACAAGGCAAAACTAATAAAAAACAAAATCCGAAAAACTAGCCGTTATTTGCAACGGATATATTATCGGTCCACTGATGGTATTGTATCGATCGACTGATGGTAGATGATCGGTCAACCAGTAGTGTGGTAGCAGTCGACATGCTAAACCAATTTTCCAAACCTTATATACTCGATGCTATCAGTCGATAGATTGACATAGGTCGGTCGACTGATGTATGATACATCAGATACCCAGTTTATCAAAAAATATTAACTTTAAAAAATCAATTAAAAATAATAAATCAACTCTAAAAATTATAAATTTTTGGGAAATGTTTATAAACATGAAGATAAACATGTTAAAGAAGAAATTTTTAAAAACGCATTCCTCGTTTGTGAAAACTTACTATTTTGCAAAAATTTCAAAATACGAGTTTTGTTAAATACTTGATTTTGACAAAACAAGTTTAGAAATTCTTATGAATGGATTTATAGACTTGGGGAAAGATGCAAAACTACTGCATAAAGTCGATAATCTAAAAACTTAATATTTTCTTGAAAAACGTGTACGTGTATGAATTGATCTTGTAAGTCTAAACACATAAAGTATAAACAACCTAGACTACAAAACTATACCCAAGCTAATGATCTCTTCGTGACGCTCGATCTTAGTGACATAGATGAAGTACAATAGAGTCTTTGAGTTGAAATACAAATGGCTTCATTTCGGTTTCCTCTAACCTCCAAAGGATGTCGTCGTTAAGCTTAATTTCATCCAACCGTTAGTGGAGGATCTTTGTGTAGAATACCTAACAAGCAAATACAAACACTCGACAAACAATGTTAGGAATTATTTGTTAATCATAAAAACTACATTAGATAGTAAACTTATAAACATGAGACCTAATAGAGAGATAATATGCAAACAGAACAAATCAGATGGCTAAAAGTAACCTCAGACGTCTGAAAATACCAAACTAGACATCTCCCAGAATGCCTAGACGTCTTTGAAACCTAAAATTTAATTTTTTGTCAAACCTTGATCAGACTGTTGCTTCACTCTACTAGATACTAAACTAGATGTTTGATGTCGCATGACTAGACGTTTGAATTTTATTCAGGCATTTGATGTTACATGATCAAGCAATCGATGCTTCTCTTGCACGATTGATCTACTACGATGTTGTTCTTCATTGTTTCACCTCTAGTCTTTTCATAACTCCTTAAAAATGTTATGTGGACTTATTTACCATGTTTTTACACATTTTCTAAGATCAACAAACATAAAAAGAATTGAAGAACTAGTGTTTCATGTAGGTTTTGTGCATGTTTTCCAATGCCATCAGTGGTGTAGGCGCAAAAGCCTAATAGATCTCATATTTACTCATCAAAATCATCTGCGAAACATCAATTATAAACCCTAATATTCTTGGCACAATTTTTCTAGGATTTATGTAAGATTCAAAGAAAGAAAAATTTAAAGAAACCGCATAAAAGTGAATAAAATGAAGAAAATTCTTACCTAAATTGAAGATCATTTTCTCCTACCTAATCTCCACTTTCTCTCTCTGGTTGTCTCTACTATAGAAGTCTTGCTCTAGAGATTATGTTTAGAAGAAGAAGAAAAACCCTAAGGATATGTATATTTATAGGCATTGGACCTATTTGCAAGTATTAGTTCTTTTATTCTTATAACCCTCAGGATTATGTATGCAAATTCATTTACTATTAAGTCCAATTCATAATTAATTCATGAATCTCATTTTAACAAAGTTATATTTTAGGGAATTTCACCATAACGAGTAAAAATAATTACACAATTTGTAAAAATTTCCTCAATTAAATATACAATTAATAAAAAAAACTAGGGCATTATATCCTACCCCCTGGAAATAAATTTTGATCTGAGAACTTCTAAATAGGATAGATATGTACCTCTAATAAATTTGGATATTTCTCTACTATTGAATCCTCCCACTCCTAAGTAGCTTCATGGGTGAGTATGATATCCATTGCACAGGTACTAAATGAATGACCTTATTATTCAAGTGGTTCTCCCTTCAATCGACAATTGAAATTAGATGTTCAGTGTAAGATAAGTTCACTCCGATCGTCAGTTCTAAATGATCTAAAATATGGCTCTTGTCGGGTATGTACTTGCTCAACTATGACACGTGGACAACTTTCCAAAGATCATGGCAAAGCTAGCTTGTACACTACCATGCCTACTCGTTCTATAATATCAAATGGTCTGATATACTATAAACTCAACTTGCAACAAGGACCAGAGTGAATAACTCCACGAGTCGGTGAAATCCTAAGAAATATATAATCTCCGACTTTGAACTATAAAGTTTTTGTACTTGTATTTGACTAGCTGCAATATTTGTCCTGAGCCGTCTTGAGATACTTGAGAACCACCTTAATTTTCTCTTCGAATAGTTAGATGAGTTCATGACCTAATCACTTCTTCTTCCTACTTCATCCTGACATAACAATGATATGCATTTCCTCCCATACAACGTCTCAAATGGGGACATCTTAATGCTAGCTTGGTAACTGGTATTGTAAGAAAATTCTACAAGATGCAAGTAATCTTCCCATAAAACTCTAAAATCTAAAACACACGCTTGAGGCACCTCTAATATTCAAATAGTTTTCACTGATGTCTATCCGTTTGTAGATAATAACTGGTGTTAAATTTTAATCTAGAGCCTAACCTCTTCTATAAACTTTATCAAAATAGAGAGAAGAATCGAGTATCTTGACCGGAAATAATGGAGCCGTCACTCCATGAAGTCATACTACTTCTTGCATATAACGTTGCACTAACCATTCAATAGTCTGTCCAACTTGGAAGGGTATCAAATAAGTGCTCTTATTAATTCGATCAACAATCACCCAAATAGTATTATTTTGCTTCTGCCTCCTAGGCAACACCATCACGAAATACATGGTATTGTGCTCCCACTTCTATTTTCGTATTGGCAATGGCTGCAATAGATTGACAGTCTTTTAGTGTTGCGCCTTCACTTGTTGACACGTGAGTTATTTGGATACATATTTGGCGATGTCACATTTCGTACCATTCACCAAAAGTGAATGTTTTAGATCTTCATATATCTTCATTCCTCCTGGATTAGTCGAAAACATCGAACAATAAACTTCATCAAGTAATTATTAGAGAACTTTGCCTGTTGGAACACACAAGTGGTTACTTTACGTTAAAGAATCATCTTGGTGAATCCAGACGTCCTTTCTCTTGCCTTTAAGTACTCATTTTCTGACATAAATGAGTACCTTTTTTCATAATACAGTCGACTAATGAAGACTGTACTTGCATATTCATCAATTGCTTGCAACTACCAGATAGAATAACATCAATACTGTGATTCTCAATCTCCACAACTAACTTCTTCTACTTTGTGAGCCTCATAGTGCTCGGTGTTCTGCTGAGTGCATCCGTTACTATATTCACCTCACTCGGATGATACTAAAGATCGATATCATAATTTGTAATGAGTTCTAACCATCACCTTTGGCGCCTTTGTCCTATATTAAGGTCCTTTTGTATAAAAATATACTTGAGACTCTTGTGATCTTTGAAGCCTTCTATGCTCCCCTAGATTATAGTGTCACCAAATCTGTAATGCATGAATTGCTGCTGTTAGCTTCAAGTTTTGAGTAGGATAATTGTTCTCATGAGGTCTTAGTATCAAGAAGCATAAACAACACTTTCTCGTTTTGCGTCAATACACATCCTAAACCAATTCCTAAATCATCACCGATAATTTTGAATTTACCACTTCCCTCAAGTAACATTAATGCTAGTGCTACCATTAGGCAAATCTTAAGAGTTTCAAATGCCTTTTGACATTCTGCTATCTAGTTGAACTTCTCCCCCTTGCGAATCAACTTTGCCATTGGAGCTATAATGTGTGAGTAATCTTTAATGAGTCTCCAATATAGTCCATCATTTCCAAGAAACTATGAACATCTCCTACCTTTATCAATGGCGTACACTTCAAAACTGCTTCTAACTTGCTCAAATTAACTGATAAACCTTTGGAAGATGTAATATAGCCTAGAAAAAACATCCTCACTAGCCAAAACTCAACTTGCCTCAATGGACATTCTCTTTGCATAATTTTTAAAAATCATCCTGTGATGCTCTTCATGCTCTTTCAGTGTCTTTGAGTATATTAGGATGTCATCAATGAATTTACTAAAAATTGATCCAAGTATTACAAATTACATGGTTCATAAGACTACTGAGACTAATGGTGCATTCTTCACACTGAATGGCATTAAAAAAATTTCAAAATGCTCATAATGCATCCTAAAAGTATCTTCAGATTGTCTTCTTTCTTTATCCTTAATTGGTGATAACCTGATCTAAGATCATGTTTGGAAAACATGGTTGCCCTTGCTTGTTAGTCAAACAAATTGTTAATCCTTGGTAATAGACTTTTATCCTTGATAGTGACTCGGTTCAACTTTTGATAATTGATGCAAATTCTGTCACTACCATCCTTCTTCGAACTAGCAAAATTAGAGCTCCCCAAGGTGAAACACTCAGTCTGATAAAGCCTCTGTCAAGCAACTCCTCAATCTGAACCTTCAATTCATCAAGTTGATATGCACCACATGATCTGATGGCTTCGAGATAGGTACCATCCTCGGTATGAGATCGATAGTAAACTCAATCACACGTCGAGGTGGTAATCTAGGAAGAGCATTAGGAAACACATCTAATGCAAAATCAGTCGAATTGGCTTCCCCTCCTTTAATGCCTCTAATGCTACATTTCCTTCTTCAAACTCATGAAGGTCAGTAACTCTTTTGGTACTACACGATGCTTTGATGGATCAACTGATTTACATCCCAGTGGAATATAAATTTTGGATGATTAGACAATCTAAACGTAAACCTCTTACGATGGCAATTAATACATGCTTGAAAAATACCTAACCAATTCATGCTCGATATGGCATCATAACTCCTCGAGTCTATCACAAGGATATCAACATGGAGTTCTCGACTATATATAGTTATTGGCACACCTATGAGAATCTCTATAAGATTTTGATGATTAGGGAATGTAAACACAACTCTCTTACGATGACAATCAATACATACTTCAAAAACACCTAACATTCCATGCCCAATATGACATCATAACCCCTCGAGCCTATCATAAGGAAATCAACATAGAGTTCTGGACTATATATCGTTATAAGGACACCTATGACATTCTCAATAAGATACTAAGATTCCTCTACTCGATATAATATTCCTACCCTCATATAATTTATGATAGGAAATATAATTTCCATCAACAAACTTAGTAGAAATGAAGCAACAAGATGCTCTAGAATCAAATAGAACATGTGTAAGTATATCACTAACAAGAATAATACTTGTAATCACATCACCAGCTTCTTCAGCTTCCCCTTGACCAAGGGATGTGTCAATTTCACCATTCTGATTTGCATTATTGTTCTGCGCTCTCTTCTGCTTCATATTGTACACCTTGCCAAAAATCTTGAATTATTTTCCTTGGTAAGGTATAATTTCTTTGCTAATTACCTATTGATTCAAGGGCTGCACTGGGATAAAATCTTGAGACTTAGGGCAAAAAGTGGCTTTATGATCTATAGCCCCACGAGTTTAACATTTTCCTTGAGCTTTCCAACACCGCTCCATGATGTGCTTATGCTTGTACTTCCCACAGAAGTCGCACGTCAACTTAGCTTCATTCCTTAGTAGTTTCTATGGCATATTCGGATGTTTGGCTTGCCCGCCATTATTGCCTTCTTTGGCTTGCTGAATACCTCTAGCATTTAGATGTTTTCCACAAGTTGTTACATTCATAGTTGTACCTCGTCCTATCTAATGCTGCCATTTGCTTGAATAGTCGAGCTATCTCTAGCACCTCATTGTACATCTCAAATCTGTATGTGATGATATGAGACTTACCTCATAGTTCAGCCCATCCAAAAAATGTTTAGCATGATCCTTGTCAGTTCTCGTCTAACTCGACGCATATCGATCGAGTCTCTTGAACTCTAAGCCATACTCATCCACTGATCGATTCTCTTGAATTAGATCCATAAACTAGCATTGAAATGCCCTTAGTGTCACTTTGGTCATATATTTCTCTAGAAAAATCTTAGTGAGAGTCACCTAAGTTTTCGGTCCATTCGCATGAGCTTCCTCCATTGCCCGTCATGACCTAGCTTGACCACCAAACTAAACCTTCACACGATCCGCATCAGTTATCTTGGCCACATCCAAGATTCCCTTGGTATCCTAAAGCCAATCTTGAGCAAAACTTCACTGAACCAGCTCTAGGAAATCTGTTCCAATCTTTAAAAATCCGCTACGCTACCAGCATGTGCTGCATTCTGATTCCCTTCAACTAAAACCGATGCATTGATTGAGAGCATGCTCAATCTGTTGCTAAAGCAATGTCTCTCGCCTCTCATTGGCTGCTCCCATCTCTTCTACCTCCTTCATGTGAAGCTCCTCTTGTCTTTCTCAAGCTTCAAACATCTCTCATAGAGCCACCAATATCTTGTTTGCATCCTGCCCACTTGCATTCGAGTTCGCCTTTGTGTTGCTTGATCCTGTATCCCTAGCCATGTCTTACGTAGTCTTGAACAATTGTCAAAGAAGGATAAGGATTCCAATGGAGATAAAAATCAATGAATGAATAATGTAATGTATTGTATTAGATGTGATATTATGTTTGATTGGAATGTATATCAAGCCTCGGCTATGATACTCCTAAAATCCTACCTACCAGGTCCTTACCCACAGTCAGGGCATGATAGATTATATAGATCTTAGGGGATTATGACTATTGTGAAGTTCAGCTTCAGGTTAGGGTCTTCTGTCTTCTTTGACTGTTGGGAAAAGGAGCTTAACTATGTTTGAATTTTATTTGAAAGTGGGAATTGGGTAAATCCATTAAGAAATAGGTTAATGAATGTGATTGAGAGGTAAAATGATCACTTTGCTTACAATCGTTAGATTTGATGGGAATATAATCGTTAGATTTGATGGGATATTCCTCCCATCAAATCTAACATGCGTTAACTAGAGAGATCATTTTGTAAGACCCTATAGGATTTGATAGACTATTATGCAGATTTCAAGATTTAAGAGACTATATAGAAATTATGGAAGATTTAATAGACTATTATCTTAAAAAAAAAAATTAAAGGTAGAACTGACCCATTAGTCCAATTTTTTGCTCTATTATCAGTAGAATCAATGTCTTCATAAATCATATAATTATAAGTGTTCAACAAAATAATGCATGAATTTTTATATAAAAAATAATAACTCATGAAATGTTAAAATGTTTGATTAGAAGGAATAAGTAAAAAAATAACAATCGTTCGAGCTCTGCCTTGTGTGCTCATCGCCAGAGATCTCATATGTTCCTCGTGAAGCAAATAAGATGCCGCACCATGGAGCACTATTTAAGAGATATTTGGAGGAGAAATTATGGTTAGAGGAGCTACTTGAAGGACTTTCCCATCTATTGATTGTTGATAAGGCTATTTAAGTGTTCGTGGGAGTCTCTAGTTTGTATAGATCTTTCTTTCAAAATAAATAAATAAGTAAACAAAAGAAAATAAAAAAAAGTTATCCTGCAGTAATTTGGATTTGAAAATTATTATACAAGAATCAGAATGTTGATACCTTAGTTGATTTGACTCGATATTGTTTATATATCAGAGATACATGCATTATGTACATGCTTGCATGGATGGATGCAGTCTTTTTCATTTGTGTATTTGACATCTTTTTTCTCTCTGAGTTTATTTTTTGATTATGCCCATCATGCTTCTAAAACTTAAATAGTACTATTTTTTTAGTTTTGTCACTTAACCCCCAATAATTTTGGTGGGAAAATCCTCAATAATGATTGTTTGTAAGATTTAGTTTCTACAGTGAGATATTTGTAATATTCAAACTTCTAGGGTAGTTTTTTTTGTAATTTTAGAATTTTAGGGTTTCCTTACAATTTTTAGAATTTTCAATTAGCTTTTTGCAATTTTAGATTTTTTAGAGAGTTGTTTATAATTTTTAGTATTTTAATTAAAGGTATTGTTATAGTTTTATCTTTTTTAGAGATGTGTCTATAGTTTTCAAAAAATTTAGGTAGTTGTCTATAATTTTTAGAATTTAAAAGGGTTGTTTGTAATTTTTTGTTTTTTTAAGAGGTCAATTGTAATTTTATATTTTAATGGAGTTATTTGTAATTGTTATATTTTTCAGTGGTCGTTTGTAATTATATGGGTTAACTTGTAAATAGAAATATGATTTGACAACTGTACATAAGCTTTAAAAAAAAAGATCTCTTGTTTTACTCTGATGTAGGAAAAGGTAGGTGTTGTGTGGTAGGTGACGACAATGGTCCGCTCCCTACCCACCTCTCCCACTGTTTTTCCTCCATCTAGAGAAGAAGTATGTATATTCTCCTTGACCTTCTTTTATATATTAAAATGAACAGGGTACCTCACCCTGTTTCTTAGTTTCAAAAAAAATAAGCTTTAAAAGACAATAGTCATCAAATTACAATTATAGGGTAACATTGTTAACCGTAAAATATCAAAATATTTTGGAGGTTTTCTAAAGTTTCCAAGCTCATTAAGAGTTTCAAAAAGTTTTGGGGCTTAGTACCAAGTAACCAAACTTATTGAAGGTTTAGTCAAAGTTAAGCTTTAAAAAAAAATTAAGAAGGGCCACATGACAGTCTTTTAATATGTAAAGCCAATGGTAAACCACTATTTAATCTCTCTTTACATAAATAAAGAAAGGATTGTTATTGTGAATTTAGTGAATTTCAATTTTTTTAGGAGTTTACTAAAATTTAGCCTTAAAAACTTAGGGACAAACACACGACAATTTTTGGGATGTAAGGCTTAGATTAAACCACTAATATCTCTTTCATATGTAAAGGAAAAGGGAATTAAAATATGATTATGATTATGATTACAATTTTTTAAAATAATGCATTGTTATGATTTGATTAGGATTGCTAAAAATGTGATTATAATTTGCTAATAACGGATAGATGAGTTGGGTTACTTATTCCTTGGTCTATTAGATAACTACCTGTCTAGGGATTGTGAAAGATTTAATTTGATGAGAATTCTTAGGTGAATGTAGATTAGTGTCCGCATAGATAGGATAAGGTGTATCCATTTTTCATATAACACATGTCAATTTTCTGTGCTTTAATTTGGAAGCACCACCAATTTTTCTTATATAAAGGAGGAATATCAAAGATATGCGTAATAGATGCTAAGAAATAACATATATTGGATTGCTTGGTTGTGAGGAAATGGTAGCTAGAAACTGGTTTAGCTAGAATTATATTTCACAAAGATATGCATAGTAGATGTTGAGAAAAATTAGAACTTATAGTTTCAAAAGATTGAGAAAACATTGTAGTCAATTTAATGGGAGAAAAATAAGCAATTTTGTCAAAAATAAATTTAAAAATAAAAATAAATATCACCTCGTTATAAACCATATACTTTTTGTGCCAATTATTTTCAACCACTGAATTTGTATTATAAATATAATTTTCAGAATAAAACTATAGATATTAAATTTGAAGCTGGTTTTCAGCAGCAAAATGTTCTTGTTGTAACAGTACATGCATTTCAGTTTTCAATATAGCGTATGACAGAAACATACAAATACATTGTAATTAAAATCATAATTTAGCAAAATCTGCACAATGATTTTAGAAGTTTCTAGAAAAAATTATGTTATCACTATAAGTTTCCAATTTAGGCATTCTTTTGGGGTTTTTTATTTTACTGATTCTCCTATCTATTTAGTAAGGAGTAATTTCTTTAAACCCACAGGAAAATAAATGATATTCCGGGCTAATAAAGGGAGCAGGGTTGCAAACAGATGGCCCATTAAAAAATAAATAAATTAAATGAAGGGTAAAATGGTAAATCAATCACCAAACCTTCTTCCTTTGGTCTGCTCCCCTCCATTGTCTTCGACCTCCATCCAAAAGAGACGCATCTCTATTCTATGAGTCTTTAAACTTTGATTCCTCCGCCCCTCAATTTCCCCCCCAAAGCTCTTTCTGGGTTCTCTTCATCCCCTCCCAAATCATCCGAAAATGGCTCTCTCCGCTTTCAAATCCACGACCAAACGAGGAACAAACCCAAATGGGCCGGATCCATCGAAACAAGGCAACAAGGGCGCAAATCGTCGGTCTAGGAGCGTGAGCGCAGTGTCAAGGGCTAATGGGCCATCCTCTTCTAAGTCTTCTTCATCGAATTTGTCGGTCTCCGACGAGTTCTTGATTAAGAGGGATAACCCACTCTACTGCTGCTCTAGCTCCTCTTCTTCATCGTCGCCTGACGAGGTTCTAGAAGGTTCTGGAAGGAGAGGGAGGTCGTTTTCGAGGAGCTCGGAAGTGGGGAAACAGGGTTCAGGGGGCTGCAGGAATGAGAAGACGGTGAGGAGTCTGTCGAGGGTTGACCCGGGGAGGAGGAGGATGAGGTCGGTTTCCAGAGGGCGCTATGGGAAATTGGAGGTATATTGATTTTTTTTTCACGGTGTTTGTTTACTTGAATGATATTAGTAGAATTTGAAGCCTTCTAAACATGTGGAGATTTTTTTTTTCAGTAGTTTGTTTCAGAAGGGATATTTACGCATTTCGATTGCTGTAAAAATAGTTCAAATTGATCAATTCTGAATAAAAGTCTACTCGGACTTTGGTTAAATTTTGGGATTGGCTACGATAACCTTTTAAAGTTTGTTTCGCATGGTACAAATGTATTATTGATGATGTATTTTGCATCTAAAATTTTCTGATACGTAAAATGCACGAAGAGAAGATCGAATATTGTAGAGGTTATAGTGATGGAAAAGGAATATTTGGTTATGCAATATGGCTGGAGAAAATATTCTCTGGAATCAAGACGTTGAAATTTGAGATATACCACATATGTGAGTATAAATCTTATAACTTGACGAAACTTGAAATAGAAATGTCGTTCAAATTTATTTGGAACATCAAAATCTGATGGACTTTGTTGAAACATAAGTTGACGTCAACTACTAAATGCAAAATTTATGGTGGATTAGTGAAAATTGAGAGACAAGATAACATGCAAAACTCTTGAAAAACAAAATCAGATGTTTTGGAGCTTGCGGAGGAAAGATTATAAGAAGCATCTTAACTATTTGGTTGAATCGCATGATCTGCAAGCATCCAAATCCCTATGCCTCCAAATCCCTTGGCCTATGAAGTTGTTTTGTTTTAAGTTGTTTGGTTCATTTAATTTTATGCATTCTAGTTCACATAGTCTGGGGTATTTTTGGCACGAATTAAAGTCACTATATAGGCGCCGCGCAGATAGTATCCGTGTTAGTTCTTGATATTTGAGTTTTATTTCCTATACATGTCGAGCGTAATTTTTCCAGAGTAAATGCCTAGAAACTAAGGCCTAATACTTTGACCTTTATTTCTTGGGTAGAGGATCAATCCAGATTGATCATTTTGATAGGGAAAAAGTTATGACTATCTGCTATAATATAACTTGCATAAAGAAAAGTGCAAATGGTTTGCGGATGGTTATTGTCGAATTGATCGTTTTCCAAGCATGATAATCATTTGATTGATTATTGTTTAGAAACATGTAAAGACAATGATTTGTTTTAAGTTCATTATTTGTTATTTTGAATTATATGATGTCAAATTTCTGATTGTTGACTTCGTTTACAGCATCAGATACTTTTTCTTTTTGAAGAAAGGTTGTATCCAAGTCTTGAACCTAGGACCTGCCTTGTGATCATGGTTTACTAGTGCCAGGCCTTAATACTACGTTATTGGTCTATAAGGAAACACTAAACTGCTAAAAAAAACCAAGCCTTTTTTATTGTCTATGTATCTTTAGTTCTATTTTAACATCACAAATAATTGCCTTGTGATCACGGTTTAAAAACATCCAAACCTTAAACCAAAATTTCTGAAGATCATGGTTACTGTTGTTACTGCTGTTGATTGAAATTTCACTTACGCCATTATCTCAATTAAGTGGTGGGGAAATCCTAGCTTAACCAAAGGTTGTTTCACGATTCTGAATTTCTTTGATTTAACAGACTGATGTAGGACAACGTTACAACTCTATTTCTAGTTTGAGAAGTAATGAGGTTGGTAGAAGTACTACATCCAAGGGTCAGAGACAAAGTGTTGTAACTGATACAGAATTTGATGCAAAGGAAAAAGCAAGGAATTTACAGAAGTGGACAAGTCGGCATCCTATTTCAGGATCCTGGGATGCATCCAGTGTAAGCTTCATATAGAACCTTTAGTACATAAAGTATGTGTGTGTGTGTGTGTGTGTGCGTGTGCGTGCGTGCGTGCAAGGGTATTCTATCATATAAACTGATGTGGTTGAATCTCAACCAAATGAATAAAGGGGGAGAGAAAATCCCTTATAACCACACTTGGCTGACCTTCAACTGCATCATTGTATATGTGATATTATACCCATTAATCTCTCTCTCTCTCTCTCTCTGATGCGCGCATGCTTGCGGGCTTGTGTGCGTGCATGCGCACGTGCAACTCTTTTCAGCAGTTGCAACTTATAATGCAAATTTCTTGCTTGCAACTCTTTTCTAGTCATGTTCGCAAGGTCAGAACTGGGAAGATGGGATTTCAACAAGTTCTTTTTCTGAAGCAGAAGAGACACTTGCTTCAGAGGTATGTGAATATATGAAATTGCCTATAATTTTAATTAATTGGCATTTTTTGCAAGATATGCACCATGGACGGAAAAAAAGTATATAGGCCTTTCTGTTGGTTGACAGTTTTCTTTCTCTTTCAAGTGGATTTCCCTCCTAATTGTTGCTCTTTAAACTTTTCAGAGGGACAATCCTCCAATTGATGTTGGTTCTGGTGCAATTTATGAAACTGTTAGATCCGAAGTATGTCGTGCTGTTTCTGAGATTTGCGATAACCTTGAGAATGTAAGTGACTTTGTCTTTAGCCAACTTTAGTGGCCTCTTCTTGGAAATTAATTATGGATTCGATGCACATATTACCGTAAACTCTTTGCATATGTTCTATTATGGCATAATTGCATATGTTTTACTTTTGGTGCTTTCTGTTGATGAATTTTAGAGCTGATCATGACATTTGCCTGAAGGATGAAACCTTCGTTGTTCACGTCCTATTAATATGGGTGCTTAGGTACTCTAGAGTAGAGGTTTAACTTATTCAAGCACGATGAAGTAATATCTGAAGGAGAAGAATACAAAGTTAAGTAGGTTGAGAATCTGCGTATATTATATGCATAAACTGTCATCAAAGAGTTGGCCCAAAGGAACAAATAGAAGAGTCGAGAATGTTGCATCAGGGTCGTTAGTCACGACAGTTGCTATAGTGACAATTTAAGAAATAATTACAATCTCTGTAATCTTATCCTAACTTGTGACCCTATCCGTTTTATTTCTTACACTGTATATTTATTTGGCCACCAGCTAATAAGCGACTTGTAATGGCACCCTAAAATTTTCCATTTAGAGTCATGATGAGTCGCCACATGTGTGTCCCAAGTATCAGTCTTAAGAGAGTCAACTGTGTGTATAAGTATAAAGTAGTTCACTCTTTTATAGCAGTAAAAATTCATGGGTAAATTTGGCAAGATGAGACAAGCTCAATGTGGCTTTGTAATTTTCTTAGCAAAAGGAGAATACAGTGCAATTGTCTGGGACGCCACACAGATATAAAATGTAAGAAGTAAAAGAAAAGAAATGCGTTAAATCTTTTACTGCTACCTAATTAAACACTTATGATTTTTACTTAATGTTACTCTTGGTGTAGTGTAAATTGAAGCTTATGCAGATATTTTCTTGTTCCAACCCGATGATTGCCATATTGAGTTGTTTCATCTAATATATTTATGTGCCATGCATTAGGTTTTAGATAACTACCTATATTATACACAACTAAATGAAGTTATGTATTATTTTATTGACTATGTCCCGTTTTCATTTATTACATCTCCTCTTTCCTTTGGTTTTGACTGATGAGCTCAAAGTTTTTTAACTAGAGTGCACAAAATCAAAAATAAATTGATAGCAAAAAGTTAGAAACAACTTGGGAGAGTTCGAAAGGAAGTTTATGCATGCGATAATTTATTGCATCAAATATTGAGGTGGAGCAAAATGGTCGAGAAAAAAAAGAAGCAAGAATTTTACTTTTTTCAGTAAGTATGAGATGGCTGCATCATAATCCATCTGTACTTTTTGTGGAATCTTGACAATAGTCTTTCGGCTGATATTTATGCTGCAACTGTTATTTCACTGCTTTGTCTCCTGTCTTGAGATGTGGGGAACTTCAAGTTGTACTAATAAATCAACCATCAGTTGTCAAAAGGGGAAGTATGCTTCTTGGTTTGGCAAAGTGTAGGCTCCAGGAAAAAAGTATAAGCTTCATTATCTTTATCTTTTGATTTAAAAATGATATAGCCACCTAGAAATCACATGCACACACACAGAATTAGCTGTGTGATTTTCTAATATCGAACGTGCCTTCAATTGGGCGTTAGCAAAGATCCTTGTGAAAGAATCTTTCCATAGTTTGTCAGTACCTATTGAGTTTCTAGTTGAAGCACTTTTTTTATGATTTCTGCCGTAGCGCATATGATGTGTAATATAATCTCACAGTATCTTTTCTTTGTTTATTTTTTAATGTTTTTATGCTAGAAGAAAAAGCCTATGCCGTGAGGTCATATTTCGGAGACGAGGCTTTCTTATGTTGTGTACTTTATCCATAAAAGATCTCCAAGAAAACTTTTTAAGACTATTAAGTCAGTTATGTAAGAGAGTTATTTATCATATTGCTTGTTTGCTTTTCATTGTTACTGGGTTGCCTATGTCATGTGATCATGTCAAATTTCATAGTCAATTTTGTTCATTTTTAATGCATTACATCATCATTTTTAATCAGGCCATTTGGAGAAAGCAACCTTCTATATTCAGCACAGAAAATATTGAGGATACCTCACCTGAATTTGTGAACACTGATGAGATAGTTACACATATGAGAAGTGAATATGTATCAAGGCTCGAGCAGGTCTGCTATATTTTATGTATAACTATACATCCATCTTTGTTGATATATTCGGATGAAGGAGATTTTATTTATTCACAGGCCCAGGAACGTGCAAGGAAACTTCGGGCTGACTTAGCTATCGAAGAGCAGCGTGAGCAAGAACTTAGTAGAATCCTAGAGGAAATAGCTCATGCTCCAAGAAACTCCGACTGCCGAAAATCTCATCCAAAGAGAAAGGTAAAATTTGTCTTCAACATTGGCCAGAAAGTGACTTAGGCTTCTTGAATATTTTAAAATGTTGAACGTTGACACTCAACTTGCAATCTTTGTCTCTAGACAAGCATAGAGCGCCAAAGGATGTCAAGGCGTTTGGCAGAAGAAGCAATGAACTATTTTGATGAATGTGTGTCATTATCAACTTTTGATAGCTCAGACTTCTCATCATTAGAGGATCCACAGCCCACCTCAACTATTGGTGTTTCTATAGCTACTATGGGCAGCAGTAGATTTTCCCCAAGTGAAGGGTCAAAAGATCACTCGGTTTCTGATTTCACTAATCATCATGAGGTCTGACTTTCGACTGTGATGATCTGTTTCTGTTTTTATTTTTCTTGGTAACTCAAATTTATATTAACAATTCTACCTCAGATTTTTCCATTCTGAATTTTTGTTTGGACATGAACGAGGGGTATGATAGCAAATGTAAGGACAGTAGCAGCAACATCAAGCCAAGTGGTAATAATAACCATGAATAAAAACATAAAAAAAAACTCTAAATCTACTCACCAATAGAGAAGTGTTATCTTCCTTTAGTTGGGGTATTCAGATCTCTAGCCTTGAACAAATTGGCTTGTAACGTTTGCTGGCTTGTTTCCATTCTCACATTTACTTTAATTTCTCGTCAATAGAACATATAAATAGATAATTGAAACATGGAGAACTCTATAAGACATAGATTGGTTTAATGAGACACAAAGTTGACTGAGAGCTATGGTCTGTAACAAACTAGCATAGACGGAAGTGGAACTTGAGAAAGGATTAGGATGTGAGTTACAAATTTTATACTCCAAACATAAGCTAATACTAATATCTAGACAGCAGTGCATAGTGTTTGATTCTTTATCATACACATCAAGGCTCCATGGATTTTCTGTTGAACTCACCACCTTACTGTCTGTCACCTCCTTACTAAATTTTACCGAACTTGTACCCTAACTTTTTCACATAATTTTGGGTAAATCTCACAGAACAATAGCCTCAAAACTTTCTAAATTAGAGAATGCTACAATGATTTTTTTTGGCTAAAATAACACATTTGACAATTTAGTTAATTTAATTTGTCATATGAATTAGTACATGACAGGTTTTAGTCAATTTAATCTTTCTGTACTTTTTACTTTTTTACTTTTACTGAGAGTTTTTTGAGTTAGGATTCGTATGGTATTAATAAGGATAGTTTATACCTGTTATCCTTCATGTTAACGATGTTTGTAACAATTTCCAATAGTTGATGGTTTCTCTATAATGGTAAAAGCTCCTGGTAGTTTTCTCTAATTCTCACAAAGTTTCAGAGGTCCTATGAATTTTGCGCTTAGGGTTAATTGCGAATAGATCCTCTGTACTATCACCCAATTGTGGAAAGACCCCTTGTAGTTCTATTTGTGCAGTTAAAGCCCCTCAGTGAATTTTTTTGACTCAGTAAAAAAGAGTTTTGACGGGCAGAACCCTTGTAGTTCTATTGGTGGGGATAGACCCCCAACTGGTAATTTTTTTTAATTCTTAAAAGAGTTGAAAAAGTTCACTGAGGGGTCTATCCGCGTTTGGGCAAATAGTACTGAGGTCTGCACAGAATGAATAGCAGGGGGTCTATCCACAATTGGGTGGTAGTCAGGGGGTGTATTCTCAATTAACCCTTGTTTTAATTTCATAGAAGCCATAGCAATAAACGTAACATGATACCATTATTTTGGTTGCAGGAGTTGGATAACCAGACTCAGTGCTCACATAGCATCCAAGAATCTGATTTAGCTCTCAGCAGTTGCAGTAGCAGCAAGGCTGGGAGCCTAATACACGCAAATGGTAGCCACAACGGTCTCCTTTATAATTTTCCTCAGAGTGAAGATATGCAAGAATCGTTTGCACGAGACAAAATGAAAGCTGTTGGAGCCCATGATATCAGACATTATATACAGAAGTTTGAGAAGGGACAAAGGAAAGACAGGTTGGAGAATGTGAATGTGAAGTCAAGATACAACCCTGAAGAATATGATTTGAGTGCTAAATCTGAAAGCTTGGTGTTTGATCATCTGATCCTTAGAAACAGGATAGACTCTGGAGGTTTGCTTCTCTGCAACTTGAGAATCTTCTGACAGTTAAATTGTTAGTGTATATGATCTGATTCGGGTTACCTTGCAATTTCATGTAAAGTTGATTAATGGCATGTACGTTATGTTCATATTTATTATGTTTTGTAATTTATAATTACAAGAGAATTGCTACTTGGATTTACAGTAACATACATGATTGGCCACTGAAATTAGGGGTGTCCAAAAAGCCCGGCCCGGCCCGGAAACCCGGGCCAAGTCCGGGCTCCGGACCGGGCCCGGGCCGGCTCTTTGGTGCCCGGCCCCGGCCCGGCCCGGTCCGGAATAGTGAATTTTTTTTTTATATTTTTTATATGTATTATATATGTATAATATATGTATATATAAATATATATAATATGTATAATATATGTATATATAATATATTTTTATATATGTATAATATATGTATATATAATATATTTTTATATATGTATAATATGTCATATGTGTGTATATTTTTATATATGTATAATATATGTATATATAAATATATATAATATGTATAATATATGTATATATAATATATTTTTATATATGTATAATATATGTATATATAATATATTTTTATATATGTATAATATGTCATATGTGTGTATATATATACTCTCTCTTAGTATATAAGTATATATAAGTATACTCTCTTTTATATAAGTATATATATGTATAAGTATATATAAGTATACTTTCTCTTATATAAGTATATATAAGAATACTCTCTCTTATATATGTATAATGTATGCATGTATGTATATATATACTCTCTCTTAGTATATATGTATATATAAGTATACTCTCTCTTATATATGTATACTCTCTCTTATATAATATATTTCTATATATGTATAATATGTCATATGTGTATGTATATATATACTCTCTCTTAGTATATAAGTATATATAAGTATACTCTCTCTTATATAAGTATATATATGTATAAGTATATATAAGTATACTTTCTCTTATATAAGTATATATAAGAATACTCTCTCTTATATATGTATAATGTATGCATGTATGTATATATATACTCTCTCTTAGTATATATGTATATATAAGTATACTCTCTCTTATATATGTATACTCTCTCTTATATAATATATTTCTATATATGTATAATATGTCATATGTGTATGTATATATATACTCTCTCTTAGTATATAAGTATATATAAGTATACTCTCTCTTATATAAGTATATATATGTATAAGTATATATAAGTATACTTTCTCTTATATAAGTATATATAAGAATACTCTCTCTTATATATGTATAATGTATGCATGTATGTATATATATACTCTCTCTTAGTATATATGTATATATAAGTATACTCTCTCTTATATATGTATACTCTCTCTTATATAATATATTTCTATATATGTATAATATGTCATATGTGTATGTATATATATACTCTCTCTTAGTATATAAGTATATATAAGTATACTCTCTCTTATATAAGTATATATATGTATAAGTATATATAAGTATACTTTCTCTTATATAAGTATATATAAGAATACTCTCTCTTATATATGTATAATGTATGCATGTATGTATATATATACTCTCTCTTAGTATATATGTATATATAAGTATACTCTCTCTTATATATGTATACTCTCTCTTATATAATATATTTCTATATATGTATAATATGTCATATGTGTATGTATATATATACTCTCTCTTAGTATATAAGTATATATAAGTATACTCTCTCTTATATAAGTATATATATGTATAAGTATATATAAGTATACTTTCTCTTATATAAGTATATATAAGAATACTCTCTCTTATATATGTATAATGTATGCATGTATGTATATATATACTCTCTCTTAGTATATATGTATATATAAGTATACTCTCTCTTATATATGTATACTCTCTCTTATATAATATATTTCTATATATGTATAATATGTCATATGTGTATGTATATATATACTCTCTCTTAGTATATAAGTATATATAAGTATACTCTCTCTTATATAAGTATATATATGTATAAGTATATATAAGTATACTTTCTCTTATATAAGTATATATAAGAATACTCTCTCTTATATATGTATAATGTATGCATGTATGTATATATATACTCTCTCTTAGTATATATGTATATATAAGTATACTCTCTCTTATATATGTATACTCTCTCTTATATAATATATTTCTATATATGTATAATATGTCATATGTGTATGTATATATATACTCTCTCTTAGTATATAAGTATATATAAGTATACTCTCTCTTATATAAGTATATATATGTATAAGTATATATAAGTATACTTTCTCTTATATAAGTATATATAAGAATACTCTCTCTTATATATGTATAATGTATGCATGTATGTATATATATACTCTCTCTTAGTATATATGTATATATAAGTATACTCTCTCTTATATATGTATACTCTCTCTTATATAATATATTTCTATATATGTATAATATGTCATATGTGTATGTATATATATACTCTCTCTTAGTATATAAGTATATATAAGTATACTCTCTCTTATATAAGTATATATATGTATAAGTATATATAAGTATACTTTCTCTTATATAAGTATATATAAGAATACTCTCTCTTATATATGTATAATGTATGCATGTATGTATATATATACTCTCTCTTAGTATATATGTATATATAAGTATACTCTCTCTTATATATGTATACTCTCTCTTATATAATATATTTCTATATATGTATAATATGTCATATGTGTATGTATATATATACTCTCTCTTAGTATATAAGTATATATAAGTATACTCTCTCTTATATAAGTATATATATGTATAAGTATATATAAGTATACTTTCTCTTATATAAGTATATATAAGAATACTCTCTCTTATATATGTATAATGTATGCATGTATGTATATATATACTCTCTCTTAGTATATATGTATATATAAGTATACTCTCTCTTATATATGTATACTCTCTCTTATATAATATATTTCTATATATGTATAATATGTCATATGTGTATGTATATATATACTCTCTCTTAGTATATAAGTATATATAAGTATACTCTCTCTTATATAAGTATATATATGTATAAGTATATATAAGTATACTTTCTCTTATATAAGTATATATAAGAATACTCTCTCTTATATATGTATAATGTATGCATGTATGTATATATATACTCTCTCTTAGTATATATGTATATATAAGTATACTCTCTCTTATATATGTATACTCTCTCTTATATAATATATTTCTATATATGTATAATATGTCATATGTGTATGTATATATATACTCTCTCTTAGTATATAAGTATATATAAGTATACTCTCTCTTATATAAGTATATATATGTATAAGTATATATAAGTATACTTTCTCTTATATAAGTATATATAAGAATACTCTCTCTTATATATGTATAATGTATGCATGTATGTATATATATACTCTCTCTTAGTATATATGTATATATAAGTATACTCTCTCTTATATATGTATACTCTCTCTTATATAATATATTTCTATATATGTATAATATGTCATATGTGTATGTATATATATACTCTCTCTTAGTATATAAGTATATATAAGTATACTCTCTCTTATATAAGTATATATATGTATAAGTATATATAAGTATACTTTCTCTTATATAAGTATATATAAGAATACTCTCTCTTATATATGTATAATGTATGCATGTATGTATATATATACTCTCTCTTAGTATATATGTATATATAAGTATACTCTCTCTTATATATGTATACTCTCTCTTATATAATATATTTCTATATATGTATAATATGTCATATGTGTATGTATATATATACTCTCTCTTAGTATATAAGTATATATAAGTATACTCTCTCTTATATAAGTATATATATGTATAAGTATATATAAGTATACTTTCTCTTATATAAGTATATATAAGAATACTCTCTCTTATATATGTATAATGTATGCATGTATGTATATATATACTCTCTCTTAGTATATATGTATATATAAGTATACTCTCTCTTATATATGTATACTCTCTCTTATATAATATATTTCTATATATGTATAATATGTCATATGTGTATGTATATATATACTCTCTCTTAGTATATAAGTATATATAAGTATACTCTCTCTTATATAAGTATATATATGTATAAGTATATATAAGTATACTTTCTCTTATATAAGTATATATAAGAATACTCTCTCTTATATATGTATAATGTATGCATGTATGTATATATATACTCTCTCTTAGTATATATGTATATATAAGTATACTCTCTCTTATATATGTATACTCTCTCTTATATAATATATTTCTATATATGTATAATATGTCATATGTGTATGTATATATATACTCTCTCTTAGTATATAAGTATATATAAGTATACTCTCTCTTATATAAGTATATATATGTATAAGTATATATAAGTATACTTTCTCTTATATAAGTATATATAAGAATACTCTCTCTTATATATGTATAATGTATGCATGTATGTATATATATACTCTCTCTTAGTATATATGTATATATAAGTATACTCTCTCTTATATATGTATACTCTCTATATATGTATATATAAATATATATAATATGTATAATATATGTATATATAATATATTTTTATATATGTATAATATATGTATATATAATATATTTTTATATATGTATAATATGTCATATGTGTGTATATATATACTCTCTCTTAGTATATAAGTATATATAAGTATACTCTCTCTTAAACCCGGGCCAAGTCCGGGCTCCGGGCCGGGCCCGGGCCGGCTCTTTTGTGCCCGGCCCGGGCCCGGCCCGGCCCGGAATAGTAGTTTTTTTATTTTTTTATTTTTTATGTATTATATTATATGTATATATAATATATTTTTATATATGTATAATATATGTATATATAATATATTTTTATATATGTATAATATGTCATATGTGTGTATATATATACTCTCTCTTAGTATATAAGTATATATAAGTATACTCTCTTTTATATAAGTATATATATGTATAAATATATATAAGTATACTTTCTCTTATATAAGTATATATAAGAATACTCTCTTATATATGTATAATGTATGTATGTATGTATGTATGTACATACTCTCTCTCTTATATATGTATAATGTATGTATGTATGTATGTATATACTCTCTCTCTCTTAGTATATATGTATATATAAGTATACTCTCTCTTATATATGTATACTCTCTCTTATATAAGTATATATAAGTATACACTCTCTTATATATGTATAATATATGTGTGTATATATATATATATATACTAATATACTCTCTCTCTTAGTATATGTAAGTATACTCTCTCTTATATATGTATACTCTCTTTTATATATGTATAATATGTGTATGTGTGTGTGTGTATACTCTCTCTCTCTTAGTATATAAGTATATATAATTATAATATATTACAACGACTACTTCTTCCCCATTGGCCTAACGGGCAACGGTTACTTATGCGATTCTCTCTCTCTCAAGTTATAACTTATAAATATATACAATATATTTACATATAATATATGTATATATAATATAGAGTTACATAATAATTTATAAGTATATACTAATACATAATTATATAAAATATAATAATATTAAACTAATTTTTAGCATTTTTTATCAAAAAAAAAGAAAAGAAAAGATATTTAAAAAAACCTAGTTGGGATGTACTTATCTATTGTGATGCGATGAATTCCAAAATAAATTTATACTTGTAATTTATAAATGATTTATTAATTATTAATAAAGAATTTATTTTTATAATTTTTATTTGTAATTTATGTTATTTTAAGTGATTAATAAAACTTTTTTTTATTAATTTTTTTGTCTTTTCGTATAATTTAAAATTTAAATAAAATTAAAAAAATTGATAAAATTTTTTTTTAAAAAATAAACCGTGCCGGTCCGGAACCCGGCCCGGGGTACCCGGGTCCGGGCTCCGGTTTTGCCCGGCCCGGGCCCGGATTTCCGGGCCGGGCCAGCCCGGATGGACAGGCCTAACTGAAATCTAGCAAAATAATCAGGTGGTGAAATTTGTCTGCATTTTGAAATGATTGATAGAGGATGTATTCAGCTTAGTCCCTTTGAGCGTGAGCCTTGGCATAGTGGTAAGGTTGCTACATTGTGACTTGGTAGTCGCGGGTTCTAATCTCGGAAACAGCTTCTCCATATGTGGGTGTGCGGCTCATTGTTTTAGAAAGCCTCCGCTTAGTTCGTCTAGGCGTATGCCTAGGCCTAGGCCTAGGCAGTACCTAAGCCGCCTAACTAGCGTCTAGCATCTAGGCAGTATTTATGTTGCCTACCTAGGTTTTGGGAGTGTTTGTGGAAACATTGTCTGCTTACGTAAAGTACACCCTTTAGACATTGATCGTGATTTTCTGTGTTGCAGCCTTCACGTTCTCCAACCTCCTTCAAACTCTTTCAAACTCCAAATATGAACACCTCCACTACCTTCTCTGGCCTCTAGCAAAATCTCATCGACCATCACTTAAATAAAAAAAAATCCGCCTAGACATAAGTCTAGCACCTGAACTCTCTATAACATTAATATTTACTATTAATTATTATAATTAAAAAATTAAAAAGAAAACCCCCTAGGCCCTAAGCGAGGGGTCCAATGCCTAGGCCTCTTAATTATTTGTATAACCTTGTTAGTTATTATCTTGGCTATTTAGCATTTAAGTATGCATGATTTATTGTAGATCTAAGATTGTTGTCTACTTTTTTTTTTGTAAATTTGTATGAATTTAATACATATTTTTATCATTTATTATAATTAAATAATTTTAAAAATAGCGTAACGTCTAGGCGTATATGTTGGATTTAAATCTAATTAAATCTATTTGTGAGTACATATGATTAATCTGTTTGTATTGCTATCCTTCAGGATAACCCACTAAAGTGATCAATCAATTTGGGTTAATGTGTATTTAAATATATGTATTGCTATCCTTCAGGATAACCCACTAAAGTGATCAATCAATTTGGGTTAATGTGTATTTAAATATAATCATGGGGTTATATGTGCAGATACCAGTCAATTTGGGTTAATGTGTATTTAAATATAATCATGGGGTTATATGTGCAGATACCAGGTTGTAATTGTAATTTTATGAGGGGTTAAATTATAAATGTACAATACCTATAAATAAGGGGTTATGGTCCCTAATCTAGGGTTACATTCTCTAATTCTTTTCACCCCCATCTAGAGAGAAATTTGGCTAGAGAAACCTTAAGGTTAGAAGATTATCAAAACCCTAATCAGGTTTTCTTCAATGGATTCAGGTATATGCTTCCGCATTCTTTTGATTATTATTAATCTCTTTGAATTAATCATGGCTTTAAGGTTTAGATCTCAAGTTTTTCTTTTTTAGATCTAACAATATTAATCTCTTTGAATTAATCATGGCTTTAAGGTTTAGATCTCAAGTTTTTCTTTTTTAGATCTAACAAGTGGTATCAGAGCCATCTGTGATTAATTCTTAGGGGTTTAAGTTCTTAAAAATTAGGTTTTTTGATCTTAGAAAATCTCTGATTTGGATTCAGAACTGTTCTCGGATGAACAATAACGTTCGGATGAATAATTCGTTTTTTCGGATGAACAGTAAAAAATCTCCGTGAACAGTAAAGTTTTTTTATTTTTTTGGATTTTTTCTTCGATTTTTTTGGGATCTGGATCAAGAAATCATCCTTTGTTTTTTCCGATTCTGGATCTGGTTTTGAAAAATAAAATCGAGGAATTTTTGGATTTTTTGGGTTTGGTCTTCGGTCCTATGCTCCTCACCGACGAAGTTTCGCTAGCGGCCTCGCTCTCGACTCCGACGGCAGCGTCAAGAAACCCTAGGGTTTCGATCTTGGGTGCAGGAGCAATGACGGCGGCGGTTTCAGATTGAAACCCTTAGGGTTCGTGCGTGAAAACGTGGCGAAAATTAAGGAGGTGGTTACCTTAATTTTTTTGGCGAGGCTTGAAAGCTTCAAACGAACTTCGCGTTCGTTCTAAGGTGAGCCTCGTGCTCAGTTCTAAGGTGAGCCTCGCGCTCAATTTAAACGAACTTCGCGTTCGTTCTAAGGTGAGCCTCGCGCTCAATTTAAACGAACTTCGCGTTCGTTCTAAGGTGTTCTAAGGTGAGCCTCGCGCTCAGTTCTAAGGTGAGCCTCGCGCTAAATTTAAACGAACTTCACGTTCGTTCTAAGGTGAGCCTCGCGCTCAATTTAAACGAACTTCACGTTCGTTCTTAGGTGAGCCTCGCGCTCAATTTAAGTTGAACATCACGTTCATTTTTCAAACGAACCTCGCGTTCGTTCTCAAATTGAACATCACGTTCATTTTTTCAAACGAACCTCGCGTTTGTTCTCAAGTTGAACATCACGTTCATTTTCAGACGAACCTCGCGTTCGTGCTTAGGTGAGTCTCGTACTCAATACAGACGAACCTCACGTTCGAAGTTAAGCGAACTTCGTGTTCACTATGGTTAAGCCTCGGCTTCTCATATTAAATTATGGGTCCACTTTGGTATACTTAATTTATTCAATTAAGTTATGGGCCCTATTTAAGCTATGGAAATTTAATTTAATTTAAATTTAATTTGGCAGTTAATCAAGTATTTAATTCAAATATTATGACACTAAGGTATTAAGGTTGTCTCTCACTCCAATTGTTTAATTGAAACAATCTCTCACTCCAATTGTTTAATTGAAACAAGAAGTTGCCAAAGTAACCTCTCTTGTGTAGATTGTTCATGAGGAATGTGAGATGTAATTGAAACAAGAAGTTGCCAAAGTAACCTCTCTTGTGTAGATTGTTCATGAGGAATGTGAGATGTTTATATGTATACTTTCGTGTAAATATTTAATCGACCCAAAAGAAGGTTAATATTTATTTAGACTGCATACACATCTGCGATGATAAACGTGTGATAATTATAAGGTTTACATGTGAATAATGAATCGATCCAACGATAGTTTCATTATTTGACATGAGTTATTTTCAATGTTTGATCATTGCAACAAGGTATCACTTACAATTAATATTACTGTCCAAAGACTTGATATTAATGTTATGCCAGATATCTTGGATGGAATTTGTCATTATTTGAATTTTATTGATTACTAATTATGGTTATTGATGTGAGCATTTTTGTTTTATTTCAGCTAATGCATCTGCTGCAACAATTTCTGCTAACATCAACTCAATTCCCATGCTAAATGGGACAAACTTCAAGGTTTGGAAAGAGAACATATTAATTGTTCTTGGCTGCATGGATCTAGACCTTGCATTAAGAATTGAACAACCCCAACCTCTCAATGCGGATAGCACTCCTGATGCAAAGAAGGAGTATGAGAAGTGGGAGCGTTCAAATCGCATGAGTCTTATGATCATTAAGCACGGCGTTCCGGAAGCCTTCAGGGGCATAGAATCCGAAGGGATTACTAAGGCTAAAGATTTCCTTACCGAAATTGAGAAACGTTTTGCGAAAAACGATAAGGTAGAAACAAGCACGCTTTTAGCTCGCTTGATTTCAATGAAGTATAAGGGCAAAGGAAATATCAGGGAGTACATTATGAAAATGTCTCATATTACTTCAAAGCTTAAGGCACTGAAACTCGATCTTTGTGATGAGTTATTGGTGCATCTGGTTCTGTTGTCTCTTCCTGCACAATTCAATCAGTTTAAGGTCAGTTATAACCGCCAAAAGGAGAAATCACAATTCAATCAGTTTAAGGTCAGTTATAACCGCCAAAAGGAGAAATGGATTCTAAATGAGCTCATTTCATACTGTGTGCAAGAAGAAGACAAGTTGAAGCAAGATAAGATAGAAAGTGCTCATTTGGCCTATGCCTCTAAGGATAAGGGCAAGAAAAGAAAGAATGATAATGAAGCTGCTAAGGCTCCAGTTCAGAAGAAACAACATAAATATAATCAGGGTTGTTTCTTCTGTAACAAGCTTAGACACGTAAAGAAGGATTGTACCAAATATCACGTCTGGCGTGCTAATAAGGGTACGTTCCTTACTTTGGTCTATTCTGAGGTTAATTTAGCTTCAGTACCTAGAAACACTTGGTGGTTAGACTCTGGTGCTACTACTCACGTAAGTGTTTCTATGCAGGGTTGCCTGAGCTACCAAAAGCCAAGTGATATTGAAAGACACATCTTTGTGGGCGACGGTCAATCGGTAGATGTGGAAGCAATTGGGCATTTTAGGTTGCTATTAGGATCTGGTTCTTATTTGGACTTAAAAGATACTTTTGTAGTACCGTCTTTTAGACGGAATTTGATTTCAGTTTATGTATTGGATAAATCAGGTTATTCTTGTTTATTTGGAAACAATCAATTCAGTTTATCTTTTCATTCAAATATTGTGGGAACTGGTTACTTGAGTAACTTATGACAACCTATATTTGCTCGATACAATTGCTTCTTATAATGAATCCTTGCACGTGGAATTACGTGGTACTAAGCGTAAATTAAATAAGGAAAATTCGACGACATTATGGCATAAGCGCTTGGGTCATATCTCAAAAGGTAGAGTTAAGCGTCTTGTGTCTAATGGCATTTTGGATTCCCTTGATTTTTCGGACTTCGACGTATGTGTTGAATGTATCAAGGGAAAACAGACCAAAGTTAAGAGATTAGGTGCCAAAAGATCTACAGACGTCTTAGAATTGATACATACGGATATTTGTGGGCCATTCCCTACGGCATCTTGGAATGGTCAATAATATTTTATATCATTCATAGACGATTACTCACGTTATGGGTACCTATATCTCATTCATGAGAAATCAGAGTCTCTGGACATGTTCAAAGCCTATAAAGCTGAAGTTGAGAATCAACTCAATAGAAGAATTAAAACCGTTAGATCTGATCGTGGTGGTGAGTACTACGGCAGATATGATGGCTCAGGTGAACAAAGTCCAGGACCATTTGCTAGATACCTAGAGGAATGTGGTATCGTCCCATAGTACACCATACCGGGTTCACCTAGCATGAATGGTGTAGCTGAAAGACGAAACATGACTCTTAAGGATATGGTAAGAAGTATGATTGCTCATTCTTCTTTATCAGAGTCACTCTGGGGAGAAGCACTAAAGACATCAGCTTACATTCTGAACAGAGTGCCAAGTAAAGCAGTTGCTAAAACACCTTATGAACTTTGGACCGGTCGAAAGCCCAGTTTAAAGCACTTACATATTTGGGGATGTCCAGCTGAGGCAATGCCTTATAGGCCAAATGAAAAAAAATTGGACTCCAAAACAGTTAGCAACTACTTTATTGGGTACTCTGAACGTTCTAGGGGCTATAAGTTCTATGATCCCACACTAAGGAATATTTTTAAGACGGGAACAACAACATTATTTGAGGATGTTGAGTTTGGGGGGAGAAATAAGGTTAGAGACATTGCTTTTGAGGAGGAATTGGCATCAGATTCAATCCATACAATTACTTTTGATAATATTCAGGTTCCTATACCTGTTGTTGCTCAAGAAGGAAATCCGGAACCTCAAGATGACAATGTTGAACAACTCTCTGTTCCAGAAGAACAAAGTCAACAACCTCAAGAACCAGTGTCATTAAGGAGATCCACGAGAGAAAGGAAAAATGCTATTTCGGATGATTATATTGTATTTCTCCAAGAACATGAGGAAAGTAATGGAATATTGGAAGATGATCCAATCAACTTCCTTCAGGCTATGAAAAGTTCTAACTCTCAACAGTGGATTGATGTCATGAATGAAGAGTACAAGTCTATGCAAGACAATAAGGTTTGGGAACTTGTCCCATTGCCAGAAGGTGTAAAACCAATTGGTTGTAAATAGATTTTTAAAACCAAGCGGGATGCAAATGGTAAGGTGGAGAGGTATAAGGCACGTCTTGTAGCTAAAGGCTTTACGCAAAAGGAAGGCATTGATTATACAGAGACTTTCTCTCCGGTTTCATCGAAAGACTCTTTCAGAACAATCATGGCACTTGTTGCTCATTATGATCTTGAGTTACATCAGATGGATGTTAAGACTGCATTTCTCAATGGCGACATTGATAAGATGATTTATATGATGCAACCAGAAAACTTTGTGTCAGGAGACCCGAAGAATATGGTTTGCAAATTAAGGAAATCCATCTAAGGACTCAAGCAAGCTCATCGTCAATGGTATCATAAGTTTCAACAAATAATTATCTCGTTCGGTTTTGAGATAAACATTGTTGATGACTGTGTATATCATAAGTTCAGTGGGAGTAAGTATATTTTTCTGGTTCTGTATGTCGATGACATATTGCTTACCACTAATGATATAGGCATGTTGCACGAAACCAAGAGATTTCTATCAAAGAATTTTAAGATGAAAGATCTTGGGGATGCCTCTTTTATATTAGGAATCCAAATACATCGAGATCGCTCTCGAGGTATACTTGGATTATCACAAAAGAGGTATATCAATAAAGTACTTAAAAGGTTTGGCATGCAAGACTGCAGACCAGGAGATACCCCTGTTGCTAAAGGAGACAGTTTAGTCTCAATCAGTGCCCTAAAGGTAACCTTGAAATTCAGAAAATACAGAAGATTCCTTATGCTTCAGCTGTAGGAAATCTAATGTATGCTCAGGTATGTACGCGTCCGGATATTACATACATTGTTTGGATGTTAGGCAGATACTTAAGCAATCCTGGTATGGATCATTGGATAGCAGTCAAAAGGGTTATGAGGTATCTTCAGAAAATAAAAGATTATATGCTCACATACAGAAAATCAGATCAGCTGGAGGTCATTGGGTACTCTGATTCTGATTTTGCTGGATGCCAAGATAGCAGAAAGTCTACATCAGGCTACATCTATATGTTAGCAGGAGGAGCTATATCATGAAAAAGTGTTAAACAGACACTTGTAGCTTCCTCCACTATGGCAGCAGAATTTGTAGCTTGCTATGAGGTATCAAATCAGGGAATATAGCTGCAAAATTTTATCACGGGACTGCGCATTCTAAAAAATATGGAAAGACCAATAAGGTTATATTGTGATAATAAATCTGTAGTAATGTATTCCAATAACAACAGGAGCTCAACTAAGTCAAAACATATTGACATTAAGTTCCTGGTTGTGAAAGAAATGGTACAGAGTGAACAGATATCCATAGATCACATTGGGACAAACTCCATGATAGCAGATCCTCTTACTAAGGGATTGCCACCAAAGGTCTTTCATGAGCACACTGCTCATATGGGTGTGATGATATTCGAGGATATCATGATTTAGTGAGAGTTTGTAATTTTTTGGTGCTTTATGTTAGGTTGTATTGTCTGATCAGAATAAAGTTTTTCAGTTCAAACACTCTGTTACATTATGTTTGGTTTTGACCTCACTAAAGTAGGACCAGTTAAAAATAGACATGTACTGATCACATTACATGTAATTTTCATGCTGGACATCCATGATTGATCTATGTCGTTTGATTGTATTGGTATATGTGACCATTGATGGGTCGAGTCATGATAAATGTGACGAAGGCCGCTTTGATCCTATATTGATATAGTCAATGGACGAGATTGTTCGGAAATACCTTTTCAGTGATAGCAATTTTGAGCTCATAAGGTTATACACAATTTAAGGAATCATATGGTGCCCAAGTGGGAGATTGTTGGATTTAATCTAATTATTTGTGGGCACATATGATTAATCTGTGTGTATTGCTATCCTTCAGGATAACCCACTAAAGTGATCAAACAATTTGGGTTAATGTGTATTTAAATATAATCATGGGGTTATATGTGCAGATACCAGGTTGTAATTGTAATTTGACGAGGGGCCAAATTACAAATGTACAACACCTATAAGTAAGTGGTTATGGTCCCTAATCTAGGGTTACATTCTCTAATTCTCTTCGCCCCCATCTAGAGAGAAATTTGGCTAGAGAAACCCTAAGGTTAGAAGATCATCAAAACCCTAATCATGTTTTCTTCAATGGATTCAGGTATATGCTTCCGCATTCTTTTGATTATTATTAATCTCTTTGAATTAATCATGGCTTTAAGGTTTAGATCTCAAGTTTTTCTTTTTTAGATCTAACAGTATAGGCGCTAGGCGCTATCTCAAATGCCTAGTCTGTCTAGTACTTTCTCTAACATTGGTAAGGCTGTATATATCTGACCTTTTCTAGAGCCCACGGTGGTAGGTGTTTCGTGCACTAGGCCACCCTTATTTAGCTTAGTGCTTGTGTTATTAAATTTATGATTGATTCTTCTCTCTCTCTACCGCTTCAGTTCAATTTTCATTTTCGTCACCTTATCCCACAAGGGACACAACTAAGCATGTGAAAAAGGGAGAGATTATACAGTGATTCCAGACTGTTGCATTAATTATGCATTATATGAATGTCAAATGTTGTATTCGTCTTAGTCCTGTGGTTAAAATCTATTAAAGTAATAACGATGCTCATTATTTTCCAAGACTATATGTTAATAGTGGGTGTGGGTGACATTCCTTTAGGGCTTGTTTGGATTGAGGGGAATTGGGGTAAATGGAAGTTAGGGGAACCATTCACTTCCATTCATCTTGTTTGGGAACACTTAGGAGGTGAAGTTAATTCACCCTAGTTCCCCCTCGGTTCACCCCCTAATAGTATAAAATTTGTTACCCCCCAAATTGGGGTGTAACCAAGGAGAAGGGAACTCTCTTCCCTTCCCTTCCCTTCCCTTCCCTTCTCTTCTCTCAGTTTCCCTTAACTTCCTTTCACCCCCTACAAATCCAAACAGGCCCTTAGTGTATTGTCATATCATATGATCCTGGAGTGTATTGTCATATCATATGATCCTGGACCACTGGATACTTTCTTAGCAAAACAGACATACGAATAGTGATGCATAGATTAACAAAAATGTCTGTATTCGAGGAAATATCCATATCTTTATAAGTTAGGATACATATATGGTTACCAAAATCTAGGGCTATCCATCGGGGCCAGGCAAAACCGAAGCTCGGACCCGGGCCGGGGTTCGGGCCTGAGCGGGCCGGGGTTCGGGCCTGAGCGGGCCGGGCTCCGGGCCTGCCCGGGTTTTTTGTTTTTTTATTATTTTTTTAATTTTTTAAAATTTTTAAAAATCCCCATAAATCATAAAATATACATAAAAATTACATAAAATGACATAAATTTTTTAACTAACTTGAAATGACATAACTTACAAGTACAAAAAATTATAAAAATAAAAGATGATAAAAATAATTTATTTATTAATAATCAGTAAATCCTTTACAAGTATAAATTTATTTCAGAATTTATCGCATCACAATAGATGAGTACATCCCAACTAGGTTGGCACGTACTCACCTATATCACTATCATTTGTAACTTTTTCCGAAATAATTCATTACAAATTTAAAGCTAAGAAATAAAAATTATAATTTGATGAATATTATCTAATCTTTATACCTATCTGCCAGTCCCAACTCTTTAAATTTATCTTCAATTCCAGTCATCCGATCGATGCCTTGCGTTCGCTTCTCATATCTCCACCAAGCTTGTAAGCACATCACCGCTTGTACAGTATACGGATCTAAACATGTACTGGGGTCGTCGATCAAACGTCCTGCTGTGCTGAAGGCGGATTCCAAAGCTACCGTCGAAACCTGCACTGTTAGGCTGTGCTGAAGGCGGATTCCAAAGCTACCGTCGAAACCTGCACTGTTAGTAAGTCACGAACCATGGTGAAAAGTATAGGATATGAAACTAATCCATATACAAGCTACCGTCGAAACCTGCACTGTTAGTAAGTCACGAACCATGGTGAAAAGTATAGGATATGAAACTAATCCATATACTCTTCACCATTGTAAAATATCTAAAGCATTTTCTTGACATTTAACTAAGGAAGCAGATAAATATTCATCTATTTCAGAAACCTCTAATGCTGATACAAGTCCAGATCCACCAGTTAGTTCAGCTACCATTGCATACCTATCAAAACTTACACTTTTACCTCGGCCTGTGCTCGAAGGCGTCGAAGCTGTAGACTGTTGTGCAGCTACACCATGTCTACCTGCATACTCATCATATAATGTTTGAAAATAATTTCTAATAGCTAAATGATGAGAAGTAGCAGTAATGGTGGATCCATCATCTAAGTCTATAATTTGTCCACCATATAATGATTGTAACAAACTTCGAAGACCAATATCCTTCAAACATGGATCAATAAGAATCCCCAAACCAAAAATATGAGGAATATGCCTAAAATACTTATTAAATTTTCTTTCCATTTGAAAAATTATAGATCCAAAAGTATCATCTATACGATATTTTAAAAAAACTTTTGAATTTTTAAAATTTGTAAAACAGCTAAAGTAATTGTTGGATAATAACAGTCAGATAATAACATTGTAGCATCATAAAAGACTTGTAACATCTTATTTAAATTACATATAATTATCCATTCATCTTTAGTTATTCCATAACTACTACCAGAACTAGAATTAGAAGCATAAAAATTTATAAAATCATTTATAAATTTTTTATATTCTATTGCTACACTTAACATTGCATAGGTGGAATTCCACCTATGGTCAACATCTTTTGGAATTAGTCTGGGCTTATAATTTTTTCTTTTACAACATTATTTCCATCTTTTAATTCTCATTTCAGAAGCATTATGCATATTAGCAACGGTTCTAACCCTTTCTATCATGGGTTTAATTTCAGAAAATACACATTGAACAATTAAATTTAAAATATGACAGATACATCTAATATGAAAAGTTCACCATGACATGGCAATGAGAAAGTTGTTTTGATAAAATCAACAACTACATTATTATTACTTGCATTATCTAGGGAAAGAGAAAATATTCTTTGATTAATTTCTAATATTCTTTGATCAATTTCTAGTTTCATAAGTTCTTCAATTATTAAATTTGCAACATTAATACCAGTATGTGACTCTTCAATTGCAATAAAAAAAATAACTCTTTTAAACATTTACCAATTTTCATCAATCTAGTGTGCTGTGATACATAAATAACCAGTTTGCACTCTAGATGCATGTCCAAATATCAGAAGTTAAAAAAAAATTACAGTTTAAATTTTTAAAATAAGAAATTATTTTTTCTTGATGTCCAAATATCAGAAGTTAAAAAAAAATTACAGTTTAAATTTTTAAAATAAGAAATTATTTTTTCTTGTTCCTCCTGATAATATTTTAAAATATCACGTTGACAGGTTTGACGAGAAAATTTGGTAAATGCAGGATAAAAACCATCTCTAAACAAATCTTTAAATTCATCATCTTCTTCTAATCTAAAAGGAAGGTTTTTAAGAACGATAAACCTGATTACGTATTTCCTGGCTTGGGCAGCGTCATAATTCTAACTACCGAGACTACCAGAGGAGGAGGATTGAGAAATCATAAATTGTCGGATATCACCTTGAAGATTCTGGCCTATGTTGTATTTTTCAATATGGTGTTTGAGGTGGTTGGTGCCGCTCTTATGATGAGCTTGGAAAATCTGGCCGCACAACGCACATTTAGCCTTCTGGGTGATGATCCTACCGTGTTCATCTTTGGTGACGTCTATCTTCTTTAAAAAATTCCACACATCGGATCTCGGCCTTTTAGGAGCTCTTGGTGATTCGTCGCCACCATATTCAGGATTAACACCGGTAGGAGGAGTAGTTGTTGTAGGAGGACTCATTTCTGGATCAGTAGGAGATAGATTTTAGCTCTTCATATTCAGATCCAGAAGCCATTTGATGGAAGTAATAGAAAATATAAGAGATTATAAGAGAGTATAATATTGTATAAGAGAGTATTAGAGAGAAGTAGAAGAGTTTTGGTGTGAGGAGAAGAAGTGAAAACCCCCCTCTATTTATAGAGGCAGCCCCCTAGGCAAATGACCAAAAAACCCTCACATGACCGTTGTTGGGGGCAAAACGGTCAAAACACCAATATGGCCGAGCCCGGCTGACTGTTTCGAGCCAGACCCGGGTCAGGACTGGTTTCTGAAAAATCGACCCGGGCCCGGGCCCTGACCCAGGCCTGGCCCGGGCATCCGGGCAAAACCCGGACCGGACCACGGGCTTTTTGGACAGCCCTACTAAAATCTATAACTAATATGATATAATTATAGATATGGTTATATAGTGAAATATCCAGATTTATATCTGACATATATTGGTCATACTGTTGCACCAGTTTTAATCATTAGATCAATGGATTTAAGGTTTATTTTGATGATAAAGATATCTAATTTTAGATCTTTTAGATATAATAAACATATTAAGTAACTGTCTTGTATCATATGAGCTATATGTTTTTTTCAATGTTTTCTTGTTTCTCATATCTGTTTTGTTGTGTGTGTACACACACAGACACACACACACACGCATAATATTCATATGCATATTCGTATCTGTATCCAATTATAGTAGATGTGGATATGATTATTCCTTGCTGAGGAGTATTTGTGCACGTATCTATATCTGTATTCATATTCATAATTGGTAAAAATACGAATATAATGAGTATCATATCCGAGCTATATTTGGACCTTATGCACCCCTACATACGATTCTTCTTCACATGGAATGCGAAATATACCAAAATGTAATTAGTGTATGCTTTGTCCAAGCGCAAATAGGGTTGTGAGGGTTTTTAAGATGCATGGCTCTGTTGCAATGATTGTCATTTTTTTTTCTTGGAAAATAAGTTTACGTCATATGCTTGTTACGAAAGGCAGATTTACGCCTCGTTTGGTACGTGGGAATAAAGTCAAGTGAGAATGAAATAGAAGAATGAATGGAATGGAATGTATGTGAGAATGGAATGGTCATTCTCATTCTCTTGTTTGGGTGTGTTTGTAGAATGAAGCTAGAATGAAAATCTAATTCTCATTCCCATGTTTGGTATCATTAGTTCACAAGTGAGAATAGAATCTCATTTTCTAATAATGCCTTTATAGCAACATAGATTTTTAATAAGATAAAAATAAACATTAATGATAATAACTAAAAAAATTATTTATGCATATAATTTTTAATAAGATAAAAATAAACATTAATGATAATAACTAAAAAAATTATTTATGCATATGTTATATTAATCTAGGTATGTTAAAAATAAACATTAATGATAATAACTAAAAAAATTATTTATGCATATGTTATATTAATCTAGGTATGTTTTATACTAATGCGCACGTTATCGATCAGGTGCATGTTTCGTTTATATTTTTTAAATAATTCTCACCATTTTTTAGTCTTAAAAAATTAAATAAAAATAAATAAAAGATTATCGCATCTTTCATAGGTCCAAAAAATATAAAGAATGATATCCACAGTTCTAGATATATAAATTAACTCATTTGATAAAGTACCAAAATCACCCATATCATAATAAAAAAATCCATAAAACAATATCAACTAAAATAATAAGTTTCGAAATGGCAAAATGATATACTAGCCTAAATTGCCAATCTAAAATTGCCCACTTGCATATCGCCTCACCCCAAACATTCTTCAAATTATCACTAAGTGTGAAGAACAAATCTAGCAAATCACGGTTAATACCAATCATCCCTATCGCTGTCAAACATTGCTCCATAGGTAAATTCATATTCATTACGTATTCAGTAAACCTCTTTCTCTTCTCAGTCAAAGCCACTTCATCTAACTCATCCTTAATTAACTGGTTCGACCTAAAAAGTTCACTTGCTACATATGCAGAAGATTCCCTCAATATCTCGAATGACTCGCTATCCCCCGATAACTGTCTCTTCTTTTTATGCTTGGAGGAAGCTTCACTCGTGTTCTCAGGTATTACCTCTTGAGAATGTGACTCAGGTATATCATCAACATCAGCATCATGGCCAGCCTCCCTATCAAGTTCTTCTATAACATCATATGGGTGTTCCATTCCCTTTCATGTCGCTCGATCCTTACCAAACACAATAGATAAGGTATCAAGATGTGGAAAAGCTTTCTCCTTGAATTGTGTAGCATTTTTGTGGGCCTGCAATTAAATTCGTTTAAAAAATCAATTGTCATTAATTAAGAAGATACTGGATATAATAAAATTAACATGCTAGATTAAAATTTGAATAACTAAATACCTTTAGATATTCATCCCATACTTCTTTTTCAGCAGTTACATATTGCTTCGTTTCATCCCATCCAAAACCACTACAGTTGAGCATATCAAACACAATATTGAATTGTGTCTTAAGAGTTTTCATCCTTGATCTGATATGTGGATCAGCCTTTAACCCCGAATTAGGTAGTGAAATGGCAAGTAACCTCTCAATAGCATTATAGTGTCCAGGCTTGAAACCATGACCAACATTGTACTTTCCAGTTTGGTGTAACTCCAATAATGCATCAACCAACTTCTGGTCTTCCTCAACTGTCCATGTTCGCTTATTCTTCCTAGGTCCTCGTTAATCTTCTTGATCCATTCCTGAATAGTTTATAAACCATGTAATAATTTCCAAATTTACATCATTACGATAGTTTTTAAATAAGTCTTGCTTTGATGATTTATGAAAGTAAGCGAATATTTTGGTTTGTAGCAAGTATAATGAACTTATAACAAAAAAAGCACAACAATGCGTCCAGTAACTAAAAAAAGCACAATAATGTTAATTCTAATTAAAATAAATGTCAAACAATTTGAAAACAACATGATAACATAAAATTGAATACTAACTAATAAAATAGTGTTAACACCACATCAACAATGATATCCTCTGATAAGCTACTCTTCTTCCCTTATCCACTAGTTATACATCAAATTTGCAAGGTTATCTCGATATGAAGTCCAAGCTGTTGTAGTTTCAAGGGTGTTGATTGAATCATTATTAGCCATTTGAGTTGTTTCCTCTATAATATCAAGAATCTCTTCAAATGGATCAATCTCCATTTCTCTCCTTATGTAATTATGCAGAAGACAGTATGCCATGATTATTCGATTTTGGGTCTTTATAGGGTAAAATGAAGGACTACGTAAGATCCCCCATCTTAATTTAAGCAATCCAAAACATCTCTCAATAACATTCTTAGCCGATGCATGTTTCATGTTGAAAAACTCTTGCATAGTTGTAGGTTGGTGTTTGTCTCTTCATTCGTTCAAGTGGTATCGTTGACCTCTGTATGGGGCAAGAAAACCTTCACAGTTTGTGTATCCAGCATCAACTAGATAGTAATGACCTATGAGTAGATATGTCAAAAATGTATTTAATTAAATACCAGTGGACTTGATGATTAATAACCCAAATGAAGTATAAATTATAAGTAACATACCACGTGGGACTTTTAACTCATTTCTTCTAGTTATTGCTTCTCGAAGGACTCTACTATCAGCAGCTGACCCATCCCAACCAGGAAGTATATATATGAATTGCATGTCTTGAGAACATACACCCAAAACATTTGTAGCAATTTTACCCTTTCGTGTTCGATACCTAGATTTTTCCTCCACAGCTACCCTCACCCTTATGTAAGTCACTTCTAAAGCTCCAAGACAATTCTAGACATTAGGAAAATTTTAATGTGTTAGATTACTTATAAAAATTGATAAATACAAATGCTACTTATATTGTAGATTACCTTAAACCATTTCCACCTTGTATCTGTTGAGTCAATCGGCACTGGCTCGGGTTTCTTAATCAAAATATCGTGTAGACATATCACGGCATGTAACACACGAGTAAAATGCCGACTAATAGTTTTCCCTGAATGTTGGAAATTTTGTTTTATGACTCTGATCTTCATATGGTGGGCGAGGATATGTAGAAACATTGCTACTTGCTCGTCTACCAATATATTTTTTGTATCATTTAGTCCTACATTTTGCAGCATAGTGCATAACTTCCTAAAAGAGCTCATATACATTCTAAGCTGGTCATAACAAGTTACTTCACTAGCATATGCTAGACGATATACATTTTTCCTTTTAGAATAAAAATCTATCAAATATCACTCTCTTAGTGATTTTTTTTAATGTAAATTTTCATTATGTGAGATGAAAATAGGAACCACCAAGCCACTACAGTTTGCACATTTCCCATATGTGTTTGGACAACAACCAACTTCTTCAATTTTCTCCATTTGTCATCAGAATCCATAACATGATATATCTTGACTGCATAAGTGTAAAAGAGTATATTCATTTTGGAATGTAAACAATTTAAATAAACTCTTAATGAGAATTCTTAATAACAAGGATATTGTTGATTATGAAAAGAGAATAATACACGTAAAATGCTTGTAGAGTTGTGTGATCGTAGGCAGCAAGATTCATAGGATAATACAGGTAATAATTTTCATAGCATCCAACAACGAAAGACTGTCAAAAAACCAACCAATAAAGCAATATAGACGGAGAGATTTCACTATAAGTCATCTGACAAAATCTTCTAAACCACAAAATTTGTAAACTTGCATTAGTATTATATACTTTCAATCTTATGGGCATGCTTCCTTCACATAAATCTTAAGAAGCGGCACTTAATTTCCCCACAGTCTGTCTCCAACTGAAAATTATGAAGTTCACACAAGCAATGATGAAAGTCATTTAGTTATATGTAATACCTAATATGTTATATCACAATGGATTCATCTATTAAATAACATAAGTATTAACAATAATCAAAATAATCTCTACCAACAAATCTGAAATCAACTAAATGACCTGTATGCGGTTTCTGAACTCACTTTTAGTTCATTCACAAAGGTTTGAGGTAAAGATTATATTCATTATCATTATGCGGTTTCTGAACTCACTTTTAGTTCATTCACAAAGGTTTGAGGTAAAGATTATATTCATTATCATCGAAATATAATATTATGATCAAAATGCAGAATCAAACCATAGAAATTAATAAGGAATTATTGACAATCAATAATCAGAAAGTAACTAGCAGAGCTTCAATAACCGTGAAATACAAATTAAGATCTTGGTGCAGGTCATCGTATGTGAACAAGAAGTCGATATTAATGCAAGAAGAAATATTCTGTTTGCAGGTCATTGTACATTGTACAGTACAGATTTTCTATCCTCAAGACTTATTATGCATGTACTGAAATCAATTAAGAAAACGAACATTACCATTGAATTGAAGAATTGAAGCAAGAGAATGACTCAAGATTATTTTGTAGGAATATTCCTCCCTTTTTTTCTTAGCCTTGTAAGAATTCTGCTAAAGTAGCAAAAATGATATGGATAATGGTCACAAATTTAACAGAGTTCAACAAATTTCAACAGATTAAGCAGTGAAGAAGAAAAGTCACGAAAAATGAAGAAAATTCGAGCAAAAAACCACCGAATCGTACCTAGAAACTCAAGCAAAGGAGAGCCGATGACTCGGTCGTTGAAGAGAAAGGTGATGCCGGGTGTGGCGATGACTTCAGTGAAAGAGGCGATGCTGGGGCAGAGGCGGCGTCGGAGGCTTTAGGATCGAGAGGCGGTTGAGGCGGCGGAGGAAGAGGTGGAGGAGAAGGGATTAGGGTTGGGATTGAAGTCAGGAAGGAAAGAGCGGCGGCACGTCGATTTCAGGGGCGATGAATAGAAATGAGGCCTTTTTGTTTCGGTGGAGCCTAAAAAAACAGGGAGAAAATGAGAATACGTAGTCAAAAGCCATATTTTTTAAATTGATTCTTATTATTAATAGGGGTATAATTGAAAAAAACCTAACTAATTTGATTCTCCCCTTGAATGGGAATGATCATTCACTATCTTCTCACTTAGAATGTCCATTCCCATAAAAAGTGGGAATGGCCATTCCCATGGAATGGCCATTCAACATCTAAAACTAGTTTCGTTTTGAGTATGAGGGAATGAGAAGTGAGTAATATTTCAATTCGAGCCACTTCCGTAGGGCAGGTACCAAACGGGCCTTTACTTCTGCGAGAGGGGAGAGGGAGAGGAGAGGGAAAAGGGAGAGGGGGCGGGCGGGGGGGGGGCTTGTATTATACTTCCATAGATGTAAATTGTAATTTAAAAAAAACAGTACATTTACTCTTGTGGGGTTTTTGTCTTTTAAATTTTACTTTTTCGGTAAAAGAATGAAAATTCCATCTCGTTTCGGTGAAAGAATCATATGTAATTCCTTCTTGTTGAGCTATGATACTCAAATATTATTATCGACGTCCGACAAGTATATTATAGAGGGGGAGCTGTACTTAGGGGTTGTTTGGTTGCACACTTTTTGAGAAAATTTTTCTCAAAATATCTGACAATGGCAATTTTATAATTAAAAGTTTTCCAGAGATTTCTGTAAATTGTGTTTGGTCCAATAAAAAATTTACAGAAATATTTTCTATAAAATATCAAAACCTACCAAATTTTATAAAAAGTAATTTCCTCTCAAAATGAGAGGAAATCACCAGAAATCTGACACATACCATATTTAATTAAAAACCCCCGTCCGCCCCAGCCTTCTTTATTTTCTCGAATAGGATGTGTGTATACTTTTATTTTCTACTGTAGATCTAGTTTGTAAGATAACATCTCGTAATGACGGTTGCTCATTGAGTTTATTTTGGATGTGAGAAAATAGGAAGTTTATTTTGTGTTTCTCATTCGACTGGACCTTGATTTTTTTTACAAATGCATGCAATTTCAAGATAATCACAACAAAGTTCATTTCCCTTGAATATATAAAACAATTCATGCATGTTGTCAAGCTTCGAGGCAAGTTATCAATTTGTATTCGAGCTTGTTTAGCTCTCTATTGTTGGTTTTTTTATAAGATTTAAAGATGTGAAAATTTTGTATATGTGCATAGCCATTAAAGTGATAAAGATGGTAGTTGACACTTTTCTATAAATTTGACATATGTAACCGAACAAAAGAAAAGGAAATCTTGTTATTTTCTATAAAGTTATGAGCCATTTTCTTGTTTTGAACCAAACAAGCAAAGTACAAAAAACAAGAAAATTGGTACTTTTTGATTTCTCAAAACTTTTCCTATAATTTTTTTAAGAAATACAAGGAAATCATATTTTGGGTGGAAAACATTTCCTATAATTTCTAGAAATTGAACCAAACACCCCCTTATTGCACTTAGAAAATTTTGTTACGAGCAACTTCATTGCACACCCAAAATGTCTAAGTTGACTAATGCTAAAGATTTCGACATTGACACGTGCGCGTGCACAGAGAGAGAGATATGGGTTGTGTAGAGAGAGGATACGCAAAGATTTGCTGGTAATTTATTCCTTATAAGGGCATGCATTAATATCCAAATACTTTACTTGTAAGGCATGCATTAATATCCAAATTCTTTACTTGTAAGAAAATTTTATTTTTTATAACCCAACTCCGATCCAACTCAAGATTGTGAGATTTATATTGGAACCTTCTAACTAACAATCCAAATCAGCCACCGTGCATTTCTAAGACTAATACTTCTATTTCCCTATCACTACATATCAATTATCAAGATATTATTAATTAGTTTTCACACTTATCAAGGTAGGTAACATGTAGTATGCGCTAATTGGAGAAAATATCTATTAACTTCAACTAATTTATGCACCGAAGAATATCTTCCTTTGAACCACATCATAAGTTTTGAAGTCTTAGCTTGATGCAGAACACACGATAGACATATTTATGTCAAAGTGGGATAGTCACAAGCCCAAACGCGGGCCCGGTCGATGAAAATAACTTGCTACGAAGAAACGATCATAACTTTCAAACCGTATGTTGGAATTGGACGAATTATATATGAAAATCGACTATCTCGACGAGACAGAGCCATCCAAACTAACCCTAAAGGTTCGGTTTGCTTTCTCCGTTTTACCAAATTCCTTACGGTTTGAGAGATATCTGTATTTTTGTCCGTTGTTTATTATTTTTAGTAATGTTTTAGGAGTCTGTATTGATTAGAAAACAAATCCGATTTGATATCAGATTTGACCAGTGGACTTTCTTAGTCATAAGGAGTCTTTTTAAGAGTTTTAATATTTTAGGAATTCTTTTACTATTTTTGGTAAAGTTTGAGTCTTTGTAGGAGTTTGAGTCCTTGTATAAGTCTCGTTTCTTTTTCTATTTAAGTAAAGTCTTGTAAGCCCTAGAGGCATAACTTTTAATTAATAAAATTATGTTTTTTCTTCAATATTTACTTCGTGGATTCGAAGCTTTTTGTGGATTCGAAGATTGTCCTTGGTGGATTCCGATGCTACTACTTCCGCGCTGCGTCATAGCTCCTAAGATAGATGCCCATTTGGTGATATATATTTTGTGAACCGGTGACTGTTAAATATTTTCTTTTATTAGTGTTTTATTTTTTTTGGGTGCGAGGAACCTTGGCTCGATATTAGCTAAGTAAATCCTGTGTACTTCATGCCTAATGATAAGAAATTGGAGATAAATATGTCATATACACAGATCAACCACTAGTTTTTTGAAACAATGCCCTAAACCCTAATGACTAGGCCACTTGTGAGGAGTTGGTGCTTGATCGTTGATAAGTCAATTTGGATTGTATAAACAATACGAAGTATGCAAACTCTATTTTTTTTATTTCTTGAACATGTCAATGGGTCTATACTAAAAAAGGGTTAATTGCAAATAATGAATTGAAAACCCTAATCTTATTATGAAATCTCTTGGGCTTATATAGGCCCTCACAAACTTACAAATAGCCTCATTCATATTATTAATATGTCAACACCCCTCCTCAAGATGGGCGAAAGATATCCACTAAGCTCATCTTGTCATATCCTCTAATCATATCTACTGAGCTAAGTCCCTTAGTCAGACAGTCTGCTGCCTGATCCTTAGTTGGAACATGACTTAACTCTAGTAGTCAACTGTCCAACTTCTCTTTGATGAAGAACCTATCGATCTCGATGTGTTTGGTTCTATCATGCTGCACTGGGTTGTTGGCAATACTGATGGTTGACTTGTTGTCATACTACAACTTTATCTTGGCTCATTGATCCAGCTTCAGCTCTACCAGCATACTCTTCAGCCACAACAACTCCGCAACTCCTAAGGTCATAGCTTTATACTCTGCCTCAGCTGTCAATCTCGTCACCACTGACTGCTTCTTGCTCTTCCACGAGACCAAGTTACCTCCTATAAAGATACAGTATCCTGAGGTGGACCTCCTGTCATCAGCACATCTAGCCCAATCAGAGTCGTAGTAACCCTCAATGCTCACATGTTCATTCTTCCTGAATATCAGTCCTTTACCGGGGGCACTCTTCAATACCTCAGAATCTGGTACACTGCGTCCATATGACCCTTCCTTGGATCATGCATGTAGCGACTCACCACGCTCACTGTAAAAGAGATATCTGGACGTGTGTGACTCAAATAGATCAACCTGCCTACCAGCCTCTGGTATCTGTCACGATCAACTGGTTCTCCAGCCTCAGCACCCAGTTTGAAGTTTTATCGATCAGTGTAGTTGCAAGTTTGCACCCTAACATCCATGTCTCTTTGAGAAGATCCATTGCATACTTTCTTTGGGAAAGGATAATCCCCTCCGCTCCTCGAGCTATCTCTATTCCAAGAAAGTATCGAAGCAAGCCAATATCTTTCACCTCGAATTCCTTACCCAATTTTACTTTGAGTTGGGTAATCTCCTTCTCATCATCCCCTGTAATAATCATATCATCCACATATACCGCAAGCATGGTAATGTGGCCTACACTCTGTCGAAAGAACACGGTATGATCGGTGTTAATCTGTTGGCACCCCATACCTATCATAGATCTCCTGAATCTGTCGAATCAAGCACGGGGAGACTGCTTCATCCCATAGAAAGACTTCTTCAATTTGCAGACCTTGCCCACTATTTGATCTGTGTTGAATCCTGGTGGTATCTCCATATATACCTCTTCTACCAGATCTTCATAAAAAAATACATTCTTCACATCTAGTTGGTGCTGCTTCCATCCACCATTTACTACTAGAGAGATCAAGGTCCGAACAGTGCTCATCTTCGCAACCGGTGTAAAAGTCTCATCATAGTCGATGCCATATGTCTGACTATACCCTTTACCCACCAGACGAACCTTGTAGCGTTCAACTTGTCTATCTAGATTCTACTTCACAGTGAAGACCCACTTGCATCCAACTGCTCTCTTTCCTTCTGATAGTTTTACTAACTCCCAAGTACGGTTCTTCTCAAAAGCCCCTAGCTCCTCGTGCATAGCCGCTTTCCACTTTGAGTTCTTCTTAGCAACCTGCCAATTGTTAGGTACAGTAACAGAGTCCAATGATGTAATGAATGCTCCATGTACAGTAGAGATGTTAGAATATGATACAAACTGGGCAAACCCCCAGCCATATCTATCGCCACATTACTATGAGTAGTCCTCCGTACTGACATTGGTGTGGGAGGAGTAAGGAGAGGAGTGATATCACTTTGGGAGGAATCTAGTGGTGGTGTAGGTATCTCAGGAGTCGGGGCAGACGTTGGCAAGGGACTTGGCACCCGTGGCACTGTAGGTATCTCAGGAGTCGGGGCAGACGTTGGCAAGGGACTTGGCACCCGTGGCACTGTAGGTACTGTTCCTGTAATTTGCTTCCCCTTCCTACTATAGGTAAGTAGCTTCCCCTGAACTGTGAGCCTAACACCTCTTGCCTCCTTTTCTTCTTCTTCATTCTCCTGCTCCTCCTCAACCAGTTCTCCCTCCCAAGGAATCGATAGAGAAATTGATTTCTCGACATTATTCTCCACATTGTTCACTTGCCTCTCACCATTCTCCCTCTCTCGCCTTATACTTTCAGTATCGGGCGAGTTACCAACGGATGAAGTTACCTCCCGAGTGTAATATGGCTCGAGTTCTCGAAAGTGCACATACACGCTCACAAACAACCTCTTCTTCACCGGGCTCCAGTAAACATATCCCTTCTGAGTAGCAGAATATCCCACAAAGATGCACTTCACCGCTCTAGGGGCAAGCTTCCCGACGGATGACCTGTTGTCCTTCACAAAGCATACACAGCCAAACACCTTTAGTGGAAGCATCCCACCATTATCTCCCCTCAATGTCTCACACAGAGACTTCCAATCCAGCACTCTCGAGGGCAATCTATTGATCAGCTGAGCTACGGTCAACACTGCTTGCCTCCATAATGTTTTTGGGATATTCATGTAGATCATCATGCTTCTAGCAACCTCTAAAAGATGTTTGTTCTTCCTTTCTGCTACCCCATTCTGAGCTGGTGTGTATGGACATGTAGTCTGGTGCTGTATTTCTTGAGCTAACAAGTATTTCGCAAGCGTTCTGTTGGTATACGCTGTCCTATTATCAGACCTTAATACCTTCACCACTGCTCCGTATTGAGTCTGAACATACCTATGAAAGTTTTGGAACATTATCAGACCTTAATACCTTCACCACTGCTCCGTATTGAGTCTGAACATACCTATGAAAGTTTTGGAAGCAACCAAACACTTCACTCTTATTTCGTATTGAGTCTGAACATACCTATGAAAGTTTTGGAAGCAACCAAACACTTCACTCTTATTTTTCATCAAGTATAACCAAGTAATGCGAGAGAAGTAATCAATGAAGATAACAAAATACTTGTATCCATTCATAGAGCTTGTGGAACAAGGCCCCCAAACATCTGAATGGGCTAAAATACCAAATTGGTATATTTATACGAACGCTTTTGCCAGTTTGGTATTTTTAAGAACTCCGACGACGACAAGGCATTAAAGCTTATACTTTTTATCAATAAGGCACTTTTCTCAAAACTCCGTTGAGAAATTTTGTATTTAACCCCCTTATCTCCCAAAATTATTAAATTTTTGCCCTCTCTCTCCTCCTCCTCCTCCTCCTCTCCCATTCTCCTCTCCCTCCAGCGCACCATCGTCCTCCTCCTCCTCTCCTCCGTCCTCATCTCCCTCCTCTGGGTCAACCTTGGCCCCCTCATCCCCTCCCTCCCTCCCTCCCCTCCTCCTCCTCCTCATACGCTGAAAGTGGCAGCTGCTGAAAGAACAGAGAATAAGGAAGAGAAGAAGAAGGAAGAAGTTATTGGGTCCAGGAACTATTAAAGATGGGAAATAGCATATAAAATTGCAGACAATGAACTACAGCAGTTAAGCTTTTTTGTTTGCAAATAGGGTAGTGAACATAGTAACAAAAGCTATAAGCAAGAAAATAAAAGTTTAGCACCAAATAGTTACCATGTTGCTTGAGTTTTGACTTAGTTTAAAAACGATATAAAATATAACTGAAAAGCACAACACGATTGGACATGTAAATGTATGTAATCTAGCAATGACCTATAAGCTTTAATCCATTGAGGCATACAATTCATATTCACATGAAGTTAGTAGAGTAGATAAAAGATGGATTATTGACATGCTTGCAGGAGAACCTCAGATGCCAGAACTGATTAGATAAATGTGGAATCTTTATACCCTCAATCAAGGCTAGGCAGGTTCATCATCATCTTCAATATCCCAACTCAAATCCTCATCATCTTCAGCGATGTTTAGCCTCTTCCAAAAGTCCAATTTTTTAGGAATACCGCTGGATCCATCCACTATCCTGTCCTTATCTTCATGTTCCCCGAGATCGTTAATCTCATCCCAGCCAAGATCATCCTCTTCTTGCATTGCTATCTGGCTCGAGACCACACAAAAACCACTATCCTTGCCCAGTTCTTTAGGTTCAGACTTTGATTCTGAAGCCATTTTACCTTCTATTTTCAAAGTTGAACCATCGTCACCACCGGATTTAACTTTCTCTGCCTCCAAATTCTCAACTTGAGATGCCTCTGCAGGTTTCCTTTCCTGGACAGCCTCCAAAGTCTCAGCAACTTCCTCCTTCACTGCTCCTTCATTTTTCTCTGAGGTCTAGATAATTTCCCTCTTTGCTTCATTTATAGGTTTCTCTGAGGTCCCAACACTTACTTCCTTTGCTGTTTCTTCTATTGGCTTCTCTTCCTCGCTTGCTGAGGGCCCAATAACTTCTTCCTCCGAAACATTTTCTCCTTCTTCCTTCTTCTCTTCCTTGATTTCCTCCTTCTTCATTTTTCCATGTAAGATATCTGCAGGAGCTAACATTAAGCAAGAGCAGCAAGACAATGAGATTCTATTCAAAGTTGAAGTCTTTGATCAGGGGAGCTGCAATGAAAGTACATTGGGTTCTTAGAAATCTATGTTTAAGAGTCATGTTGGTACTCCAAAATCCTTGGAGAAGAATGCTAGAGAATTGGTGGCTGAGAATGGAATCAAGAGGAGGGAGATGGGGACGGAGAAGAGGAGGAGGAGGACGATGGTGCGCTGGAGGGAGAGGGGAATGGGAGAGGAGGAGGAGAAGGAGGAGGAGAGAGGGGGTACAAATTTAATAATTTTGGGAGATAAGGGGGTTAAATGCAAAATTTCTCGGCGGAGTTTTGAGAAAAGTGTCTTATTGACAAAAAGCACGAGCTTTAATGCCTTTTCATCGCTGGAGTTTTTAAAAATACCAAACTGGCAAAAGCGTTCGTATAAATATACCAATTTGGTATTTTAGCCCATCTGAATATATTAGGTCAAATGCATGAGAACTCCTATGACCAGAACTAACATAAGAGCTTCTAGTAAGCTTTCCAAACTCACATGCATCGTACACAAGTTTCTGTTTATTTATTTTCTCAAATAAAGATAGATACAACCTACTTAAAATACTAAAGGATGAGTGTCCTAAGCACTGGTGATGAAGCATCAATACACTCTCAGCACTCATCTCAGATCCTACTCCTGCTCTCTCTACCATTGACACTAATGATGAATCCAGCCCTTCACGATCTAGGTACCACAGCCCACTACTCCATGTGCCAGTCTCAAGTCTCTGTCCTGTCCCCTTCTCCTGAAAGATCACTTTGAGAATGTCAAAAGAAACAATGCATTTTAGTTGGAGTATGATAGCACTAATGGACAAAAGATTGATTGGAAAGGAAGGATCATGCAAAACATTGGACAAAGTTACAGAACCTGTACAATTGACTGTACCCTTACCAATCACTGGCTGAAATGTACCATCAGTTGTTTGGATACTATCAGCCGATGCTAGGTAAGTATATGATGAGAACTCACTAGCATTACCTGTCACATGTCAAGATACACCGAAGTCGACTATCCATTCTGATGATCTATCAGGAGATATAGAAGCAAGAGCATGTATGTCATCAGTATCTTTGGTCGGATGAGCATAAGTAGCAGTGTTGCCTCTGGCGAAGAACGAAGTGGATACCTCCTCAATCCCACTCCTCCTGTCTCCATTTCCTGCTACTCTCTGCTTCCTCCTGGGTATCTCCAGGAGTGCATGATCCTCCTTAGTAAAGACTACCTCAGCTGCTTCCTCTCCCTCTGCTACTATCAGATTCGCCCAGTTGCTTGCTCCTCTTCCACCTCATCGACCCCCACGGCCACGACCACGACCACGACCTCCGAACTGTCCACGTCCACCCGAATCTCCTTCCTTGGGTGGCTTAGTGCAAGCATACCTTAAATGACCCACTTCACCGCAGTTGTAGTACTGTCGAGTTTCCCCCTTGGATCCAGTGTTCACGGAGTTGGAGGCTGCCAGTGCTGACTTCACTACTGGAAGTCCACCTGTCCCTGTCTGCAGCCTAATACGAGTCTCCTCCTGGATCATGGCCGAGACTGCCTCCTCAAGTGTGGGAATCTTCGGCTAAGCTAGAAGCAATGCAATCCTCTGAGAAAACTCTGATGCCAGCCCCTTGAGAAACACCGTAGTCCTTTCCTGTAGAAAGGCCTCTCGCTCCTTGCACTCCGGGTCCTTGTAGCTTGCCCGAGGTGAGAAGTGATCATAATCTAGCCACAGTCGCTCCAGCTCTGTGGCATACTCCTGTACAGTCCTATCTCCCTGGACTGTGGATCTGGAACACCCTCAGGTTATTCCCCACCCCATCATAGGTCCTCCTCAACTTCTCCCAGACATCCTTTACCTTCCTGATGCCATCTACTGTGGCGGAGACCGACTGGACCAAAAAGTTGAGGAACCAGATGTACACCAACATATGAATGGACTTCCACTCATCTCTTTCTGCTAAGCCCTCAACCGGCTCTGTCCTTTCTCCTGTCAAGTACCCCTCCAGGTTCCTCCCTGCAAGGGTGTATCTCACCCGCCGTGACCAACTCAGGTAAGTAGCTGGTTCATTAAGCTTCAGATCGATGGGTGGAAGCTCTAACTTTGCCGGTGGCCTTGTCGCGCTCTCACCAGCCGACAACTTCATCAGCTGTATTAAAGTTGAGACCCCCGTGGGGTTCAACTTCTTAATGATCTCCTCCATCGATCAAGCTCTAGATCAAACACTTGTTGTGCGCAGTGAAAATTTCGGCAGCACTTCTGCTACACAACAAGAGTAAGATCTCAACTAAATCCTTGTTTCTCAAAGAAAACAAGAATCAAAAGTGATATATCTCAACAACGTGAGATATACACTCTTCCTCTCATCAGTTCTAGGACTGAAATGTCGAGAGAATCTAACAAGCTACACACCTAGATCTGGATCTTCCACATCACGACAAGATCCTCCTCTCTGACAAAATCAGCAATGGGAACCACGGCGACGGCGGCTAGGATTTTAGCTTTGATACCATAATGAATTGAAAACCCTAATCTTATTATGAAATCTCTTGGGCTTATATAGGCCCTCACAAACTTACAAATAACCCCTTCATATTATTAATATGTCAACTGCAAATATACACCATGTAGCAAGAGGGTTTTAGCCATTATAAGTCCTAGACTATCTTACTAGCACGCATAATCTCTGAATTTCATATGCATTACTTTTTTTCTTTTACCTTTGATAGAGTCAATAGAGGATGATTTAGTCATTTTAAGTTAAATTGTGGTAAAAAAAACCATCACGTGACATCTTAGCCTAGTGGTAGAACAACGACATCCAATATTAAAAAATGTAATTGTCAAAGTGCTAATAAAATAGTTTAGAACCCTCAGTATAAAAAATGTAGTTGTGTTTAGGGATTGTTTGATTGCAGATATTTTGAAGCAAAAAGTTGAAAAGTTATATGGGCCCACATTAAACTTTTCCAGGTTTAATTACTATGTTTCGGTGCATCTTTATAAACCATGAAAATGCTAAGGTGCCACTCAAAAATCCTCTAACCAAAATCCATTCAAAATGAGAAATTTTTTATGAAAAATGAAAATATATCATAAAACCAATAGAATATAATCGAACAAGGTAAAACTAAAATGGAAAGTGGTAATGCGTATGTCCACTTTCTATGCAGTGCACAAATGCATGAAAAATGTGTTTATGCAAATGTAAAAAATGTGTGTGTGAAAGTCCGTCTAACTATTATATCAAAACTTTAAAGTTATGATTAGGTTTTAGGATTATATTTTCATATTCTAACATATCTTCACAGGTTAGTTGTTTTTTTATAGACCGAAACTTGAACTCAGAGAGTGATAATATTTTTTAAAAAATCTATTCTAAATTCGTGTCCATCAACATTAGAACCGAGATAGGGTCTGATACTCTGTGAAAGTCCCTCTAACCATATGAGGGTGTTTGGGGTGACTTATTTTGCAAACAAACTAGCTTTTAATCTAGTCTTTTTTATTTCTACCTGTTTGGCAAAATAACAAATAAGTTGCCTTATAAATCACATTTTAAAAGGCTAGTGTATTACAGGTTTTTAAAAATTAATTTATAAGCTCAGCTAAATAAGCTAGGTTTGAAAAAAAAAACTTACTATATATACTATTCATACAATTTTTGTAATATTTTTATTATAAAAACCAAAATCCATTAAAAGCTAGCATAACTTATAACCTTTAAAAAAACAAAACTCTCCAAACATCCTCATATCAAAACTTCAAATGATAACACTTGATAATTATAGTTCTATATTTTCAATATTCCTCTTCCTTCATGTTTCACAGCCGGCTCATTGAATGAGAGTGTGCAGTGGAGACCGGGCTCCTATTGGGAGCATGAGTGAACCCTTTACTCCACGTGTTGATTCGCTCACTCTAACCAATGCAAATAACCAATCTCTGACTCACTCAATTTGGACAGTTCTAACGACAGCAGCAAATTTCAAACAATTCAAACCCCCCACACTAAAACATTAATTAATTGGTACAAAAGTTAAAAATTTCTCCCTCTTCTCTATAAATGTAGAGCCTCTCCTCTTCTTCGCTTTTTGACAAAGAGAGAAAGAAAGAAAGAAAGAAAGAAAAATGGAAAAATCCCCTCCTCTCAGTTCATCATCCTCATCCTGTTCAAGCTCAACTTCTCCTTCTCTTCCCTTGCCTCGTAATAGTAATGACAATATTGAGAGGCCAAAGCGCAAGAGAGAGCCCAACCCTATGCTTGCTAATGGCAAGAGGAGCTCTATATATAGAGGGGTCACTAGGTAACAACAATTAAAATTAAGGATATGAAAATGTGTGTGTATATATAATCAATTTATACTACTATCTCAATATTTCAATATTTTGTTCTCTCACTTTTATGGTAACATGGGCCAACGTCAACTTCTGCGTTAAGGGGGTTATTCATTGGGGTAATTTTGGGGATAATTAAAAAGCCAAACTCTCTCAGTGCATGCATCCTTTTTCCCCTTTCTTTCCTTATTTTTGTTGATTTTGTTTGTTTTCTAATTTTTAAACTTAAATGCGTGTCACTTTAATATATTGTAGGCATAGATGGACAGGTAGATATGAAGCCCACCTTTGGGACAAGGGTTGGAACCCCCTTCAAAACAAAAAAGGGAGGCAAGGTATATATTTTAACATGTTTTATAGCTCTAAAATAAATTTTCTAGAGATTTTTTTTTTTTGAGAGAGATTACATTTTTAAGTTTTAATGAGATTATTTATTTATTTTCTCATATAATTAATTTCTTTGTTTTTTTTATTTTATTTTTTGTATGTGCCGCTCTCATGGATGCTTCTGTCTATTTTCTAGTGTATTTGGGTAAGTTGTTTATCACATGCATTACTATATATCCTTCTTCGTTTTCACTTACAGTTATTAAAAAAAAGTTGGCTAATTTTTTATTTTATTTATGTATGTTTTATTCTCTAAGGTACCGTTTAGCAAAATGGTTAGGTAAGGGGTTAAGGAGACTTAACCCCTTTTTAACCCGTCAAATACAAAAAATCTATACAATGGTTAAAGTGAGTTAACCCTCCATAATTTGCTAAACATAAAAAATATAGAAGGGTTAACCTAACCCCTCTAGAGGAATTAAAATGAGGGATTTACTAATACTCCTATTTAGAATGATTAAGAGTTAATCATTCTAATTATAAAAAAATAGTCAAAATTATTATTATTTCCAAACACTAAAACTGATCACAATGACTAAAATAAAACTTATTTAACGGGTTAATAATTTAGTCCTTCAGATTATCGAATAGGCTAAATATATTAATTTCTTCTCTTTAACCCCTCTTCCTTAACCCTTTGCCAAGCAAGGCCTAATCTAATTATTGTTATGTGATTATATTGATGGTTAATTGATGGCGTTATGTGATTACATTGATGGTTGATGCATGACGCGGGACAGGAGGATACGATGAAGAGGAGGCAGCTGCTCGAACCTATGATCTTGCCGCGCTTAAGTACTGGGGCCTACAAGCCACCCTCAACTTCCCTGTAATTGCCCTTTGCACATTCTCTATACGTTTAATCCCTTCAATCGCAATTATTTTTGGCTAGTTATAACGTTGTTAAATTTATATTTTATTAAATTTAATATTACAGGCTGAGAATTATGTAAAAGAGTACGCAGAGATGCAGAAAATGTCCAAGGAAGAGTACTTGGCTTCCCTTAGGCGTAAAAGCAATGGCTTCTCACGCGGGCTCTCGAAATATCGAGGTGTTGCAAGGTAATATATTGATTAAGAAATAAGAATCACTTCAAAATTTTTGGTCTAAATTCTAAGGAGGTTCTTTCTCAGTTTATCGAAAATTAAAACAAAATTTGTTTTTAACTCTTGCGAAATGATACCTGGTTTGTGAATGAAGGCATCACCAAAATGGACGATGGGAAGCAAGGATTGGTCGCGTTGTGGGACAAAAGTACCTATATTTGGGAACTTATAGTGAGTTCTTCTTTTTTCTTTCCTCCTAATTTTTATTGGCTACATGCAATCATCTTACATTTGTTTTCTTAGATTAGTTTGAGAAGTTTGATAATGAATTTTATTTATGGTTTTAAATACCGGTGCGTGAAAGTAATCAAACCGGCTGGGGATTATTGTGTGGTATATATCTTCCTCCATAAAATAAAATGTGAAATATAAAATACATTACATTAGTAACTGAATATCAGAAATTAATAGTTGTTTGTTCATATTTTAACACACAAGGTAACAAATTAATTGTGACTAGAACTCAATTCCATTGGAAGTTTTTTTAAGTGAAAAGGTGAGACCTTGTTACTCAATTCAACTGGAAGTTTTTTTTTAAGTGAGAAGGTGAGACCTTGTTGTCTCGTTTAATTAATTAATCTATTGTTTAATTATATAACTCCAAAACTAGGATGAATGCATTAATATGTGGTCGTGCCTGTAAATGGCAAAATAGTTGAAACTAGGATGAATGCATTAATTATAATATGGTGGTCGTGCCTGTAAATGGCAAAATAGTTGAAACTAGGATGAATGCATGAATTAATATGTGGTCGTGCCTGTAAATGGCAAAATAGTTGAAAATTTTCTCACTTGCACGTGGAATTGTGAGGTGCTATCTACTAACAGCTTTTCGGAAAATAAAATTTATTTGAGAGCAATTCATGACATAGTACATAATATGCTAGGGTATTCTTTAGATTTTTGTTATAGATTTTTCAATATTTTTTAACTGAGGTTAATGACGAGGGTAAGATACGCACTTCATCCAAACTCTATTAGAAGTTAACCGATGATATGTTGACAGGTATACTAAAGGATTTTAATTGATTTTGATGTGGGAGGTTTCAGTATGGCTTTAACTGTCTTGAGTTCGATTCCAAGCTAGGTTACCTTTAAAAAGAATTTTTTTTTTAGGGTAAAGTGACAAATGTGAAAATTTGAAGGGTCGAGTTTAATAATACAGTAAATTTTAGGAATATATAGATAAAGATAGCCGAGAACCAACAGAAACTTTCCCTTCTGAATAATGTCTGTTTTCCTTCTTTGTTTTCTTTTTTTTTATATGTCAAATATTTGTGTCTAAATTACATCCTATTATACTGATAGGGATCTAGATATTTTGTTCATATCCATATTCAAGTCCTATAAAAAAAATTCAGAAAAGATATTCACATCCTACTGGGTACGGATAGTTAATACGTACATCCGCAAACAATGGAGCGACGGTAGACTGCGAGTTTGTTATAACAATAGTATGTCAAAGAGTCAAACCTGAAAAACCTCTTAAATTGAAATTTCATGCTCCCCCGTTCAAACAGTCAAACCCCCCAAGTACCTTTTTTTTTTATCGACTTTTTTTCTGATAAATTTTTGTCATCTCAGGCACTGAGGAAGAAGCTGCAAGAGCCTACGACATTGCAGCTATACACTACAGAGGCCACTACGCAGTTACCAACTTCGATATCAGCAGCTACGTCGATACTCCCAAGGCATCGCCACAGCACCAATCCCAACCTCAGCCTCAGCCACAGGTAAAGCCTGAGCCGAACGCAAACACAATCCCCTTCGGCATCCCCTTGGATTCTGGCAATCAATCTGCGACGAATGCTGGAGCTGTACAACATCCATGGATGCCTGGCTCCGACAATGGTGTTGACGGTGGAGAGAAGGCGACGGACTTGTTTGATTTCTTTAATAACCCTGGGTTTGAGGACAACGTTGAGAACCTTTTCTAAGGACTGCAGTCGTTGCGGTTGCAGTAAGCGAGTATAGAGTGGTACTGAGTGTGTCTTGTGGGGATTTGATCGAATTCAGCATTTACTTTGATTAGTGTTATAGTTTCTCTTTTGAATGTTTAACTCTCATGATGTAGTGTTCACTTTTCAAATTTTC
>NC_033795.1:40121304-40223896 GCF_001876935.1 Asparagus officinalis
GCTAGGAAATGAATCTTATGATTCATCATCGAACTAGTGAGGATTGTTGCTTACCAATTGCATAATTGCAACTAGGAGGAGTAAGTATGATGTCATTTATTATAGGATAATTGCATATAGAACCCTGTTGTTTTCCTCTTTTGAACTAATTACCTCTGCAGTTTCGTTGTTGCATGTAGACCCCAGTTTGTTTTCATTTTTTTTTTTTTTTTTCGCTTGTTTTTCGCTTGTCTTTTTTTATCTTTTTTTTTTTGTGTGTGTGTGTCTCTTCAACCCTCAAATACGCTCGCCTAATTTCAGTAAGAGACAATATTTGCCAGGTTAAAGAGTCAGCGAAAAAATCAGGGGGTCTATCTGCAACAATAAATAAAACACGTGTAGTAAGTTCAAAATAGTGAAAATACAGGGGTCTATCAGCAATAAACCCTTTAATAAAAATCTGTGAGGATTCACCTCTTAAAGTCAGTGATTCAAATTTCTATAAACTCACATCAGACAATCTATATTCAAAGTGAGATTAAATGGAACCTAAAAAAATTTATAGCGACAGTCATACTAACTAACATAACCAAATTGAGAACATAGAATTAAACTAAAAAAATCACATTGATACCAAAATCTTTATATCTTTTACATCCATATTTAACAGTTAGGTTTTCGTATATTTTGGGTTCATAACGTCATACCAAACACAATTTTTTCAGACATGCTCCTAAAATCTCATCTGCTTGGTAACAAATAAACAAGCACCCTTTACGGCACAGCCTTCATCAATCTTTATTTCTCCACTGAGCCGGGGTTTTCCAAAAGCACAAGCTTTACATTCATTTGGTTCAACAAAACATTAAGAATGACTGACCAATTGAGGGAGTAACAACTATGTGCACAATCCCCCCCCTCCCTCCTCCTCTTCTGATTTGAATTTTCTTGCAAGACATCAACAAACAAAAAAATTGAGAAGATGGTTTACTCGCCTTACAAAAGCTTCAATATTTTCTCAAGGACCAACAAGAGGCATCTTGGCGCATCTTAGCATGGTGTGTTTCGATTTACTATCGATAAAACACACTGATAGTTTACGTTTACAAGCCTGGATGTAACATTCAAGATGGTCATTTTCAGGAAAATTAGATAACATGATTTATTTTCAATGTTGGATAACAACTGGCAGATTATTTTGATGAGAGACTTTAGGCACTCCCTAGATCAATAGGAATAAAAATGTCCATCAGTAACGAGCGCAATTTATAAGGTACAGTTTGATTACATTCAGTTTTGATAACAACCATCCCAAGAGTAGTGAGTGAACATCATGTTGGTTAATCTGCACTAGAAACTCGTCAGAAGATAAGAAAGTTTCCAGCAGTAAAACCATTTACAGATGTTTTTAAAGAAATGGTACACTCATTGTCAGAAGATAAGAAAGTTTCCAGCAGTAAAACCATTTACAGATGTTTTTAAAGAAATGGTACACTCATTGGTTGGGATATACTAGTTAAGTAGCAGTAAAACCATTTACAGATGTTTTTAAAGAAATGGTACACTCATTGGTTGGGATATACTAGTTAAGTAACACTAGTTAAGTAGTTGGGAAAGATGTGAACTCAAATGACCAAAGCTAAATGTCCTTCGTAGGTGGTATTAGTCATAAATAGACCTACTTGGTAGCTGACAATTAACATAAACAAATGCCATGTGTACAAACCAGCTGTAGTAGTGAACAAGTTAGAGATAAACCTAAAGAATACAGCAGAAAAATCAACAAGACTGAAAATTGAACATATCCAAAAATATACGACTGAACTATGAAATTGTCAATCTGATAAACAAGTAGCTACCAAGTATTGACACAACTAGATTGTTTGCATGTTAATAAAACCAATACAAGATGCAAAATCAGGAAAAAAAAAATGATCAACAACGCCAGAAGGCCCAGCACTATGAAGTTATATATTGATAAGCAAAACAAGTTCGCATCATTGCTGGACTAGCAAGACTTGAGGATTAACTGAGTTACCTTGGTATATGCATATGAATATGACCACTTTCGTGGTCAAGTTAATAAGCTTTCAATGGTTTATATAGAGACATTCAATCAAGGACTCGAGATAAGACTCTTATATCAGGACTCAAGATAAAACTAAAATCAGACAATATCAGAAATTAATAACAAAACAATAGTTATCAGAACTAACCATGTGCTACCGATTTAACACACTGTATGCTGGCAGGTCCTCCACTCTGGAAATATCTTTTAAACCAAGCTCATGCTCAAGCTGTGTTCTTGTAGATTTTAGGACTTCCTGCAAAAATACATTTAAAGGGTAGAATCAGAATAGAAACTTGATAATCATCCAGAGAGAAACAACAATAGAATGTTAATATTACATTGAACTCCATATAAGAAGCATGCATTGAAACCCATTTTGAATCGAGCAACTGAAAAGCTACGCAATAGAGATTGTCGAAGGCCATCTCATCAGCTTCAAGCAATTCAATGAATCGAGCTCCAGTTCTTGAAAAAGTAGTGCCTGCTAAGACTCAGAATGCTTCAAATCCAGAGTTCCACATTGAGTTCCTAGGTGTAAGATCCAAAATTACCAGATTTCAGGCCCAACATTTGAGTCAACATGAAGGATACATTGACGCCAGCTGCAGCAAAAGGGTATTCCCATTCAGACCTCTTTCCATCTTGTTTGTGTAGAAGTCTTTGAAAAGATTGCTGCAATAGGAAGAGATGGAGCTCAAGGATGCTTCTTAGAAAGCAAACAAGATCATCAATTTAATAAATGAAGTTTACTGGATACTTCTCGGCCAAAAATATAAGGTTCTCTAAGGAGATAAATCCAGCACTCCTGAAAAGAAAAGTTTCAATATCTAACATTCAACCGAGAACCACAAAAGTAACATATATATCTTAAACAGGTTGTTCAGATTTCAAGTACCTGAAATCTGTTGATGGGTCAGGACCTTGCCAACCCATCTCCTTCCATAACTCCGATTTGAGAGGAGGAAGTTCTCGATGAGGAAAAGCCAACCTCCAGAGTTGTTTTAAGGCATCCTGTAATAAGATCAAATTTATAGTAACATCTTAAACTTAATGACGAATCATCAACAAATGATCCACATAAAAAAGAAAACCAGGAAGAGCTTTGTCCTACTATACTAGTAAATCATGAATGGGTAGAGAAGGAGAGCTTACCTGATGATCCAAACGAGAACCATCAAATGGAACCTCCAACCTCTGCCTTAAATTCCTCAGTCTTTCTTCCTAAAGGTTGAAGAGTAATTAAAAATGCAGAAAAACATATACCATATGGTTAGGTGGAAAGTTTTATAAATACAAAGAGAAAGCAAAATAACTAGAGTGTCTCCATCAAGCAAAAGTATCTTTAGGCAGGTTGAATGGCTTTTCATGTGGTTTCTCTTTTTCCATACTTTAAAAGATTCATTGTTTATTTTCTCTTACATGTATATTATTATATAGGAGAATTATTGGATGTATCCACAGTTTTGGCTTATATGTTTCTCCTACGTTCTCAACAGCAAAATCATTATCCCAAGCATTTGAAGTCAGCTAAATGAATTTCAGTTCAGCTGAGGGCTTTCTCCTCCACTTAGTTAATTGTTATCATAGCTTTCCTAACAGTTGAGAAAGATTCAAACCCCAGTCCTGGTAACCCTAGTAAGAGAGCTACCATTATAGCATGCACAATATGTGATGCAATAAAATTATTCATTCATAAATGATGCAATCACATGTTTCGTCATATATGTTTCTCCTGATATAGTAAAAATATTGAATTTAGACACAGACCGAATGATATTCTTCTTTAAGTTAGCCAGGGAACTTGTTCCTCTTACATGTCTCTCTTAGTACCATAAAACTATTGGATCATACCCCAGTTTTAATGACTTTGTCATGAACTATAAGAAAGTAGACAAATTTGATAAAAGAAACATAACAAGGGAACAAAAGGAAGGACTAAATTCTGATCTTTGTGCTAAGTTACAAGGAAACAAATATAATTGGAGATATAGAGATCAGACTGGGAAAAAACTATATAATTGGAGATATAGAGATCAGACTGGGAAAAAAAACTATCTTTGTGAAGCTAACAAGAGTTATAATTTGCAATTGCCCATTTTGTCATGTAGAGGTTGAAATCTACAAGAAAGTTTCTACATAGATGCAGAGAAAGTATCTATTTTTCTTATTTTGGAAAACATCTTCTGGAATTTGGCCACGTATCTCAAGATTTTGTTTTTGTATTGTAAACGGCAAGCGTATTAATAGTATGGTTTCTTTCTTCCGGGTTTTTTTAATTCATCCTAATTATATGCAAAATTTTCAGATCTATCTAGCATCTACTTATCAAAGCTACGACCAAAGAAAGATGCACATAATATAGAATACTGTCCATGTTTCTGTTTTTTGTTACCTGCAAAGAACTAAGGAGCATAGGAACCTTTTCATTACTGAACTTGTTTTGACTGCTAGAGGGAAGAGAAATCAACCTTGCCAAAAGTTCACAAGAAGCAGAACATATATTTGCTGCATAAAAAGAAAATCATGCACATCATTTGAACTTTGTAAATGAATACAATTAGAATAGTGGGAACAGGAACTTCAGGAAATAAAGAGAAGAAATGGAACTAGCTAACCCATGCTTAAAGGATGTGCTCAACATTTGCCAAGTACTATTGTAGATGGACATGACCAAAAGTACCTTTCATAAAAGACTTTTGTATAGCTAAAATGTTTGATAATTTTAAATATGTCAAATAGCTCAGTATGACGTAAATATATGGATGAAATAAAAAGTTTTGACAAGATTTATGGGAGAGAAATGGAGAGAAGAAATTTAGTTAAAAGAAAAGTTACAAGAGTTTGCAAGAGAAAAAATATGAGAGAAAAGTAGAACGGTCACATGGACAGGCTTTTGGATCTGCGGTTAACAGAAGCAAAATTTTGGCGACTAATAGTTCTCTTAAATTTCCATTTTCCAATTCATTGCCAACCTTCAAAATTTTATGGAAAAAAGGTTCTCTTTAAAAGTGGTGAAAAAACTTATCATAATCAATGGCCACCGCACCCTTCAATGCATTTGAGAGAATAGTTAAATTGTCAGTGCACTGAATGCTCATAGGGCAGACTTGACAATGATTACACATTACCCGAAAACTTCATGATCACAATATCTTACTAATCTATATAATATAATACAACTGGAGTTGTTTCTTGCGTAGAGATATCATAATAAACTACAACTAGTATTAGAAATCATTTCCAAGGTGATTGATGATGGTTGAAAGAGAAAAATGGAAAAAATATAGAGTTCATTATAGAACCACCAGGCAATTTATCAAGGTTATATCCAATTCCAGGAATAACTAGTAACTAGCTAATTCCAATTGAGTACAAATATCTACGAAAATATCTACTATGTAATGTGTGGCGTATCGGGATGGACGTGCCTTATCCTGATAACAAATTAGATAAATAATCCTCAAATTAAATGCACTTTTACGATTTAGACGAAGAATTTTTTACAAAGAGCTCATGTTTGAAGTTTCCAGTGTGCATGCAGAGCTAACATTGTTTCTGGTGAGGCTAATAGACTAAGTTTTACTTGAAGACTAAAATCTTGAGGTTCTGACTGATTAATCAAGATCATATCAAGTTTGAAGTTTCCAGTGTGCATGCAGAGCTAACATTGTTTCTGGTGGGGCTAATACAAACATCTAGGTCAATGTCTACCATATAACATGTGGCATGCCGGGATGGACTTGCCTTATCCTGATAACAAATTAGAAAAATAATATTCAGATAAAATGCACTTTTATGATTTAGACCACGAATTTTTTTGCAAAGAGATTATGTTTGTCACACCCCGGGCCCGCGGACCCGTTGGCGCGTGCAAGCCGTGGGACCCATCGAGTGTAATGCACTGTTTGGCTCAAACCACTGCCAAAATCGACTAGCCGATGCTACACTTGAGTCTTTAGCTTTCACTATATAAACCCTTTAATTTCTCATTCTCTCACCGATGTGGGACTAAATTTTTGCAAATGTCGCGATCGTTGTCGCTGTCAGTGGGATGTCACACATTTACCCCACCTTACGAAGGCGACATCCTCGTCGCGGTATGGCAATTAGCACATCCGAGTATCACCGCCATGCGATGTGGACTCTAGAGGTGGCTCCTATAGGCTCTAGAGGTGGCTCCCACCGCATCATATTGTGTAGCACTTAGCCCTGCATAGCACTTAGCTCCACACTTCCGGCTGACAATTGCTGTGATACCATTTGTCACGCCCCGAAACTGCAGCGAAAATTCATAAATGCAGGTTACGTGACAATAGCGACCCATGCACAAGACAAGTCTTATGCACGAGTCAAGCCTGACACTTCATATCACATAGTTTATCACAAAATATTTATAAACCTGCTGATGATAGAAGTTCAGAGCAACTATATATATGTATATAATCAGTAGTTACAACCCATAAGCTCACCATTATAAGCATTTTACAAAATAAAGCCTCATTTTTGAATGTTACAATTCAGTCAACAATGTGCTTTATTTTATAAAATGCTTATAACGGTGAGCTTGTGGGTTGTAAGTACTGATTATATACATATATATAGTTGCTCTGAACTTCTATCATCAGCAGGTTTATAAATATTTTGTGATAAACTATATGATATGAAGTGTCAGGCTTGACTCGTGCATAAGACGTGTCTTGTGCATGGGTCGCTGTTGTCGCGTAACCTGCGTTTATGAATTTCCATTGTAGTTTTGGGGCGTGACAATGTTTGCGATTTCCAGTGCACATGTAGTGGTAACATGCTTTGAGCTTGTGGGTTGTAAGTACTGATTATATACATATATATAGTTGCTCTGAACTTCTATCATCAGCAGGTTTATAAATATTTTGTGATAAACTATATGATATGAAGTGTCAGGCTTGACTCGTGCATAAGACGTGTCTTGTGCATGGGTCGCTGTTGTCGCGTAACCTGCGTTTATGAATTTCCATTGTAGTTTTGGGGCGTGACAATGTTTGCGATTTCCAGTGCACATGTAGTGGTAACATGCTTCTGGTGGGGCCAAAAGTCTAAGTTGGATTAAATTCTTGATGTTATGATTGGTCCTATATGAGAGATTTAAAGCGAGGTTTACACTAAATCTAGCAATAGTTAAAAGCCCTGAAGTGCTGGTTGTTTCCTTTTTCTTTTGCTAAATTTGGACCTCACAAGCGGTAAGAAACGAAGAAACTGAGGGAGAACCCACAATTATTTCCACCATTAACACAAGAAGTGGTGAAGAATCCACAAGTACTAAATGAAAGATGAAAATTTTGGATGCATATCAAATATGTGGGACCATGAATAGGAACTTTTTCCTTTTGACTATAACACCCTTAATGGTAAATTAACTGATGGAATTCGAAGTAACTATTCTGAAGCCTGAATGAATTGACAGTTTAAATTTTTTCACGCATGTGTATTGCATGTGCCAAATACTAATGTACTTTCACTATAATGTCCTTAGAGTCATGGCATTCACTAATGAAGGTTCAAGAAGAAGAGAGTAAAGTCAACAAGCATGATCGGATCGTCCATTAGATCATCAGACTTAGACGTATAGAAGAGACATGCAGATAGAAGAAAATTCCAGATAAACTGGAGATAAGTTGCAGGTTCCAAAACAGTTTTTAAATATTTTATTAGCAAGAGGTATGAATGGTATTCACATTACCCACATTGCATTGGAATCAAAGACAGAGAAATTTTCTCCCATTTTCTTAAAAAGCAAAGGCATGACATTAGAATATGTACAAATAATAGAGCACGAGTCAAGAGTACATATATAAAGAGTCATGTCCTTGCCTCAAAAAGAAGTCTACACGCGTCTAATAAATATAAACAACGACAATGTTACCAATACCGTAAAACTTTGACATAATAGCTCTTGGCTCTTCAACATTCTGTCGATTAGGTCAATATGTTTCACAGCTTATATTGAACTATTGAAGCATGTCTAAACTTGAAGTATTTTTCCATAAGTCAATGCTTCGGAAGCCTTTATTCACTAAATTCATGTATTATCTTGAACATGTAAAAAAGTGTATCCAAAATATAGAACACCTGGCAGGAGCTGTCTGATTTCAGAAATTAATACACAGGGTAATATAACTAAGAATTTGAAGAGTTTCTCACATGTGCTCAAGGAATGTCCAAGAAATACTAGTGTCTAACATAATAAATGAGAGGTCACCAGCAAAGAAAGAAACAGTGAATAGGATGAATAAACCAAGAGCATGCATGTAATTTCAAATTGCCGAGACAACAGTGGAGTGTAATAGAAGAGGCATGGCGAAAGATTTTTCTCAAATAACAACACTGAATAAGGCAATGGCGATAAGATAATTCCAAGGTGTACTCACAAAATGATAAATCACAAGAGTATGCAACTTGTAATTGAGTCATATGCGACTTGTAACTAAGTCATATAGATGTATCACCAAACTGAGTAATAGATAAGTAGGTACTATAAGATTAGAAAGCAGGACAAAGATGTCCTTAGAAGTCATCCAGTATTTTTATTGACCATATCATCAAGATAGACCAAAAACTTTCTTTTAGGCTTTTAGCAAATCTGAACAGAACATAGTCATGACAATTTTGTGTGTAAACTTTGCCAAAAGTAACACATCAAAGTAAGATATAGCCTAGCCCACTCAAACCTACTAGAGGTACAATGGCATCTGGAACACATATAACCCATGTTTCACATGAATGCTTGACCCAAGTTTAGGGGTGCAAAAAAGTATCTGTACCGTAAATATTATCTATATCCGATAGGATATGGTTACAGATACAGATATATAGTAAAACATCCTCATCCGTATCTAAAATATCTGAATATATGTCTGTAGAAAAAATAGAAAAGACAAAAGTTATTATTCATCTAAATCTAACCTCTCTTAAATAGAGATTAGAAGAATATTATAAAATAGGTTTGAGACAAAATCATATCCAATCACATTTCATAATATATCACTAATATCTCATAATATCTCCTAAATCTAAACACCAATATTATCTAACACCCCCTTAAGCTGGAGCATATATTACTATATATGTCGAACTTGTAAAAAATTGAAATAAAACAACTAGTTGCAAGAGCTTTGACAATGTCATCTTTTTCCAAAATACTTGAAGATGTCAGCAACCAGAAAAATTTAGTTACGGTCAGTAGAAAGCTTAGGCGGGTAAGCCAGTAGAAAAATAATCCTAGGTGAGTCAACAAATAAAGAGAGATCCTAGGCAGATCTATCAGTACAAAGAAATCCTAGGTGGGTCAGCCAGTAGAGGCAACATCAGAATCTACTACGTACTTTTGTCTCTAACCGTCGGGAGATGGTGAAGATTGATACTATTTATGGTGAACAGTAAGTGTAGGATGTTGTTCATTATTGAACAGTGCAAGTGATGAATAGTGCTATTTCCCCCTTTTAGGGGTTTTCAACAAAGATAGTAAATAAATAATGTAGAAATCAAAGATGTCAAAGCCACAAAAGATGTAGCCACTAAGAGAAGCATGGAGATAGTAAAACCCATCGGCGACCCTGAAGTTAAGGAAAAAAGAAAGAGGTCTCTTTAGGATCAAGAAGGCTCTGTAACCATGTAGAGAAATAGAGAAGACAAAGTTGTTATTTATCTACTCCTAACCTCTCTTAAATAGAGATTAGGAGGATATTATAAAATGGGTATGAAATAAAATCATATCCAACCACATCTCATAGTATCTCAACAATATCTCATAATATCTCCTAAATCTAAATACCAATAATATCTTACAATGCTGATCATACATTTTTATTTGCTTTTCGCTTATCCGTTTGTATCAGCGTATATTCTCTTAATTTCTCTACAAATGTATTTGATCTTGGTGAATATTGGCATGAGTTTTTCTTACCAAGACATCCGTATTTGTATGTGCGTCCCTAATTGATAAGCAGATACGGATACAATAAGTGTCATATCTAATCTATGCCCAATTCATTTGCACCTCTACCCAGGGTTCTAGAATTATGCTATTGTTTGGCTTCTCACTATTCTTAGCTAAGTTACCTCAACACCTCGTTTGGGCTCCCATATACATGTCCAACAGCAACAGTCCTTGGGCACTCCTCAAATATGATACATTCAATTAGATGTGTACTCAATTAACCAATTATATAATACATTTTAGTTTAAAACACTGGACACTTCCTACACTTCACGGCCATATCTTGCAACTCGCTAAGCACTGGTTCAAGTTAGTTTCATCCTATGCCATGTTTAGAAGAATGATTAAGGGACGTTTAGGTATCTAGTTCGAAAATGAATCTTATCCTAGTTTTTTACAAATATGTCGTGTGCCGTGTTCGTATCCGTATCTACATGCACCTGTATTCGTGCAACCTAGGTTCTCGATAAAGAATATAGGGTACTCTTTAAAATCAATTGGTGAGTCGACATGTCCCTGTGAAAATACAGTACTCACATACAAAGCAAAACCGGACAAGGCATGTGGAGTAAACATATTCCAAACATTTAGACTAAAGTTGTAACTAGTTATAATAGCTAATACATCAGCATTAATAAAGTGGATACAATGTTTTTAACATAACTGCTGTGTCATACAACTCAAATATCTTCTACTTTAAGACACAAAAAGGCATTTATATAGGAAATTTGTAGTGTGACAAATTCCTCGACGTGTGCTTAGCATGGTTATTCTTAAGACACTTGTCTTCAAAAGTTTTACACCACAATGTGCATGTGTTACATTAGGCAGCTAACAACAATCTGGGTGTCTATAAATTGCTTAAAGAGTTTGGAACCTTGGTTTCAAGCACGCAAGGGTTACGCAATGTACGTATATAGCTCACTATTTATAGGTTTTTTGGTAAGATAGAACTCAAGGATAGTGGGAGGAATGTCACTTGGTTAATTTGGTCAAGTAAGAGATGCAAGTTTGACTTGGTCAGTGTGACCAAATCTACCAGCATAATTATCTCAACAAATTTAGATAACGGATTGTTAGAACTTGTTAAGTTGTTATACTGATTTCAGGAGAGGAATCAGTTCATGAGCGGATTTTTAGGGTAGAGTAATAGTGGACATGGCCCTATAAATAGAGATGAAAACTCTTTGAAAAATACAGAGAAAAGAACTATCCAGAGCCCCAAAAAGCCCATCTCTCTTTCTCTCCATCTTTTCGATCATTGTTATCAGAGCAATTTCCTTTGCCTGAAAGTTTTTTAGCTCCGGTCTGCAAAAGGTAGTCTTTTATCCAATCTCGAGTGAAAAAAATCAGCTCTGCTTTTTGATCTCTGTGCCCAGAAAACAGAGCAGCTAACCCTCTTTATTTTTTTATTATTTTATGCTCCATTAAAGTCTTGATAGTTTTATCAAGTTTTGCGTCAGTGGAAAGCTAGCTGCATTATTTTTAGACTATGTTCCCAATAGTAATCATAGTCTTTATTTGTTTATTATTTTTTTACGCCATCCAAAGAGCAAGCGCCACAAATATCTGCTTTTATTTTCTAAGCCTCCACCAATAGAGACCCATGTCTTCTCTACTGTAATTATTATTTTATGTTTATTATAACTTTTTCTAAAAGCCCCCTCTATAAAAGGTTTTCTCAAAAAGAACCATCAGGTTAGAGATCGTCCTCCTCATTAAGCACTTTCACGAAGCACCATCCAACATCTAATCCACACCGACTAGCTACTACCTTCCATCCAAACGGTTCAGATAAGTTCAACGCCAACCAGATCCACTTCGACCTTGAAGACCATTAAATCATATTGTCTATGGCTCTATCCACTGGATCCTTTCCTAAACCAAGCTTCGCTAACTTAGATTAGAGAGTTGCTTCTTCAATCACCGCTTTCAATGACCCATTTTTTTTATTGTAGAACTTATAATCTTTTGATTTTTGTGAATACCCTATGAATTTATACTTTATTGATTTACGATTAAACGTAACTCTAAATTGGCATATAATGAAAACATGAGCTACAGATCCCCACTTACCGAGATGACTCAGAATAGGTTTTCTCCCAGCCCATAGCTCATAAGGTATAGATACAACTGACTTGATGTGAATTCTATTTGTTATGGTGTTTTCAATCGCCAAATTATGATCCCTTGTCCACAACAGATAGATATTCCCAATTACGCTCAATTCAATCAACTTGACCCTTAGGACTGCTAAGGTCCCAATCTAACCAACTCGCCGAGTCGACATCTCGCTAGGTCGACTCAAATGGCAGTACTTATCGATCCTCTCGTCAAAGACGACTCGTCACAAGCCTATTCAACTAGTTAATTAGCCGGCATCTCATGGGAACCGACTTGAAAAGCGGTACTTCTCGACACCCCTCGATACAAGCTAAAAAGCGACTTCGACCTCGAACCCCCCGCTGATAGCGCGTCGACATCAAATTAAATACTTGACAAATGTCGTCATTTCTCCATCCCCGGCATTATTTATGGTACATCGGACCACATCGGCTTCGTACGCCGTCTATCCCATCTCATTAATGCCAAAGTGATCGTGCTCATTTCGTGATCACTGTAGACATCTGTAAAGTCAACGCTGACTCAGCTGCCAGCTCAAACTCGATCGAAAGAGAACAAAATGCCCCTCCTACATGACTATAAAAGAAAAAATTATTGCCAATGCGAATGTAAGCAATTTTCCCGCACTTTTCTACATTCCACAGCCCTTAAGAACTGCTACAGTTTGCTATTTTTCCCTACTTAAGTACCTCGCTAACTTGGTCGTCGGAGGAACAACGAGGGAGATAGACCCCGTCCTCTTACGAGTTGCTACATGTGCAAAGAAGAACAGCTCAATTCAAAACTAGATATTCGGAGAAGTTAGCGGTCCCTAATCAACTCAGTTCATATTAGTTTACATGTGTGATTTAGACCACCAACACTATTCTAAATATAGTTTGTAGTTAGCAATACTTCTCAAAATCTTTTGGAGAGACCACAATAAGACAACATGCATCTAACTATATTCAACAAAGTTTTATTCTTTCTTTTAGTAACACCATTTTGTTGTGGTGTATACAGTATCGTTGTATGCCATTTAATTCCATACTAAGTACAATAATTCTCAAATTCTTTATATTCCTCACCTCCATCAGATCTCAAATTTTTAATTTTCCTTCCAAGTTGGTTTTCAACATGTCTTATATTTTTTAAAGCATTCAAAGGCTTCCAATCTTCTAGAGATAAGATAGACATGTGCAAACTTAGAATAATCATCTATAAAAGTGATAAAATATTCTTTATTACGATGAGTTTTAACACTCAGGGGCTGTTTGGTTGTTGTTGATAAAATTGTGTATTTATGACACAACTTGGAAAGTTGTTGTCCACCTCGGTTGTTGTTGATAAAATTGTGTATTTATGACACAACTTGGAAAGTTGTTGTCCACCTCATCAATTTCACTTGTATACTTTTCTTTGTTTGTTTTTTATTCCATTGGAATCATAAATTGCTTGTTTAGTTTACAAATGTAACTTTAATTGTTTGTTTGAAAAGTATAAAAAGTGGTCCCTACTCAAATGATCATATTGGTTGGAATTTTTTTTAATTTTTTCTGACTTAAATGTTAACTTTCTCCTAAAATCATGTCTTTTTTTTATAAAATCACTTTACAAGCCACATCAGCATGTGAAATCACTTTACACTATTTTCACAACTACAAACAAACAATTGAAAATAATAAAAGCTGACATTGGGACCCACTTTTTTACACTTTCCATCCTTTTACATGGTAAAAACATACAACCAAACAGCCCCTTAGGGGACCACAAGTATCCGAGTGCATTAACCTTAATAGTTCATTGGCTTTTTGTCTGCCAATAAAAGGTTTTCTGGTCATTTTACTAATTAAACAATGTTCACATAGTAACAATTGAACACTAGATAGTGCAAGCGATAAGTTTCATTCTAATAATTTTTTTCAATTTTGAAACACTAACATGTCCTCGTCTAGAATGTCGTAATTCAGATTCAGAAATATAACAAGATACGTAATTCAAATAGGAAAATTTTATTATCAGAATTATCATGCATAATTCATGCTCGGGTACATATTTTTTCATAGCATACACTTTATTATTATTTCCTATAGAAATTGTTATTATAGAATTAATTTCCAGCACTTTTTTCATCAACGTACGAACATAAATCAGATTGCACCGAATTCTTGGCTTGTAGATTATATTTTTGAGGACGAGAACTCTGTCCCCGAGGTCCAATTTGTACGAACCAAAACTTTCTACATCGAGATATGTATTGTTTTTCATATAAATTCTCTGTAACCTGTCTTTAGCTCGATGAACTATGTGACTCCATTCTTCTCCTATGCGATATGCCTCGTCGCATCGGATTCGATCCACCAACCGTTGATATCCGTCATCGCAGTATTGCATTCTATCGCACTGACGAATCTTTTAATGGTACCCTATTGTTCTAGATGCTTGTAGACTCATCTATTCTCATGTTTTTCACCTTGAGGGCAAATAGGCATGAAATGCCCGAATTTGCCATAGTTGTAGTAGGCTCCGTGAGGCACTTTCTTCCTCTTGAACTCCTGCGGTTTCGATCCTCATGGTTATGGTTTGTTAGGGCCGATGTTTTTCAATATTATGCCTCTAGCAGACATAATTCCTCTACTGCTGCACTATGTTCAGTTATGGTTCCTTCCTGCTGGTTATTAAGTCTTGTTCTATCGCTAGGCGCATAGGAAGATCAATGACAAATTTAATGGTAGTATTCATTCTTAATAGTGTTAGCCACAATAAGGGGGAAGACTATTCAAAATGATTGTCACTTGCATTCTTTTTGGGATTTCGGTCCCAATACTGAATAAGTCCTTAACCATGACATTCATCTCATTAATATGCTCTACAACACTGTCTCCCTCTTGCATACGACAAAAATTGTGTTTATGCAAGAGAAGTTTTCAGAGGCAGTATCATATTTCTTGTTAATGGCTTTTTACATGTCCATGGAAGTTTTGTAGATTTCAAAAACTTTGATTAAATTATCTTCCATAAACATGAGAACTAGGTTTTTTGCTTTTTTATCTTTTGACTTTCACTACTCTAACCATTTCTTTTCTTTGGGCGTAGATTTATCAGTAAATGTTAGAGTAGCGATTTCGGTTACATCATTGATATCATCATGAATCAGGTCATATCCTATTTTTTATGCCAAATATCGTAATTACTGTCATTAAATTTGTTAATTTTTCTTAGCTCTTATAGAACAAGTTTACTAGCCATTCGGTAGAGAACTAAAACTAATAATCTAAAATTTGTAAAGAATTTTAGATATATGTACTATTAATGGTATTAGAAATATATACTAGATATCTATAAAACAAATTGAAATTAATCAATATAAACCTGATTGCTTCAAGTTGTGAAAGAAAGCTCTAAATGGAGCGAGATTGTCACTGAATAGTATTGATTGAAGAAGCAACTCTCTGATCCGAGTTGGCAAAGCTTGGTTCGCGAAAGGGTCCAGTGCATAGAGCGAAAGACAATTTGATTAGATGGTCTTCGAGGTCGAAGTGGATCTGGTCGGCATTGAACTGATCTAAACTGCTCGGATTGAAGGTAGTAGCTGTTGGTCGGCTCACATCAGATATTGGATGGTGCTTCATCTAGAGATGAAAGTGCTCAATGAGGAGGATGGCTAAGCAAAGGGTTCTTTTTGAGAAAACATTTTGAAAAGGGGGCCTTTGAAAAAATGATTAATAAAAATAAAATAATAATTGTAGTAGAGAAGTCACAGATCTCTAGTGGTAGAGGATTAAAAAATAAAAACATACATTTGTAGGGCTTGCTCTCCAAACGAGGTAAAAAATTAATAAACAAATAAAAATTATGGTTACTATTAGGAACAATCTAAAAAAATGCAGCTAGCTTTCCACTAACACAAAACTTGATAGAACTATCAAGATTTTAGTGGAGCGTAAAATAATAATAATAAATGAAGAGGGTTGGCTGCTCTGCTTTCTGGGAACATAGCTCAAAGAGCACGAAGCTGATTTCTTTCATCTGAGATCGGATAAAATGCAACTTTTTAAGGAGAGGAACTAAAAACTTCAGGTAAAGGGAATTGCTCTAATACTAATGATCTGAAAGATGGAGAGACAAAAAGGCTTTTTGGGGTTCTATAGATAGTTCTTTTCTATGTATTTTCCAATAGAGTTTTTATCTCTATTTATAGGCTCATGTCCACTATCACTCTACCCTAAAAATCCAACCATGAACTGATTCATCTCCACTTAACAAGCTCCAATAGTCCATTATCTCAATTTGTTGAGATAATTGTGCTGATTGATTTGGTCACACTGACCAAGTCAAAGTAACAATAACCAGTTATAATAGCTAATTCATCCTCGTTAAGGAAGTGGCTGAAATGTTTTTGAGATAACTGCTATGTCATACAACTCAAGTATCTTCTACTTTAAGATACAAGAAGGTATTTATGTAGAAAAGTTGCAGTGTGACTAATTCCTGGACGCTTAGCATGGTTATTCTTAAGACCCTTGTCTTCAAAAGTTTTACGCCGCAATGTACACATGTTACATTAGGCAGCTAACAACAATCTGGTTGCTTATAATTTGCTTACAGAGTTCACGCTAGGGTTTCCCAACATACGTGTATAGCTCACTTTGGCTCTAAGAAATGATCACTTTTGGGTGGATTCTTCATCCTTTTTAAGTTAAGAAGAAAGCATTTCAAACACGGTTCGCTCTCTATTCCAGCTTCACCCCAACTCCAAAATAAATAAATAAATAAATAAAAGTAAAATAACCCTTCGAACACACAAATACATCCTATCACATAGGATTTTAAATACTCCAATTTTAAATGTGGTAGATTACATAGTTGATGTCCAATTTCACAGACATGACATGATATACTAAAACACAATGAATTTTATAGTGTATAATACGTGTCAGAGACATGCACCGCATGTGTCAGATACGTCACAACTTCATGTTTGATGTGTGCGTGCTACCTCTCCTTTTGGGCTTCCATAGTGTAAACATTTAGAATCCTTCTTTTTATTATTTTGCAGCTCTGGAATACTTCATTCGATGTTGAGCAGTAGTCTATAATGTATAAAAGAAAAGTTAAAGAGCATGAAGCTTATTTTTCCTACATGTGATAAGGTGAACCACGCTATTGATCAGAAATATAAAAATACATACATATTGTGCATAATAAAAACAATTAAATTAGGGATATAGACTATTTTGTTCACTGAAAAATTGGAAAGCTGCAAATTAGTTATTGCTACATATAAAATGTAAACTGATGACAATTATAAACTACAACAGTACCTATCCAATCTGCACATCGAGTACACAAGAGGGAGAAAATACGGGACCAACAAATAGACTCCTTTTTATTATTTTGAATACTTTGCAGGTGTCTTCGTTCATTTTCCTGTGAACAATAGACATGAATCAAACAAAGAAGAAGAGCAGTAAGAAAGTCATTTCTGAATTTTACATCATTTTGAGATAGTCTGAAAACAGCAACATACCCCCTCAGGGTGACTTGCAACACGATCATACTCCCTAAGAAGAGGTTCATCTGTGGTATCTGATCCTGACACCTCCAGATACTCATTTCTTCTTTCATCACCATCCCCGTGATGAAGCCTCCTTTTTATAGTTTTGGTAGCCATACTTCAAGTGTGCTCGACGTTGCTCTTTCTGATAAATATGAAGAAGCTATCAGCATGCATGACATGAAAATTACAATTGACCCATAGTTTAAAACTTTAAATAAAAAGGTACTACTGCAAATTGATTATGAAAAGAAGCATCTAAATCCATGAGATTAATTTTAGATGTCCAAATCCATGTAGTTGACAAAATGATAAGAATCTCTGTCAACAAAAACAAGGGTGTGAACATAAATAAAAACATATTGAGAGGAAAATATCACATTCAAATGCTTCACAAGACTAAAAAGATAATGCTCCTAAAAAGATAATGCTCCTCTAAGTCGCTATGTGCACGGGAGTGAATATGGCTGGCTTGAGGAAAATGACATGGCATTCTAATGAAAACTAAAGATAAGTAAACACATGGATTTCTAAATTTTGCATATCAACAATAACAAGAAAGAAACTTCCCAATTAGTGGTGTCATGAGTATACAAGTAAAAATAAATAAAAGTTCCATATTATCTTCCAACAAAGCTTCATAAACCAAAACCATGGCTACTTCTTCCAACTCCAACACCAATGCAAGCAGTTCGGAATTATTTTTGCAATATTCCAAATGTACACTTACAGAAATGCTGAACTTGATCGAACACAGAGAAGAAGAAAGAGGATTTCTTTGAAGGGAGCTCCGGTAATGGATAAGGAGTTTTTTGTTGTGTTTTCTGAAGGAGATTGATCCTCCTTTTATAAGGGCTAAACCTATTATCTCCACCCCCTCAGATCCGCCCCTTGAGAGATATTCTCTCAACAAACCCACATTCAAAATTTCCACGATTTTCTCTACTGAGAATCGTTGATTTGGTCATATTTGACTAAGTCAAGATAACATCTCCCACTTGACCAAATTAACCAAATGACATGTCTCCCACTATCAGTGAGATCAGATGTTTCTTCTTACCATTACTCCCACTATCTGTAGAGAGTAACTCTTATTTCATTATTCATGAAATTTTACTCGAACTTATTTATTCCTAACTCCAATCAAACTTACATGTTTGATAAAAGATTCCGTTGGTATTTCTTTTGTCAAAGGATCAACAATCATATATGTAGTAGGGATATAAGTCACTTTGACTTCTCCCTTTTCTACAATATCTAGAATATAGTGATACTGGATCTCAATATGTTTTTCTTTGGAGCTATTCGTGCCACTATTGATTAAGCTAATTGTTGCTTGATTATCGCAATAAATATAATAGGTCCTTCTAACAAATTGAGATCAAGATCAATCAAAAACCGTCTTATCCAGACAACATGTGTAGTTGTCATACTGCAAGCTATATATTTAGCTTCTTGCATATATCTAGCAACACACCCTTGTTTCTTGCTACTCCAAGAAACATCTCCTCCTCCAAAGATGAATTAGTGTCCTGAAGTGGACTTTCCATCATTTTTATCACATCCGAAATCAGTATCGGAATAACCGAGGAGTTCAAGCGAGTCAGCTTGATAAACTAATCTATGAGTCAATGTACCTTTGATATACTTCATAATCCTTTTAACAGCTTCCTAATATGCTAGTCCTGTATTACTTTGATATCGACTAACTAGACTCACAGCATAAGCTATATCAGGTCTGGTGCACAACATTGCATACATCAAGCTTCCAATTGCTTGAGCATAAGGAACATCTAATGGCTTTTGCCCCTCTCCAGGGTTTTGCTCTTTACATAATCTCTTTCCCATGACTAACGGAGTTGACGCCGGATTGAAATTCTCCTTTCCAAACCTTTTAAGAACTGATCTTAAATATTTTTCTTGGTTTAAACTTAGCATTCTAGACTTTCTATCTCGAATTATTTGAATTCCAAGAATATATGATGCATCTCCCATGTTTTTTATCTCAAACTTTTCGCTGAGATCTGCCTTAGTTGTATTCAACATTTCTATGTCATTTCCAACGAGTAATATATCATCCACATATAAGGATAATATAGTAAATTTTCTCTCACTTTTTAAGACATATACACAATTATCTAATTTATTTTGAATAAAACCTAATTTAGTGACTGCATCATGAAATTTGAGATACCATTATCTAGAAGACTGTTTTAAACCATATAGAGATTTTATTAATTTGTAAATTTTATGTTCCTGTCCTTTCACCTGAAAACATTCAGGTTGTTGCATATATAGCGCTTCCTTCAACTCTCCATTAAGGAATACAGTTTTAACATTTATTTGGAATAACTCCAAATCAAGATATGCAACAATAGCTAAAATAATTCTAATAAATGTAAATTTAGCTACAGGAGAATATGTCTCCTGAAAATCTATTCCTCTCTTCTGATTGTAACCTTTGGTAACTAACTGTGCTTTGAATTTATCAATAGATCCATCAACACATATTTCTTTTTGAGCACTCATTTGCATCCTATGGTTTTTCTATTTTTCGATAGGTCACATAACTCACATACCTTATTTTTTTCTATTGAATCAAGTTCTTCTCTCATAGATTCTAACCATAAAGATGATTCATACGATTTCATCGCATCAGAAAAGGTTAAGGGATCTTGTTCTTCTATATTTGTATCTATCGAGAAACAGAATGGCTCACATGAATACAAATAGTAATCATGCATCCATGAAGGTTGTGTTCTTGGCCTTTTGTTGCCTACAACCGGTTAATGAGGTACATTATTTTTTATAGGTATTTCATCATTTTTAAGGTTATGTTCATTCATAATATCATGATCATTAGTGGAAACAATACTGTAATAATCATCATCTATTACAGTTAAAGGTTCTGGTTCCTCTCGAACTTGTTTCTTTTCCTCTAGATTCTCTAAAAATATAGCAACTCTGTTTTCAATGACTCTTTTTTCTTTAGTGTAGAACTTATAACCTTTTGACTTTTCTGAATACCCTATGAATTTACACTTTATTGTTTTAAAATCTAACTTATCTCTAAGTTGATATGGAATAAGAACATGGGCTATAGATCCCCGCTTTCTGAGATGACTTAAATTAGGTTTTCTCCCATTTCATAATTCATAAGGTGTAAATACAACTGATTTGGTGAAAATTTTATTTAGAATGTAGTTTGCAGTTAACAATGCTTCTCCCCAAAAGCTTTTAGAGATCAAAATGAGACAACATGCATCTAACTACATTAAGCAATGTTTTGTTCTTTCTTTCAGCAACACCATTCTGTTGTGACGTATACAGCATTGTTGTATGTCTTTTAATTCCATACTGAATATAATAATTCTCAAATTCTTTAGAGTTATATTCCACACCTCTATCAGTTCTCAAAATTTTAATTTTCAATCCAAGTTGGTTTTTAACTTTTGTCTTATATCTCTTAAAGCAGTCAAAAGCTTCTAATTTTCTGGATATAATATAGATGTGTGCAAACTTAGAATAATCATCTATAAAAGTAATAAAATATTCTTTATTACTATGAGTTTTGACACTTAGGGGACCATAAATATCCGAGTGTATCAGTCCTAAAAGTTTATTGACTCTTTGTCCGCCAATGAAATGTTTTCTAGTCATTTTACCAGTTAAACAATGTTCACATGGTAGTAATTAAACATTAGATAGTACATGAAGCAAGTTCATTCTGATAATTTTTTTATTTTTGAAATACTAGCATGTCCTAGTCTAGAATGCCACAATTCAGACTCAGAAATATAACATGACAAGTAATTCAAATTCGAATTTTTATTATCAGAATTATTACAAACTACTGGAAGAATACATAATTCATGCACGGGCACATATTTTTCCATAGCATACACTTTATTATTCTTGCCTATAGAAACTCGGTTATTATAGAACCTAACTTTCAGTCCTTTCTTCATCAAACTGGGAACAGAGATCGGATTGCGTCAAATTCTAAGCGCATAAAACACATCTTTAAGGACAAGAATGATGTCCCTAAGATCCAACCTATACGAGTCAATACATTCTACACCGAGATAGGTATTATTTCTCATATAGATCCTCTGTTCTTCTTTTTTTAGCTCGGTGAATTCTGTGACTCCATTCTTGTCATTTGTGATATGTGACATATGTCTAGTTTTACCGGAGTCGATCCACCAATCGCTGATATCCATCATCACAGCATTACATTCCGTCACACCGACGAATTCTTTTTTGTGAGTACCCCCTTGTTCTGGATGCTTATAGCCTCTCTTATTCTTCTGTTTTTCATCTTGTGGGCAATTGGATTTGAAATGTCCAAACTTTTCACAATTGTAGCAAGCTCCGCGGGGTACTTTCTTTCTCTTAAACTGCTGTGACTTTAGTCCTCGCGGTTGTAGTTTGCTAGAACCAGGGTTTTTATAGCTTCCAACAGTATGCCTTTAACGGACATAATTCAGCTCTTGCTACTCATATTCAATTCTGGTTCTTTTCTACTGGCTATTAAGTCTTATTCTATCGTTAGATGCATAGAAAGATCAGTGACAGACTTAATGACAGGGTTCATTCTCAATATGATGGTAGCCACAGCAAGGGAAGAGGATAGACTATTCAAAATGGTTACCACTTGTATTCTTTCCGAGATTTCGGTTCCAGAAGTGGAGAAATCCTTAGTCATGACAATCATTTTATTTATATGCTCTACGACATTATCTTCCTCTTGCATACGATAAGAATTATACTTATGCAAGAGTAGTTGAATGTTAACTTCAGAGACGGTGTCGTATTTTTCTTTTATTACATTCCACATGTCCATGAAAGTCTTATAAGTTTCAAAAACTTTGATCAAATTATCTTCCATGAAAATGAGCATAAGGCTTTTCGCCTTTATATCTTTCGACTTTTACTGCTCAAACACTTTTTTTTCTTTAGGTGTTGATTTATCAGTAAGGGTTGGAGCAGTGGTTTCGATTATATCATCAATATTGTCATGGATAAGAGCATATCTTATTTTTATATGTCACATATCATAATTACTGTCATTAAATTTGTTAATTTTTCTTAGTTTTGATAGAACGAGTTTACTAGTCATTCGGTAAAGAACTAAAACTAAATTCAATTATAAAATATGTATAAGGTTGATATTTTGATAATTATACTAAAATAAAGTTAGATAAAAATAAATTAATTAATTAAAATGAACCTGATTCTTATGAGTTGAAAAAGCGAGGTCGTCACTTAGTGGTGTTGACCGAAGAATCTGTTGTCGAAGTTTTGTTGTTGTTTCTGACCAGGGGTGTAGATGATATGTTGCGCTCTGTTGGATTCCACTGGATAGGATTTTCAGACAAAAAAATAAATAAATAAAGGGATGTAAATTGGTGGGATAGTGGGCCTTGTAACTGGGCTTTGATTAAAAAAAATTGACGAGTAGGGCTCTTAAGAAAACAAGTGCCCCACGTTCACTCCTGGATATTTGATCAATCTCAGGAAATTTGATCACCCAAGGCCAACCAGAAAAGCCCAGTGTCCTCTCTCTTTTACCGCTCTGTTAAAAAAAACCGATCTCGAGCTAGGGTTTTCACCGAAAATTGCAAGGGGCGGCGGATCTATCTCTCTTCCTCGATCTAAATCAAAGAGCTCGCCGAGGATGGAGACTCCGATGTTGATGTCAGATCTGTCAATCGTCGTCGCGACTTAGAGAATGATGGCGGAGTCGTCGTCGTCGTAGCAGTCGTCGATCAGTCAGTAGCAGTTGTCGTTGACGTTCGACACAGAGCTCGAGAGGGTGGCGTTGAAATCAACCTGGCTCTGATACCAACAAGAAGAAGAAAGAGGATTTCTTTGAAGGGGGTTCCGGTAATGGGTAAGGAGTTTTTTGTTGTGTTTTCTGAAGGAGATTGATCATCCTTTTATAGGGGCTAAACCCATTATCTCCACCCCCTCAGATCCGCCCGCCCCTTGAGAGATATTCTCTCAACAAACCCACATTTAAATTTTCCATGATTTTCTCTACTAAAAATCGTCGATTTGGTCATATTTGACTGAGTCAAGATAACACAACTCAGGCGGTGAAATAGAATGAAAATAAAACTGTAGGCTATTAATGGATTAAAATAATAGATTGCAGGCATATCGGAAATGTATAAGGTATACCTTAGGGGCTTTAGTATTATTCAGGTTTAAGGTGTCTCAATTGGGTTTTCTTATTGGTGATCCTCATTGGGGCGCCCTTTCAGTAATTATTAATATCATAATCTCTTTGAAACAAAAATCACTATTGCCCAAAACTCCATCAATAATCTAAATTTAATAGAAAAATATCAAGCTTGTCGACAATGCAAACTAAACCCACAAATTCAATGGCAGAATCCAACAGACCCATGATTAGTTCTAGTGGGATCAGTGATCAAGAAAACAAATTCAACTAGAATTTTTTTTTTTTTAAATGTATAAAAGAGAAGAAGAGAAACTCACCACTCAAAGAATTGGGAGATTGATTCTGTAGTCTTTGTATCCAGCAGCCGCCTATAGGAAATAAGATCGACTAAGGTCTCCTCCCCCTTTTAATTGTCTTGCGCCTCGCTTGAGGAAAAGGAAAGAGGAGCTGAACAATATTTTACTTAAAAAAAGACTAGTCAAAATCCCCGTGCATAATGCACGTAAGTAAAATAATCATCAACTAAATCATAAAAAAAAATTAAAAGATAATAGTAAATGTATATTTTAATGGTTCGTTAATATGAAGTTCTTCAAAAGTTTCATGAGCAATGGGAGTATAAATAGTCCAAGTATTGAACTTCACCGCATAGGATCACAATAGAAAATTTACTAGAAATCAGATATATGGGCCTGTTTGGCAAACTGGTACACTAATTTTAGTGGAGGCAAAATGAGTTTATGAGCTTGGCCCTTTGTTTGGCAAATGAAAACAAATAGGAAAAAAAACTAATTTTTCTAAAGTCAACTTTCACTCAATGACTAGACTAGAAATAAACCAACTCTCACTTGGTTTACAAGAGAACTAGCTCAAGGAGAGTCTAGTTTACATGTTAGCCAAACTAGATTTAAGTTAGAACTAGTTCAATAAAGTCTAGTTTAGCTAAGTCTGTCCAAACAGCTGGGATTTCGAGTCCGGGCCGAGCAAAATTGTCTGTCTGTTCCCGACTCGGAGGCCTCGGGCTGGGCCCGGGTCCGGGCTAGACCGGTCCGGACTGGTTTTTTTTTATTTTTTTAAAAAAATGAAAAAAAATTGCTTTAAAAATATTTTTTTGCAAAAAAAGGAATTTCAAGAGTATTTAAAATATGCAAAATTTTGACAAAAACTCAATCTTATTATTAACCATTTATAATTATACAATTTGTAGATATCATAGTAATTAAAATGATAAAAAATAAATTTTTTTATTATTAATCACTAACAATTACAACTTTTTTAAAAAATATTGCATCACAATAGATGAATACATCTCAACTAGGTTGACACCAACTCATCTATATCACTATTATTTGCAACTCTTTCCAAAATATCACAGATTTGCAGCTAAAAATTAGAAATTATAAATTACTTTCTACTCTCTATCTCCTATTATCAACTTATTAAGTCTATCTTTAATATTAGCTATATGGTCGATGCATTCAGTTCTCTTCTCATACCTCCACTAATTTTATAGGCACATTACTGTTTGTACGGTAAATGGATCTAGCGATGTCCTTCTGTAGGTGTAAATTTTGATTTCCTGAAACGGAGATTTCATTTGTATTGATAAGAATAGCTTATTACAAATTAATGAATCGAAATTACAACAGAAGCGGAGGGAATGCCCTCTTTGTTTAACGTGAGAACTTTGGTAGCGATAGGATGTCTCGCTCGGTTCTCGTACTGAGTTTGCTTCCCTTGGACGATTTGATCGAGGTTGCGGGCGAGCTTCATACGCAGTAGAAGCTCGTGTTGATCGAGTTCGAGTTCCTGATCTTAATGGCTATCAAGGCCGAAAGCTGAAAGAAGATACTACAGTGCAAGAACAATGCAAAGAGCCAGGCTCGATTCTCTTAGAGCTTAAGAGAATTGATTATCAAGGAGCCAAATAGGTTCGGTCTTGATCCAGAGTTTAAGACCCCTCTTTTGATAGCCATCATTGGCTATTTATAGTGGAGGAGAAGCATGGCCACTCCCTCAAATTGTGGGATTGTGGTTGAGGGGGACCATAACTCCATCCCTTAAATATTGGGATGTGATCATTAGAAGTGTGGAGAACCATACTCCATCCCTTAGATCATGGGGAGTGGGTGTACCCACTCCCACGTTTTAAGCTCAAATGGCTGACTTGGCCCAGCCGTGCAGACGAGATTGACATTTGCAGGTGAGCTTGGGCTGTCAGGTGACCTGACGAGCTTTTCAGGCGAGCCTGGGGGGATTTGGCATGCAGGCGAGACTTAGTGCTACAGGCGAACTTGGCCTTTAGGCGATCCTGGATCATAAAGGCGAGCTAGGTCTTCAGGCGAGGCTATGCAGGCGAGCCTCGTAGGTGAAGCTGTGCAGGCAAGCTTCGCTTAGTTCGGGCGAGCTCCAATGCTCAGGCGAGCTCTAGCCTCGCAGGCGGACTTCCTTATAGGCAAACTTCACCCTTTTCAGACAAGCTTCAGCCTTCAGGCGAGCTTGGATCATGCAGGCGAGCTCTGCAGGTGAGGTTGTGCAGGCGATCTTGCCTTTGGGTGAGCCTAGATCATGCAGGCGATCTTGCCTTTGGGTGAGCCTAGATCATGCAGGCGAGTTTCAAACTGTCAGGTGAGGTTATGCAGGCGAGCTTGACTTATGCAGGCGAGCTCCAGAACATGCCACGAAAAATAGGTCATAACTTTTAAACTGTAAGTCAGAATTTGACGAATTATATATAAAAATCAACTATCTCGATGAGACGGAACCAACCAACCAACCCAAAAGGGTTCGTTTTGCTTCTATCCGTTTTGCTAAATTCCTTCCGGTTTGAGAGATATCAGCGTTTTTCCCTTTTCAGCTATTTCGGGCGAGGTTTTAGCAGTCTTGTTCTAAACTTCTCTGATAAGGATTAAAGACAATTTTTATTGCCTATAGTCCTATGGTCGTAGATCAAACGTCTTGATATGCTGAAGGTGGATTTCTGAAGCTACTGTAAAAACTTGTACTGTTAGTAAGTCACGAGCCATGATGAAAAGTATATGATATGAAAATGTTACATATATTCTCCACCCTTACAAAATATCATTGATAAATATTGTTAACTAAAGATGTAGCTAAATATTGTTCAATTTTAGAAGTTTTCCTTGATGATGATATAGATCCAGACCCACGGCTACTACTAGTTAACCTCTGTATCATTGATTGCCTATCAAAAAACTTACCTTTTGCCCCTTCTTGAGCTTGTAGAAGCTGCATGTTGAGGTGTAGTTACACCATATTTACCTGCATACGTGTCAAACAATCTTTAAAAATAATATTTAATAGTGTTATGACAAGTAAGAGCAGTAATAGTCTGACGACTATCAGTGTCTATTATTATGTTCTTATACAAAGAATTTAACAAACTTTGAAGGCCAATATCTTTCAAGCATGGATCAATAAGAATCTCTAAACCAAAGATAATAGGAATAGATCTAAAATACTTATTAAATTTATTTTTCATTTCAAAAATCATGTTTCCAAAATAATTATCCATGTGATAAGTATTAAATTTTTTTGAATATTTAAAACATGTAAAGCAGCTTGAGTAATAGTTGAATACTAACAACCAGATAATAATATAGTGGATTCATTAAAAACTTGTATCATCTCTTTTACACAACATATAATTGTCCATTCATCATCAGTTATTTACATATTACCAGAGGTAGAACTAGAAATATAGAAAGTAATAAAATTATTTATAATTTCTTTTTACTCTATTGCTACATTTAACATGACATATACGGAATTCCATCAGCGGTCAACATATTTCATAATTAACTTAGGTTTTACATTTTTTCTTCTACACAATTATTTCCATCTTTTAAGTCTTTTTTCAGAAGCATTATGAGCATAAGCTATAACCCTAACTTTTTCTATCATTGGTTTAATTTTATTAAATGCACTTTGTATAATTAAATTAAAAATATGATGCATGCATCTAATATGAAAAATATCACTCTAGCATGGCAATAGCAAAAAAATTTTGATATAATCTACAACAATATTATTATTACTTGCATTATCTAATGAAAGAGAACATATTTTTTTAGAAATTCTAATTTTAAAAGTTCTTCCATTATTAAGTTTGCAACATTTTACACCAGAGTGTGAATCTTCAAATGCAATAAAAGAAACAAGTCTTTTAAACAGTTGCCAAGTGTCATCAATCTCGTATGCTATGATACATAAATAACCAGTTATTTCTCTAGATGTCTAACTAACAACTTTTAGAGAAAATATATAGTTTAATCTTTGAAATAAGAAATTATTTTTATTTATTCCTCGTGATAATATTTCAAAATATCAAGTGGACAAGAGTGACGATAAAATTTTTGAAGTGCGGGACAAAAAATATGGGTGCACAAAGTACATTTGGCTTTCTGGATGAGAAGTTTGCCGTGTTGATCTCTGATGACTTCTATCTTCTCATAAAAATTCCACACATCAGATCTCGGCATTTTAGGAACTCTAGACATTGGATCATTGCCACCAGATATGGGATCAACATATGTAGTAGGAGGAGTAGCTGAAGGAATAGTAGGACTTATTTCGGTGTCGGGAGTTGTAATTGCCCTCCATAATCGGAGGAGGAAGCCATTAGAATTAGAGAATTAGAGGGTATAAGAAAGAATAAGAGAGTATTAGAGAGAAGTTGATGAGTTTTGAATGTAAAAAATAAATAAAAACCCCCTCTATTTATAGAGCCATCTCCTTAGCCAAATGACCTAGCTCTAGTGGAACTAGTTCAAACCTAGTCTATACTGTTTTCAAACTTGTCAAACACACACTATGCTTTCTTGTATAGCAATAACTTTATTTTGAATTCTTAAAAATATATTTTTAATGCATACTCTACCTCGGTTATTCTTTATAGGATGAATTTTACAAATTGCCCCCATCTCCGGATTTGTGCAGAACCTACCAAACTTTAAAAATTATTGGAATGCCCAAACTTCTTAGAAATTATTATGAACAATGTTTAAAGGGAAGTTTTGAACTACCATTTTATATTGTCAATGCATAAAAACATGTGAGAATTAGAGGACGACACGGGGGAGCTAAACAACAATATAAAAAGTAGAGGCTATTCCGGTGAGAAAGAACGGAAAAGAAAAAAAAAGTAAGGACAAATTTTCAAAACCACCCTTTTTGCGATTTTATTCCCAAAAAACGACCTCTTTCCTCTTTATTTGTAAAAACCGACCTGGTTTCAGCCTCAGCGCTGAAACCAGGTCGGTTTTTACAAAAAAAGTTCGGAAACTTCACGGGAGTTCAACTCCCGTGAAGTTTAGCAGCTTAATTAAATAGCTGTTAAACTTCACGGGAGTTGAACTCCCGTGAAGTTTCTTAGTTAAAAAAAAGTTGAGCTGTGGAACTTCACGGGAGTTGAACTCCCGTGAAGTTTAGATCTTAATTAAATGATTGCTAAACTTCACGGGAGTTCAACTTCCGTAAAGTTTCAGAACTTTTTTTGTAAAACCGACCTGTTTCAGCCTCAGGGCTGAAACCAGGGCGGTTTTTACAAATAAGTGGGAAATGGGTCGTTTTTTGGGAATAAAATCGCAAAGAGGGGGTTTTGAAAATTTGTCCAAAAAAGTAAAGGAAAACAGGTATGAACGAGAGAAGGGAGGAGAAGGGGATTAATGCACGTACTTGGTAGATTTTAAGGGCTGTTTGGTTGTTGTTGGTAAATGTGTATTTATGACACAATTTGGAAAGTTGTTGTCCACCTCATCAATTACTTTTATACTTTTCTTAGTTTGTTTTTTATTCCATTGGAATCATAAATTGCTTGTTTGGTTTGCAAATGTAACTTTAATTGTTTGTTTGGAAAATGTAAAAAGTGGTCCCTACTCAAATGATCATATTGATTGGAATTATTTTTTATTATTTTTTCCTGACTTCAATGTCAGCTTTCTTCTAAAATCATGTCTTTTTTTATGAAATCACTTTACAAGCCACATCAGCATATGAAATCACTTTACACTATTTTCACAACTACAAACAAACAATTAAAAATGATGAAAGCTGACATTGGGACCCACTTTTTTACACTATTTCCATCCTTTTACATGGTAAAAACATACAACCAAACAGCCCCTAAAAGTCACTGGCTCAGCAAAGAACAAAAGAAGGAAACATCATATCTTTTCATTAGATTTTTTGAGATACTGATGTCCTTTTGTCTTCGAGCAATAATGGCATGAGCTAAATAAAGGAGGGGTCTCTAAAAGCATGGAGTTTTATTGGAAACTGCCGACCCTACCACGTCGAAAATATTTTCTTCATGTTTGGCATGACCCTAAATAAGGGAGCTGAGAATATATGTGTTTACATGGGGATTGCTGTTAGGACGATTTTAGGAGGTTTCATGCAAGCCTGCTAAAATTTATAGTCCTTCGTGCAAACCCCTATAATTCTAGGGGATTTTATGAAATTTATCACTAGGGATATAAATATAACAAATCAAATATGCAAAGCACGTGACACCTTGGATTAATCGTTAAAAGTCAGACTAAGAGGGTGTTTGGGAAGACTTATTTCTTGACGCTTATAAGTTATGCTGGCTTTTAATGACTTTTTACTTTTTTGATAAAAATACTATAAAAATTATTTAAATAGAATAGTAATTTGCTTGGTCAAACCTAATCTTTTTAAGTGAGCTTATAAGCTAGTTTTTCAAAAGTTGTGATGTACCGACTTTTTAAAATGAGACTTATAAACTAACTTATTTAGCATTTTATCAAACAAGTAGAAATAAAAAAACTAGCTTAAAAGCTAGTTTGACTAGAAAATAAGCCTCCCCAAACACCCTCTAATTTAGCCCGACAAATTAGAGGAATTTTCTCAAATTTATAAAGTTTAGGATGGTTTTGTCCAAAACAACCCAAAGTCCAGGGGTTTGTGAAAATTTACCCTCTTTAGTATGCCCTTTATCAAGGTCTGAATGGGGGTGTACGAAGCAAATATATCAACGTGCATACGTAAGATCGGAACAAGATTTGGATATTTTGAAGAAAAAAAAAGTTGTAGCTGTGACCTAGAACATAAGGATGGGCATGTGAATTCCTCTATTTTAACATTTTCGACAAGCCTCTTAATTTGGTGAATTACGGATAATAGACTTACATTATCTTAGGAATGACTGTCAGGAATATATACAGATAGATATTTGCGCAAATGCGCAGTGTGTACTAAAGTTTGTTGAAGAAAATAAAAGCTTAAACCCATTACTAAGAAATAAATATATGTTCGAAATAACAGTTGAAAGCAACTAAAATCGAAAATCAGATTAATTTATAAACAATCAAGTGATCAACCATATTCTTACATCCTTCCCCGAAAAATAACATACATAGAAAATTTAACTACAGCAGTTGTTTCCTAGATATAAACAAAGCTACTCCTCTATATTTAAAGGACAACAAATTTTCACTGTAGACCCAAACTATTTTTTTTTTACCAAAATCGACCGATTTTTTTTTAATTGCCAAAATCGACCCGTTTTATGCCACGTAGGCGTAATCCAGTTTCCTAATTAGTCGGGGTTGCCAACCCCGACTATTTAGGAGTTGTTAAACCGGGTTTTAAGGCTTCTAATCGGGGTTTAACAACTCCTAAACAGTCGGGGTTGGCAACCCCGACTAATTATTTTTCAAAAACCGACCTGGTTTCAGCGCTGAGGCTGAAACCAGGTCGGTTTTTGCAATTATTTTTGAATGGGGTCGTTTTTGGGGAATAAAACTCCAAATAGGTTGGTTTTGAAAATTTGTCCGGCATAAAACGGGTCGATTTTGATAATTAAAAAAAAATCGGTCGATTTTGGTAATTAAAATTCCGTTTAGGCCTACATTGAAAATTTGTTCTTTAAAGGAGGATCCAAAGAGTTACTGTTTATAGTGTTTATACTACAGTAAGTACTACACAACAAATTACTATAGCATAAAGACAATAAAATTACTGTTTATAGTACAGTATTTTACTGTACCATAAAATAGTAAATCTTGGATCCTCCTTTACGTATAGAGCAGTATATATGATTTCTAATTTTAAACATATAATAATCAAATTAAATGTATTACATCTTAGATGGAGATATGTTAAAAATGCAATGCTTAAAAAGACAGAGGTTTATGCTTTGCACGGGGTACACACTAGTACACATGTTATTCGAAAAGATATGTCATGTACTCCAAATTTCAATATAAAGTATATCACGAAGTATGTGATTAAGTTGAGGGGAAAAACACATGAAACATTTATAACTTGTGGACGTTCTAAGCATTGGCGGACCCATGCCTGTTCAAAGTGGTTCACTTGAACCACCTCAACTTTCGTAAATGGACTATATATTATAGATATCTGTTAGTGAACATAACTAACTTATAGCCCAGTGGTACTAGTGGTTGTTAGTTTCTAAGAGGTCACAGGTTCTAATCCTCCCAAAGCTTTCTAAGTTTGCTTTTTTACAAACCACTTTCTCTACATTATGTTTCTTTCTTTTTTTTAACCCAACATTCTATTTACTGTATTTAGATGAAGATAAGCCAAGTAATTATCTTTATATATATATATATACTTTCTCCTATTTTTTTATTTTTGCTTCTCTAAAAATATTTTTTCGCTTTATATTTATTTATTGTTTTTTACGTCTCTAATAATAGATCTTGAAAAAAAATATTAATGTATATTTTGAACCACCACGCGAGAGGGTGTGGATCCGCCACTGGTTCTAAGTTTTAAAGGGATAAACAGGACGATTGGCCCCCCAACAACAACAACAACGACAGAAGCAATATATACACGTGCATCGCACACACTAAATCGAACTATTTCATACCCCATCACCTCCCAAAATCCCGCGCTGTGTTTTCAAGGAACAGAGAGCCTTTTCACTCTCAAGAAAATGGAATCAGCTCACCGCCCTCACCTCCTCCTCCTCCTCCTCTTCTCAATCTTATGCTCACCGGCGGTTTCCACACCTCCCCATCCGGGGAATCTCCTCTTCATCCTCGGCGACTCCACCTGCATCTCTGGATCTCGTCACCGCCTTCTCCCAGATCTCATCGGTAATCACCCTCCAAATCCTAATCTCTTCCAAAAATCACCAAAACCCTAACCCTAACCCTGGCCCCTTTCTTTTCTGCAGCCGATCGGATGGCGCTTCTTCCGCTTCCCTCCTTCTTCGAGGCGGCGATGATCCGAAACATCACAAACGCGACCCTCGCCGGCGGCATCAACTTCGGATCGGCGCCGGCGAGGATCATCACATCCGGAGACGCCTCCATTGAAGTGAATGGGGAGAGGCTGTTCTTTGCAGCAGAGCTCAGTCAGCAGGTGAGGGCAGCGTGCACGAGGCTCTGCAGGTGGTTTACTTGACAGGCCGGGCCCGAGGTGGGGGATCGAGTTGTGGGGTCGGCGGTCGGTTGATGTCGTTTGGGTCTGATGAGTATGTGGAGATGTTTGAAATTGGAGGGCCGAGGGCGGTGGGGATTAAGTTCGGGAGGAGGGGGTTTGCTAGGGTTCTTGTTACCCAAATGGAGCGGGCTGTGAAGGTAAATTCTTGAAATTTTTTTTTACTGATTTTGTGACTGAAGGTGATCTTCAATTAGTTAGACCGCTGTTGTTCTGTTTTTTTTTTGTTAAAAAGAGGTAAAAGATACATATTTTATGTGGATTCTATCATGTAATTTATCTGAATTATTTCCAAGATGTTGATGATTTATTCTTTTGCTTTTTTAAATTTTAGAATTTGTTGCTAGGAGCAGATAAGAAAAAGAAGTCCATTTTGAATTCTTGAAGTGGTTATAATTATATATTTTTAATGAAAATTTTCCAGAACCTTTATGATTTGCTCTTTTCTTTTGCAAATGTATAATGTCATTACACAATAAGTTGGATGAAATTTTTAGGGAAAAAATAGTCTATTTAGTATTTTCTTATTGTTAAATGCAAATCTTATGGTGGAGAAACCCTGTAGGTGTAATTGTGGAATCTATAGTTAACCTGTTCAATAATTAATACTGAAAAATACAGATTGAATTTTGACACCACAAATTGCATATTCAGTTAACTTTATCTCTTAGTGTTAGCTTTTGCTTGATGCATATGCCCCTAGTCTAAGGAAGAACATGCCCTCCCGGATCTTCATTATATAAGGAAAAGAATGCCAAAGTCATTATACATTACATAGCTATTTGATAAGCTTTTGCTAATTATTCCTAATACCCTTGGAATTTTGTTCTCAGTATTTGAACATGATGCTATTTTTTTGTTGATTCTGAGTGTTAATCTCTAATATAAATCTTTATCTTATCATTTTAGAAGTAATACATTCTACCTGTTTCATTTATGTTTTGTGATGATATCCAGAGTTCCCTTTGCTTAACCTTGAAATGAAAAAAAATATTCTGTACAAAGTTTGTTCCATCAGTAAGTTATGGCATAGCTAAGTTCCCAAGTTCATGGTCCCTTGATGACCAGGGTTAACACTCTTAACTGTAACAATGCAAAAGTTGTTGAATATATAAACAATAAAATTCATGTGTACATTTTTTAATGTTTTTGTTCTGTAAACGTGGGGAAACCCCGACCCATCTCCTTATATAGGAGGAACATCTTAAGTCTTTTACTCATTTCCTTTGGCCTGTGAGCCAAGTGTTACGCACTCTACGGAACCGTGCTCAACAACCAAACTGGTCGGTAAGCGATGAGAGAAGAGAACTAAAAACAAACACGAGTGCAATTCACCAAAATATGACACAAATCAAACCAAACACAGAGATTTACGTGGTTCGACAATTGCCTACGTCCATGGGGAGAGGATGAGGAGATTTCACTATATGAAGGAGAAATATAACAGGTTATAACTCACAAAATCACTCAAATATAACACTAACCAAAGCTCTCAACTCTCTCATAATATCTCCCTCTCAAAGTGCTCAAAAGACTCAATTATCTCTAATTAAGAAACCCTAGAAATCGTGTTTGTATTTATACAAACACCCAATCCAAAACCGCCTAGGAAAAACGAATCAGGCCCACTTACCGCTATCGGTCGACCGTACTCATTGCACCGATAGACCGTCCAGAGACATGGTTTTCAGACCGGTCCTTTGCCTTTGGTTAACCGACCCGAGAATCCCTGTATCCCATTTTCCTGACGATTGCGTCGGTTGACCGCCCTTGCACCGAGGGTTACTATAGCTGTTTCTTCAACTCAAATTTCCTGATTTTTACCGTATTTTCTACAATTCTCCACCTTGACGAAGTTTTTCCAAAACTGAGCCGACACCAATGCGTCATCTCACCAAATCCGGCTGCACCAACGTGGTTGCCTACGTACCCCCTCTTCAAGGGATCAAGCTGCTCGTAGTTCGTCCAAATGGCCGTGAACGGCCTCAACAATCATGAATTTGTAATAAGTTTTTATAATGATCGAACTTGTTGCTCAGAACCACCTTTATGAGCATATCCGCTGGATTATCTTTTGTATGGACCTTCAAGTGCTCCACATCCCCATCTTCAAGAACATCTCGAACGAAGTGATAACGAACGTCGATATGCTTCGTCCTTGCATAAAATACATGATTCTTCGCCAAATAAATAACATTCATGCTATCACAATAAATGGTGACGGATCGCTGCGAAACACCAAGATCCTTCAAAAGTCCTCGAAGCCAAATCGCCTCCTTAATAGCCTCCGTAATCTCCATATACCCTGCCTCCGTCGTCGATAAAGCCACAGTAGACTGTAAGGTGCATCTCCAACACACCGACCCACGAGTCAAAGTAAATACATATCCCGTCGTCCACCGACGTTTATCCAAATCTCCAGCGTAATCTGAATCGACATAACCAATATATAGCTACCCATCGCTAGTGTTCCGCTCAAAAACTAAACCAACATAGAGAGTAATCTGAATGTACCTCAAAATCCATCTCACGACATCTCAATTACCCAGACCCGGGTCGTGCATGTATCTCGAAACCATGCTCACAACCTGTGATAAATCTGGCCTCGTACAAACCATGGCGTACATCAAACTTCCAACCGTGCTCGTATATGGGGTTTTCAATATCAACTCTCTATCTTCAACTGTTTTCGGTGAAAGGTCAGCTGAAAGCTTCAAATGGGCTCCCAATGGTACACTAACTGGCTTCGTCTCCATGCTCATATTGAACCGTTATAGAATCTTCTTTAAATAAGCCACCTGTGTCAAACAAATTCTGCCATTATCTGTCTCTATCGATCTTCATTCCTAAAATGAGCTTCGCTTCACCCAAATCCTTCATCTTGAACTCGTTCGAAAGCTAAATCTTCAATCTATCTATAGCGGATCTGGAAATAGAAGCAACTAACATATCATTGACATAAAATAATAAGTAATGTACGCACCACCATGCAACTTGCGAAAATACACGCAAGGATCAAAGTGGCTCCTAATGTACGAATGACCGAGAATAAACCTATTGAATTGCCTATACCACTGTCGCGGAGATTGCTTCAAACCGTATAGCGATTTCTTCAATCTGCAAATCAATTTCTCCTTCCGGACAGCTTGGAACCCCAATGGCTGAGTCATATAGATTTTCTCATCAAGATCACTATGAAGAAATGCTATTTTTATATCCAATTGATCTAATTCCAAACCATACTGTGTCACCAAAGCTAGCAAAATCCGAATTGAAGAATACTTCACCACCGAAGAGAAGACCTCATTGTAATCAATATATTCCTCCTATGTATATCCCTTCGCAACTAACCTAACCTTGAACCTCACGAGAGTACCTTCAATGCCCTCCTTCTTCGTATACATCCACTTGCAACCAATAGCCTTCCGTCCCTTTGGAAGCTCGACAAGCTCTCATGTGTCATTCCTATGAAGAGACTATCTCCTCCTGCATAGCCACCTGTCACAAATCAACCTCCAAACTCTGCTCGGCCTCTCTAAATATAGTAGGAACCATCTCATCGACACTCTCCATCGGAAGTGCATACGCAACGACTGTGTTTGTATACCTCGTTAGCATCCGTATGTCTTTCCTCAGCCTCCGAACCGCAATGGAATCCTGAATCTGAACCGTTAGTCTCTGATCCTACTCAAGTGTACTTATATCCTCCAAATCATCGTCGTGCTCGTCTGACGTCACCTCAGTCGGCACTCTAATGGATATGATCTCATCTAGACAATGTAGAGCTGGATCAATCTCCATCACTTGCGATATCTCCTCTGTTGGGATGCTCTCCACCTGATGAGAGCTGGGAAGCTTCAAGATTGAAGCCTCACCGTTGTGACGTCTCTACTCAACATAATCTTCTTATCAGTTGGATCCCAAACCTTGTATCCTTTGACACATCGCTTGAATCCGATAAATATGACATTCCTAGCTCGAGGTTCCAATTTATCAGTCTTCACATGATAAAAAACAAGGCATTCAAATACCTTCAGCTGATTATAGTTGTGTGTTGGCTCTCCCGACCATATCTCCATAGGGGGTTTTCTTTCAATCACAGATGAAGACAGCCTATTAATGAGGTGACTCACATATGAAAGTGCCTCAGTCCAAAAGATATTCTCCAAATCACTCTGCGATAACAAACATCGGATATTCTCTAGTAGAGAGACCAATTCAACCTTTATGTCACCCCATTCTGCTGCGGTGTATGACTAACTGTGAAGTACCTCTCTATGCCCTCGTCTCGACATAGCTGCTGAAAAGGGTCTGAAGTATATTCGCTGCCGTTGTCGGATCGTAACGTCTTGATCTTTTTCCCTGTCTGTAGTTCTAACATTCTCTTCCACCACACAAATAACTCTAGGACTTTATTTTTATGCTTCATAGTATACACCCAACAACGTCTAGAATAGTCATCTACAAAAATAATGAACCAATATCGACCACTAAGTGATGTTGTCTTGGTGGGACCTTAAACATCCGTATGCACGTAGTCCAAGATGCCCGTCGTCCTGTATACGGCTATCCCGAATTTTACTTTTGTCTTCTTGCCAAGAACGTAATGCTCACAGAATTCTATCTTTTCACTCTTGGCTCCCTTCAATAGCCCTGCTTGTACAAAGCCTGCAGTGACTTTTTACCTGTGTGTCCTAACCTATAGTATCAAAGTCTGCTCGCGTTCGCCTCTAAAATAGCTGAAGCTGCCTGGCCAATTTCGGTGCTTTCCTTCAGATAATACAAATTCCTATTGCGGATTTCCTTCATCACTACAAAAAATTTCTTAGTAACCTTTGCTACAGCATTCTCAAAGGTCATCTTGAATCCCTTTGTCTCCAAAACTCCAACGAAAATAAGATTCTTCTTCAAATAAGGAATGAATCTCACTTCATTTAATTCACAAACAACTCCACCATGTATCCGGATCTTGACGGTACCTATTCTACAAATACCACATGATTGATCATTTTCTATGACTACCATACCCCCATCAAGTCTCTCGAACGATGCAAACCAATCTCGCCGGGGAGTCACATGATAAGTAGCACCAGAATCTAGCATCCAATCAGATGCATCCACATGGTTCACCTCTGGAATAATCAATAGGAAAAAACACGAATCATCGAAATCATCACCTCTAGCGACGTTCACCTCATTGGCCTTCGGACCATTCTTCTTGCTATTCTCCTTCTCTTTGAGTTTCGGATAATCTCTCTTCCAATGTTATTATTCTTTGCAGAATGCACACTGGTTCTTCGCTAATTGGTGGTGGTCTCTTGACTTTGACCTGCATTTATTGCCACCTCTTAGATATGGACTTCTTCCTCTCGTCGACAAGACCTCTCCTGAAGTGCTAGCTCGGGAAGTTTCTTTGTCTTTCCTCCTCAAATCGTAATTCGTCAATGCATTAGTCACTTCACTGTAGGTGATGGAAGATCTATCATTCAATAAAGTGAGCACGAATGTATCATACTCCTCATTGGATAAGGAGCCCAACAAAATAAGCACATTGTACTCGTCTATAATCTTCTCATCCACATTTGCTAAGGCCGATAACAACTTTGTATAATTGTTCACATGAGCCGTAAGTGAGGTGCCCATAGACATTTGACATCTGAATAATCTCTGCAGTAAGTACAACCAATTCTCAACACTCTTTGTAAGGTACTTATTGTTAAAAATCTCCCACATCTTCATCGCAGACGTCACCCTAATCACATCGTATTTCAGTTTTTATTCCAAACAAGACCTGATCACCCTACAAACGTTCATATTCATCTTGTCCTATATGGCCTCATCATATTTCGGTGGCCTCTCATGGACCATGATGGTCTCTTCCAAAATTTAAGCATTGAGAGCGTCATGTACATCGCTCATCCACAAACCAAAATTGATTTTATCGTCATACTTTATAACACTAATCTTAGTATTTTGAAGTCCAACCTGAACTGTACTCATCATTATCTTGCTAATTTTACTAATTTCTTCTTTCATGCTTACAAACTCCAAATTATAAAGAAAGATTCAAACTTTGATAGAATTGAGAAATTACCCAACTGAACCCTAGATAGGACTCCAACATGATCTCCTAACCATACAAGGATAGCGAGATCCTAACGGTAACTCCACAACGCTATCTCCACCGAAGCCTAGAACTCCAAGAACCAAGCTTCAAACAACGAATCTTCCTCCACCAAATACAAAACCCTAGATCTGAAACCCTAGAGCTCTGATACTAATTGTTACGTGCCATACGAAAGTGTGCTCGACAACCAAACTAGTCGGTAAGCGATGAGAGAAGAGAACTAAAAACAAACACGAGTGTAATTCATCAGAATACGACACAAATCAAACCAAACACAAAGATTTACGTGGTTCGGTAATTGCCTACGTCCACGGGGAGAGGATGAGGAGATTTCATTATATGGAGGAAAAATACAACGGGTTACAACTCACAAAACCATTCAAATATAACTCTAACCAAAGCTCTCAACTCTCTCATAATATCTCCCTCTCAAAGTGCTCAAAAGACTCAATTATCTCTGATTAAGAAACCCTAGAAATCGTGTTTGTATTTATACAAACACCCAATCCAAAACCGCCTAGAAAAAACGAATCAGGCTCACTTACCGCTATCGGTCGAGCGCACTCATTGTACCGGTCAACCGTCCAGAGACAGGGTTTTCAGACCCTGTAGCGTGCACGAGATCGGTCGACCGGTCCCTTGCCTTCGGTCGACCGACCTGAGAATCCTTGTATCCTATTTTCCTGACGATTGCGTCGGTCGACCGCCCTTGCACCCTCGGTCGACCGACCCGAGGGTTACTGTAGCTGTTTCATCAACTCGAATTTCCTGATTTTCGCCGCGTTTTCTACACCAAGATGTCACAGCAAAGTTTGCTCCAACTCAAATCCAGATGCTGCTAATGCTGTGATAATTTCCAATTGTCTCCCAATGCATATTTTCTTGCATAATGTACACATATTCTCTATATTGGAGTTCTTTTAGTTTCCGCATTTAATGCTGGTTTTTATAAGTTTCTTGCAGGGGAAAAAAATACTAATTGCTGTAAACGAATTTCAGAATTCTCTAGTAGATCTGATGTATTTGTTTACAGCTGGCCATAGTTCTCTGTTTTAACAGAATAATCCGGAGCAGAAAACCTTCTATTGAGTTTTCCACATTAATTCATCTGATTGAATATTGCATGCAATGATGCAGAATCTATACAATGAGGGTGTCAGGAAGATTGCAGTTATGGGGGTGGGGCCCATGGGATATGCTCCGAGAATCTTGTGGGATGGAAGGAGGAGATTGCACGGAAAGAATTGCATAGAGGAGGTGAATGAGGTTGTATCCAGTTACAATGACAAGCTTGCGGAGAGACTACTAAATCTACAATCAATGCTTTCAGGACTCCAAATAGTCTTCTGTGACATTTACCGAGGGATGATGGAGATCATTTCAAATTCTCACACTTATGGTATTCTATGGCTCAATCCTTTATATTACACATTATTTTTGCTTGAGGCTCAACTAATAAAGTCAATGAAAAAGGAAACTATGAGATATCTAGTGGACCCTGCTCTCTTTTAAAGGTGAAAGCACCCTGATATGCTATTTACCTTGTAGATTTGTTACCTTGACAAACCATGTTGACCTTTATAATTCGTATCCGTTTATTTTCGACTGCCATCACTGTCCTGTTTCTGATGGGTAAACTGGACACGATGTGTTTTCAAAAAATAATTCAATAGAAATATAACTGTCTTAACTAGTCAAACTGACTATGTGTGTAGTTGATTTGTTTTTAAGATCTATGCATACTGTCATGCTATGTGAGTCATATGTGTAGCACATATTTAGGTTGTTTTTATATATATAATTAAACTCACTATATTTCTGTGTCGATGAGTTTTAAGGAGGGATCCATTTCAATGGATTCTTAGAATTGTGAACGCCCACTAATGAGGAAAATTTTCCACCATAAACAGAAAATTTAAAATTTCTAGATTTATTTCTCTAGCCATCGTGTTGCTCCCTTTTCTATACCTTCAGTGTCTACAACAAACATCTAGCCAAAGTACTTTACTCAAGTTTTTACATTTTGTTCTTTCAAATTTACATTCAAGAGAAAATTTTACCTTCACTTGGACATCAAAGACAGAGATAGACAATCCTACTAATATAAAATTTACATTTTGTGACCGTAACAGTTAAAAGAATGAATTTTTTTTTTTAGTTTATGAGCAAGGGGATGGAAGACAGTCTAATTTACAACCAGATAGTCTGATTTGATGGGAGTTTACACACTTTCTGGAATCTTGTTCATTTTTTTTCTTTGGAGGGAACTTTCTGAAGTATCATTTCTCACCTCATCAATATATCTAGACTGTCTCAAGCGACATGTCCTTTTTGTAGTTCTATAAATTTTTGCTGATTGCTCATATCAATTCTTCCACAGTTCCATTTAGTGCTTTTCCCTCTCAAGGAGCTTATGTAGGTTTAAATTAGACTCGACATATATTTGCTCATCATATTTCTTAATTTACCTATTAATTATTTTTTCCATCACAAGGACGCAAAAAATAAAATAAATAAATAATTAAAAAGTAAATAAATAAATAAAAAAATAAAAAAAATAAAAAATCAAACATTTGTTTACAATATTTTACGACATTTTTTTGGTGAATAAGGTAGATTAACGGATAAATCTAACCTCATTCCCTAACCCTAACATGAAAGAAAATATCTCTGGGTGTCGTAGAGATGAACCTTGAAGACTTGAACCTTTAAGGCAATTACCTCTTCCACATGCACAAGTACCTTGCCTAAAAGTCGTTGCTCTTCTCAGCTTTGGGTTATTTACCTTTCATTATAAGCAGTTTAATGGGTTATCACAGTAACAGTAACCTATTGTTTTACACCAATCATGTTCATTACTTGGAAGAGAAATTACTAGAAAGAAAAAAAACTTCCTTTTTTCATATTTTTCTCCAAACTGATGGTTTGATATAAAATTGCTACTCCTGAATTTTAGATTGCTCTATCAGATAGTTGAAAGAATAAAAATTAAGTATTATTGACGCTTCACAACCTAACGAATATCAGTTGTTTGAATTATTATTAGTAGTTCTACACAAGATTGATGCATGACTAATTATTAGAGCACTCTGATAGTCTGATCAGACAATACAATGTGGATAATGCACCCTCTCTCATGAATTAATTGTTTGAGTAAGTCCTGCAAAACATTAACTAGAGAAACACTTCTCTCAGGATTCAGCAGTGTGAAGAATGCATGCTGTGGAGTTGGCGACTTTGGAGCGATGGTAGGCTGCCAGAACCTTGAGATGTCTTGCAGTGATCCATCAAGCCATATCTGGTGGGACTTCTACAGCACTACTGAGGCAGTGAACTCGTTGCTGGCCAATTGGTCATGGTCGCCACCAGAGTCTCGACTTCAAATTTGCCAACCCATCGACCTTCATCAACTGCTCTCCACTACATAGCTTCCATGATTTTTCCAGGTGCACTCAGTTTAAACAAATGTAAATGTCATTGCTTTTCTCTGCTGGTACATATTCGTAAAGTGATATGTCATGGTGATTACCTAAATAGCTCATGCTATTACCATTTTCTATAGGCTGTATGCTTTTAATAGTTTTGTTATGCACAGTGGCCACTGGGGAGTAGTGAAGATGACGATTTGTATTCTTGGATGTGATACAATAATATAGCATTTAAAAACCCGAGAATAAATACTGTATATATTTCAAACAGGACATGACAAGCTTATTGTGTATATGACATTTAATGGGTCCACAGACTTTTTCTTACTGCTGTGATGGTTATATTAAGCTGTTAACATATAATCATGTTCCCTAAGTCTGATAAAAGAATGCATCTTACTGGTTATTGCTAGTCACTCTAGCAGTAGCAGGGTTATAATATATACGGTCTCCTGACAAGAATACGGTGGAACCAATAATTTTTACTATTTAAACAGCAAAATACTTGTGTCTTCGGAAATTTAAGGTGTTCCAGAGAATAATAACATCAGCAGGCCAACCTATCGTCTAAATAAGATAATGTTAAGCTGTTCAAGAGTATGGTAAATCAGCAGGTTTGCCTGCAACATGAATATGATAATTCAATGCCATAACCTTGCGTCTGCTACCTCCAGATGATTTTTTCCTCCGATAGTCACTTCCAGGTAATTGTGGAAGTTGTTAATTTACAAAATTACAACTACGATCATTGTATGTTATAGTAGAAGCTCACCTACATAATGCGCTCCTCTGAAAAGAAATTTGAATCTGTTTAGAAGGTTGATGGCGGAAATGGGTATTGTATATGATTTACCATGTTAAGACACTACTGCAAAGGGGACTATTGGCGACGGACAAATCCGTCGCCAAAAGTCCAAAATCCGTCGCTAAAAGTTTTAGCGACGGAAAAAAAGAAATTCCGTCGCTAAAACTCCGTCCCTATTATTAGGGTAGGTAAATCTACCTTTAGCGACGGCTAATCCGTCGCTAATTTATAGCGACGGTTATATAGCGACGGAAAATCCGTCGTTTCTGTATAATTTTTTGACGACGGTATTTTCCGTCGCTATATACTTAACCGTCGCTATAATTTTTTACAACGGACAATCCGTCGCCAATTTATAATGTTGGCGACCGTATTTCCGTCGCCCTATTTCCGTCGCTATATAATATTCCGTCGCCAATATATATTGGCGACGGAAAATCCGTCGCTGAAAACTGTATTAGTGCACAGCTGGCGTGTCAGTTTTCCGTCGCTAAAAGAGCTTTTAGCGACGGATATTCCGTTGCTAAAAATCATCTGAAATTTTTTTAATTTTTTTTTTGAAAATTAGAAATTCCTGTACAATATATTTCACAACAATAACCTGTACAGTAAATTTTGAGTGACCGTAGAGGGTTGGTGTCAGAGTAGGCTAAGAAAGCTTCTATCCCATCCTTGTATCGAGTGTCTAGATGCCTTCGATCACGTGGTATACCCATGAACGATTTGTCAGGAATTGTCCGCATCTAGAATTTAAAAATTAATGGAAGTGAGCATATCGCTACATATATCATTTTAAGTTATAGGACAAGTGTGTGTGATCGGCTGTCAGAGGAAGGCTTCTATCCCATTAGGTATGTAAACGTAGCGTGTATATGTATTTACGTGTGTTCAAGTGTACTTTTATTTCGTCAAAATTTCGGCAGCACCTACCCGCTGTACTTAATCGGATACGGATCCTCTACTAATGAGAGGGTTCCTAATATCTCCTAATGAGATCTTGGCCTTTGATTTATCAATCAAAGGCCAAGATCTCCTCATGCACAAAAGTAGGCGGGAGATAAGGCCTAGATATTGGCCTTTGATTGATAAATCAAAGGCCAAGATCTTCTTATTAGTAGGTATTAGAAGAGGATTCATTAGGAGAGGATCCCAATTCGTTCTCCGAGTACACTATAGTACACGGAGAACAACGAGTAAGCACCGCCGAAACTCTGACGAAAAGAAAGTACACAAGAACACAGGGTATTCTACGGCTCGAAAATATGAGTGTACAGTGTGTGCAATTTCTATGTAATTAGCGATATAATAGTTACGATAACCCCTCACAATCACCTCACCCTCATTGTAACCATCACCCTAACCCTAACCCTAAACCTCACCTTCACCATCCCCTAACCCTAAACCTAAACCTAACCCTCACCCTCAACCTCAACCTCACCCCCACCCCCACCCTAACCCTAACCCTAACCCTAACCCTAACCCTCAGCATCACCCCCACCCTCACCCCTACACCAACCCTAACCCTAACCCTCAACCTCACCATCACCCCCACACTCACCCTCACATAACCCTAACCCTCATCTAACCCTAACCCTCACCCCTACGCTCACCCTCACCTAACCCTCATGTAATTAGAATAAAATAAAACAGGGGGGGGGGGAATAAAATAAAACAATGAAAAGTTGGTTGTCTCTGATGTACTTTTAAAATAATCATAACATACTAATTTCTTGTGCTATATTCAAACCTTAATTCTAATTTCATCTCGTCTAAAAAAATGTACGTGTGTTTACTACACTAAATGGATCTTGTTTCAAAAAAAAAAAAGAATTAAATGGATATTTTTCGGGAATTTTTATCTAGCCCCCAGTCTTATTTCAAACATAATAATTGAAATTCAAGATTTTACGTTAGTTATAATAATGTTGAATCGCTGCTGCTCATAAAACAATGAATAAATATAATACGCCGATTGCAATATCTTAGATAATTTTAAAACCTAACAGCAAGTTAACGCCATTTTGTTTTTGCTGATCAAGAGCTCCTTTTCGATGGTGGCTATTGGTTAGGATTAGTATCAAAGTTAGAATTAGAATTAGGAGTATAGAAAAGATTACTAACAAAGTTTCATTATAACAATCCTAATAATAGACCCTTATAATCTTTGCTATAATCATACTCATAGCCTAACCTCAGCCCTAACTTTAAACCCTAACCCTAACCAATGTCCATCACAACTCAAAATCAACAAAGAAAAAATAATATTAACAAGCTGTCAAACTCCAGTAGCATCCATGTAATTGCAATAAAACTATAAATAAGATTGAGGGGAGATGGGAAGGGGGTACCTTGAGAGAGAGGGGGGAGATAGATCGACGGCGGCGGCGGCGGCGGCGGTCGGGTTCTGAGAGAAGGGGGGGGGGTTGGTCTCGGTAAAAACGGGCGCGGGGTGCCCAAAATTTTGGGCGCCCGCGCCCGAAAATTTTTTCCCACCCGAAAGTTTTAGCGACGGATAATTCCGTCGTTAAAAACTTTTTTAGCGACGGAAATTCCGTCGCTATATAAAATTTACCGACGGAATTTTATATTGTCGCTAATAATTTAGCGACGGAAATATTTAGTCGCTAAAATATCATTTTTCGTCGCTATAAAGTCATTTTCCTACGGTTAAATAGCGACGGAAATTCCGTCGCTATAAGTCATGTAATAGCGACGGGATTTTCCGTCGATAAATATCCGTAGGCAATAATCCATTTTCTAGTAGTGAGATAAGAGTAGAGTTTATCTAGTGGCGTTCCTACAGTAGCATGTATCTGGTTAGGTAAAATAACCATTATTTTGTAAAGGTTAATTGCGGATAGACCCCCTGTAGTATTGCCGCTATGAACTTATTATCTAAAGGAATAAATGCAACTGCCATCTTTCCCTTTTTTCTCGTTTTTCTGTCCAACGAGGGATGCCATTGCAGTTACACTACCAATCAAGATGTAGAAGAAAGACTTGAAGGGGATTTTGTTTTTCACCCCATGTCTTCGCCAATAGTATTAGAGTCGTTCCGAAGGAATCCTGGATGCACTTCTTCGTCATACAAGACGAACGAAGTGGCATGTGTATGCCAGAGTTATCATATAATTCTTACATTATATTATCAAGACAATGCGAGTACTCTAAATCATCATTTATTATTTCATCGGCAAGTTGCCAGTTACAATTTTCATCCGACGATTCACCACTATCAAGATCAATTACAAGAGATTCAATGTCATTTAATACAATACCTTCGCTATAATCGAGCCCGGCTTCGGTATCAGCTTCTTCTCCGCTGTCCATACCATGGGCCGATGGTTTAGTATCGGATTCGGCACCATAAAGAAGGGATTTAGTAAAGTAATTTTCTAACACCTTAAATGGTTGTTTATCCGTGACCACCGTCTTGACCTCGTTATTAGTGTCCACATATTTCAGACACTGATAGAGGGTGGAGGGAACTATAAGATTATTGTGGATCCAAGGGCGACCCAACAGCAAGTTATAAGAAGTCTCTGCATCAATCACATAACAAGTGACTTATGATTTCAAGTCTCTAAGTTGACACTTCACCCAGATTTTTTCCAATAGCCTGGATCCACTGGTGTTAAATTCATAGATAACGGTTCCCGTGGATGCTAGTTTGTTAGCGGAAATTCCAAGGTGATACATCAACTGAAGTGGCATGATACTAACAACGGAACCCAGATCAACTTGGATCCGGTTGACAACACTTGAGCCAATATATCCGGTGAAGTATAAAGGCCTATCATGCTTCGAATTTTTCACTTACATATCCTCTTTGGTGAAAGCAATGCAAAAGAAATTTCGTTGCTGTCAAGTTACAGTGCTGAACTGATGACTCCGGCTCTTCAGGGGTTGGCTTAATCTGAGTGAGAAACACATTAGAATCGGCCAACGCTTCTTGTAAAGCTTCCCTAGTGTCCTTTGAAAGACGTAACAACTCATACAATATAATTCTTGCTGGGATATTAGCTAATTGAGCCATGACATCGAAACGGTAGGGAGCGTTCGAACTTTCCGGTTTATCTCTTACAATCGGTCGATTGAAACGAGACTGTTTCGGAACTTGAACTTCTTTGTATTGAGGTTCCTTCTCTTTCTGCTTAGTCGATTGTTGAGGTTTCCCAGCAGATACAGCAGGAGTTGCAACCACCCCCCAGTTCAACTAAAGTTTTAGAAGGTGCAGCTTTCATCACCCCCTGCTCAGCTAGTTGCTCAAATGTACTTGGGTAGTTAAAGCGGTATTCATTCCACTTCTAGTAGCAAAAGATTCTTGCTCCTCTTCAGAAAGTGGTAAAGTTGGGATTTCCTCATCATTTTCTTCAGGAATTGCCGAGGCCCCATAACAAGACTTCTCTTTCCTCCCTTTACTTTTCACCGTCTTCTTGGATGTGGATGTCGTCCATTGTTCGTCCTCAAGCAAATCGGGATGAACCCAGAGGATTTTGCCATTTGGAGCTGTATGTGACACAAGTCCTCTTTAGCGCTATCCATGAGGGTCATCGTTAACTTGTATTTTAACTTTTGGTACAGGTTCGGGTTAAAACCATGACAAAGGAACCGAACCGAAGCTAATAGATATTGCATTCGCACCTACTTTCTTCTCTTTCGTCTTTGCAGTCATAATACCGACATCGATCAAGGTTTGTATTTTGTCTTTTAAGACATAATAAGCTTTGGTGGGATGATGGACCCTTCTGTGATATGCACAATATTTCGGGTCATTAGTCTTCTTTGCTTCTTCCTGGTTTGTAATCGGTGGAAGCTTAATCTTGTTGTTATCCAGAAGATATTTGAAAATAATCGGTACTTCGTCATCCCTGAAAGAGTATTCTTTCGGGAATCTGGGTTCTGAAGTCTTGGGCTGTCTCGGAGGTTGCTAGGTCTGATGTTGTGCCACTTGGAAGGATGATTGTTGCGGTTGTTATTGTTGCGGTTGTTGTGAAGTTTGATGTGCATCAACAGTAACTGCATCTCCTTTTCCTTTACCTCTGGGATTGAAATTTTGCTTCTGAGGATTAGCCAGTGGTTGACTTCTCTCAAGCTTCTTTCTCTTGAGAAAGCGTTCGGCTTGTTCACCCCGCATTTTTAATTCTTTCCAGGTCTTAGAGGGCACAACCCCCATGACTTCTAGAACATCTAAAGACAAGTTATTATGACATGTCTGAAGAATGAACTCTTCGGTGAGCGGATCTCGACAATTTACTGCTTTATTTTGAAATCGTTTGACGAAGGTATCGACTGTTTCGCCGTCTTTTTGTTTCTCATCCAACAATGTACCGATTGATACCTCGGTGTCGTCGTCGAAGAAATTTGTTTGCAACAAACCCTCCATATCATCCCAGTTGTTAATACTTCCAGCCTTAAGACGTTGGTACCAATCGAAGGCAGGCTCACGAAGGGTTCCTACGAATGACCGGATCATCAAAGCTTTATTTCCCAATATTACACCAAGATGAGTCTTGAAATAAATCAAGTGTTGAGTGGGTGAACCTCTGCCATCAAAAGGAGTGAAGTTAATTAAACTAAACTTTGGGGGATAAGGAATTAAATCTCACTCCCTCGGGTATGGGTATGGAATGCCTGTTTTCTTCACTTCCTGAGCTGTCATCAGAGCATTGACTTTGTTCTTAAGATCTTACATCTTTTTGTCCTCATTCCCATTCTCACTTTGAATGAATGTGAGAAGGTTGAAGAGGCGTTTTGATCGGACTGCTTTTAGTATTGTTTTTTAAGGTAGTTTCATCCTCTTTTTGATCACTGTTTATCTCATTTATCCGATTGCGCTGGCTAGATTCCGCTTTTTGACTTGATTCTGGATGCTGTTGTGGATATTGTTGAGCTTGCAAATCTCTCATTTGTTGCATTGTTAGCTCAATCTCCGTCTTTATTTCAGCTCTGATCTCTTCTCGTTGCTTAGCTAAACCTTCTTGCAACATCTGAGCTAATTGATCAGGCGTAATTGTGAATGATTCTCTGGCTTGTCCCACACTGGACATTGTATCATCAGAGGTATCTGCAGAACAAGTATCTGAGAGTTCCTCATCCAAAGACAACACTTCATGCATTCTTCTATAATCTCTGCATCTAGTGGCTCTCCGTTGTAGCCGTGACATTCTTTGAGAAATGCCCTGATCAACTCTCCCTCCCGGAGAAAAATCAGGATCAAGGTTGATTGAATGTCGTTTTCTTCTGTCGGTCATGTTGATAGTGACCTCCGGAAGTTCATCTTTTTGAACAATAGGATTCTTTCTGTGAAAACGTCTCGTCTTAGGTTTTGATGTCTCCGTAGAAAGCCTTTGAAACACAGAAACTCTTGACAGTTCAGCTTTAGAACAACTGCATTCTGACAATACCGTCTTAATAAGCCTCTCACATACATTGAGGGCCTGTTTCTCGAGCAGTCCTTTTTCGTGATTTGTTTCCACTCTTAGTTTGATAGTACAGCTCGTCAGTATGGTGACTAGAGAAACCTATCTTCTGTTTTTGTGAATAGGCCTTGTTGACATACTCAGGACGACTTGTCACCTTTGATCGATCCAAGGTTGTTTCAAAAGTCACACATTTAGATCCACCCCCTTGCGAGCATGGATTGTTTACATGTCCCAAAAGAGAAGCCATTGGAGCTTTCCCCTTCTGAGATTGTTTTGTCTTAATAGGAGGATACTTACGACCCCCAGTATAAGAATCTATTCGGGGTTCATTCACCGGACCCAAGCGTTCTTTGACTGGAGTTCTACCTCGATCATCAGGTAAAGGACCCAAGCGATCTGTCATTGTGATCTTGAATTTTGACAAGTCAGGACTGACCCATGGCTTCACTGGTGATGGAGCAGATGTCATTGTAGTAGACGGACCAGGTACAGACGTCGACAGTGTTGAAGAGGGGACCTCGACAACTTTTCTTTGGCCGCGACAGTCGACACTATCGTGGTTGAAGGATGTGACTCGCAAACCTGATTTTTTTGCGTATGTTCAGATTTGGGAATCCAAGCTTTACGACCTTTTGGTGATTCTTTAGACACCATTTCCTTCTTTTCTTCCCGTCTTTGTTGTAAAAGGGCACGGGCACGAGCGGCGTTTGCACGACGCTTTTGTATGCGTTCTTTAAGTGCCGAGCGAGCTCTTTTGACAAGAGTCCACTCTTCCGTTGTGACTTGAGCAGAGATGTGAGTGGTTTGTTATTGAGGCAACTGGACCACTTGATGCTTCCTCGACTCTAGGTCCGCATAATAACGGACCCCGTCGGTTTGTTCCAAGACCTTAGCTATTTGACGAGTACGGCGCTGACGTTGTCTCTGACAAGCCCTCTTCGTCAATGCCGGTGAGCTTTGATTTAATGACTCCTTAACTGGAAAGGAGTCATTTGGAGCAGAGGTGTTGCAAGTAGAATCCTGAGCAACGATCGGGCAAGAGTCTTCACCTGTAGCCTTCATTGGAGTTGAAGACTGGAAAACCTTTTTTGAAGATGAAATCTTCCTACATTTGCGAGACAAGGAAGATTTTGAGGATGAGAATGACAGATACTCCTCAAATTTTGCCTGATCGAACTCGTATTCGATCTCTTCGTCAATCATTATCTTGATTGGCTGCGACATGACAGTCTCGGCAGCGAGACCATTGGCTCCCACTGTGGTCGTTGGTTTGTTTTCGTCAGAAATTGTTTTCATTATGGAATCCATAAAACTTCAGTCGTTTACAATAAATTACACAACAAAATGAAAAAGTTACAATTCCTTAGAAAATAACACAGAAATTGTTTATCAACCCCTGTTTTTGTAGGATCTTCGCCTGTGTCGGGGGTGCGTTAGCCCGTGGACCACCGAATCACGGATTCTGATTGAATCGTGAAGGTTTTGGGGATTCTTCATTCGTTTAGAAGCAAGAATAGAGCCAGTGAATATCTTATCGAAGTAAGATGGACACTCTTTTCAAGATCAAGTCAAAGCTTAGATCTTAAGGAATCTCCTAATTGTTGGAAGGAGATGAACTCTTGAAATTTGCCCAAGCCTCTCTACTCTCTGTGCTCTGTGCTTCGATGCTCTGATAAATAATCCCAGGGGGGATTTGTAGCCTCTGAAAATTATAACTATAATAGAACATCATGGGGGAAATTGTGCTTTCGAGACAGTTGTGACTGTCTCGGCTTCCGAGACAGCACTGACTGTCTCGAAATTCCTGAGTTGCCCAGCAGTTATTTTTGTAACCACTCTCCCACGTTTTAAACGCCATTATTTTGGTAGTTATCAACGTGATTCTCGCCCACAACATCTCCCACGTTCTTTAACAGTTAATGGCTATGTGTCATGCACATTCCTCAGCAGTTTCTGAACTCTGCAGAACTGTCTTGGATCTCGAGACAGGCCACTCTGTCTCGCGATGCGAGACGGTTCACACTGTACACTGTCTCGCGTGCGAGACAGTCAACATTGTCTCGGGTTATTTCCGAGACAGTTTAGAGCTACTATTGTGTTCTTTTGATCTTTGAGCTGTGTTTAGATATCTATAAGCATTTTTGGACGTCTATAGAGTTCCAAATCTTTAAACTATAATCAAAACATGAAATGACAGAAACTACGAAATCCACATTTTCACAAACCCCAATCTTTAAACCCTAATCAAATTTACTACAAAGTCCAAATCTTTAAACCCTAATCCACTACCATGCATACATATTTTCACAATGGCATTAATTAAACATCAAATAAATTGAGAAAATCATACAAAAATAAAACAATAAACCCCATTATAAACCTAAGTGAAAAAGAAAATCTCAGAACAAACATCTACTGCATATTGGCCCAAAAATAGAGCTAAATTTATCACTACATAATATTCAACAAACCACGAATCTTTTAACCCTGAACAAAACATAGAAATCCTAAAAAGAAGATTATTAAAAATCCAAAAAATCTGATAAAATAGAAAAAGGATTTTGGGGGTGGGGGTGATTTCTTCTACTTCGGCCTCACATGGATTCTTGTTCTTCAGTCTGTAGTGAGGGATTAGACTTGATATAGAGGCGATTTTGAAGGTTATTAGGGGCGATGTCAAGCTAGGGCATGAGAAATCCCCCTCTGGCGGTTTTTTTTTTTTTTTTGCGGGGGCGGGGCGGGGGCGAGAGTCCTTTGCGTGCGGGTGAATTACAATGATGGTATTTTAGTGAATTGGTTTTTTATTAACTTTCCATCTATGGTTTATGTTAACCCAGCCATTGTTTAGGCTTTTTAAGGTAGTTACTAAGCATCTCCAACAATGATATTAGCTTTTCCCTATATTTGAGGAGCAAATATCTCATCCTAAGAAATAGGGAGCCAAATAAGGAGCAAGTGCTCCAACAATGCTCCCCAAATAGCTCCCTATATTATTGTATTTTCTATTATTGTACTATGCTATTGTATTTTTTGTCAATACTTTATGTAGATTTGTGTTTGCAATTAATGATATGTCCAAAAAATAACAAAAATGATAACATATTATTGTACTGTAGATATAGGAAGTGTCTCTTCTTGTCTTTGATTTGGAATACCAAATCAAGAACCCTATATTTGGAATACCATATAGGGAGTTTGTTGGAGCCAAATATTCACCTCATACTCCCTAAATTTGAGCTAGGACATGGGATATGGAGCCTCTTAGAGTTACTAATATCAATAGCTTTGGCCAACTTAAGGGACTAATACGAAAATATTCAGATTTAATGGGCTATTATCAAAATAGCTGGGATTTAAGGTACTAAAATACCTCTTTGCATCAAAATATCCCAGTTGACTAACACACCCTTAGAGAATTGTGGTCCAAATTTGCTTGTTACTAAGAACCACCAGTTACAATACCAAAATTTCACGTCTTCTATCGTTGCAATTAAATCCTTTTTTTTCAGCGACATGACTTGTGCTCTTGAATCTTTGACTCGTAAATCACAATCTTTTCCATGGCATATTTGTAATTCTAGGCACGGAGATAGGGTTCTCATTTCAGTTGATGTTTTATTGAAGGGGGTTTTCTATATTAGTCCCCCATATCTTCCATATTTCAAATTAATTCTCCAAATCTTAGTATTTTCAAATTAGTCCCCCAACTCTTTAAATGCTTTGAAATTGGCCGCTCAAAACTTCATATTTTGAAATTAGTTCTCTAAATACGTCAAACGTTTTGAAGTTAGTCCCCCAAATATCTAGGCTCATGCTAACTAGAGGGACAACTTCATAACACTTCTAAATTTCAAAGAACTAATTTCAAATTGCGAAGATTTGGGGACTAATCAAAATATCAAAGACTTGGGTGGCTTAAAAAAAAAAGCCTTTGCGAACCAATTCCTTGTCTCCTTCCATCTCAGGGAGAGATTTTCTCCTTAACCTCACGGAAAGCTGTTACGATTAAATATTTGTTGAATAGCAAGAGAGAAATAGGAGATTATGTACTTTCGATTTATCTTTAGATTCTTCACAAGTAATATGCTTCTTTTCGACACAATCAGATTTAGAAGGCTTAGGCTTCGTTTGAATACCATGATGTTTTTTGTATTATGTTTTTATAAAAAAAATACCATGATATTATGTTTTTCTCTTAAAATGTTTTCAAAACACCATGTTAAGTATTTTTGGTTGACACTAGTTTGACCCATTATAACACTAGTATTAAACATATTATTAATATATTATATTTTAATTATAATAAAATATATTATAAATAAAATATTATAATATTTAGTTTAGATTATTATAGCATTATAAGTATTAAATGTAATGCAATATAATATAGTATAATGTATTATAATATTATATTATACTTTAATGAGGTATATTATATTATAATTATTATTATATTACAATTATTACATATTATTTTAAAATAATTATATATTTAATTATTTTGGTATATCAAGTAGTTATTGTTGTATATTATATTAATATTTTTATAATAATGTTATTTTATTACTGATATAATATTATATTATTATTAATATAATATTATACTGTTATTCATATAATATAATATTATTAATAATGTTATTATTATGTTATTACTAGTATGTTATTAATAAATTAATATATTATAAATATTTTAATATTATATAATATAATATAGTTTTTAATATATTTGAGTTTATTAATAGTACTTTAATATATATATATTAGTATTAATGATATAAATAAATATTATTATATTGTGAATATATTTACATTAACATTTGTTAACAATAAATTATTTTATTATTAAAAATTATTTTACTTTAGGGGTTGTTTGGTTCGCATTTAAGGCCCGTGGAAAACTTTTTAAACCCCTCCACGTCAGTTTTTTCCCTTCCACCTCAGATTTTTCATTTCCACACTATTTCTTTCTCAGTTTTATTTCGCTAGGGCTGAAGAGGGAAACGAAGCGGAAAATCGTCACCACTAAATATTTTTCTTCGGTCTCGATTCCTTCCCCATCTGAGTGAAATCGACGAAAACTTTGCCACATCAGATTTCTAGCTTCGTCGTTGATTTCTTTCTTGAGCTAGTAGTTACCTCTCTCCTCCAGCCATAAACTCCCACTCACTTCTTTGCCCCTGTAATCGAAGAAATTGGGGGAGATGGTTTTGATCTTGTGACACCAATTTATCAGATCTGATCTTTTTCGACGTTGTTGCTTCCAAAACCAAAGTAAAAATTAAAATTTTTAATTTTTTGGATTATTAGTTTAATTTAGATTAATTTTCTAAGAAATTGGTGGAGGGCTATCTGATAATTGCAACTCTATTCAGATCTGACATTTGTGTTCAGTTTAATTTTTAAGACTTTAGAGCAAAAATTTTTTTTAGGAGATCTGAACATGTTTGAGAAGAATTAGTTTATGCGATATTTGAGACCTAGTAAAAAAAATTTGTACCCAGAGTAAAATTTAAGATTTTGAGAAAAATTAATTTATGCTTGTTTTTAAAAAAGGTTTTGTGTGAAATTTGTTTTAGCAGATCTGAACATGTTAGAGAAAAATTGGTTTATGTCAATTTTGAGATCTGCTAAAACATTGTTTTCACCCAGAGTAATATTTAGGATTTTGAGAAAAATTAATTTATGGTTGTCCGTTTTTTCACACACAAAATTTGAGGGGTTGAAAATTAGTTTATTTCCACATTGGTTTTGTGTGAAATGTTTGTAGTTCTTATTTAATTATTTATTTGTGAAATTCACCTTTTGTGACTGACAAATATTGTAATTTTACTGCTTGTTGGTTGAAGCATTACTTTGAAAGAAGTTATGATTGATGTTTTTTTTAAAAATATGAGTAATGGTTCGCTTTGATTATTTATGACTGAAATTTCCTATAAACTTGTAATTTTAGAATAAGTTTTGTCCCAATAATGGTTACAAATTTAAAGTTTGTTAATTTTGAATTAGTTTTTAAAATTAGTTTATGCTAATTCTCAATATGAGTTTTGGACTAAATTATAATGTTTCTCTAAACATAACTATTGTACATGTGGATAGTTTTAACTTCTTATAAAGTTTCTCTAAACATTAACACATACTAATAAATTTTTTTGATCTGCTACCTTTGTCATTCATCCTTTAATCTCTTTTTTTAACTATAGCTCTTGTATAGTAATCTCATCCAAAATTAACTATTCTGGTACCATTTAACAAATTATTAAAGCTTCAGGGTAGAATATTCATCAAGAAACTTGATGGTCTATACAAATCTTGAAAAAATGAGATTCTAGATTGACAGAAGTGAGGAACTTAGAATGAAAAAATGGATTTTATAGCTAAGAAACCAAATTTGTGCATGGACCTTTCATCTGAAGACAAAAAGATCAATTTTTTTTTGTTTTTTTAAGTATATGATTATTAGATAGTATGAAAATGTTACTGTAGCGTGTTGTTAATTAGTTTTTCCAATTTAGGAGCTAAAAGTTCATATATTTGAGATTTTTAATTGCTAGTTATGTCGCTATAATATTTGTTGCTTAGATATTGCATTAATCCATGTTAGTATTTTGTAATTTGTATTTCGTTCTGATTTTGTTAGAATTCGACTTAGTTTCTAACTAGATAATGATTTTTTGCATCGTAGATGGATTTTGTTAGAATTCGACTTAGTTTCTAACTAGATAATGATTTTTTGCATCGTAGATGGATAATGATGGTGATTGTTCTGATGAGTTTCTAACTAGATAATGATTTTTTGCATCGTAGATGGATAATGATGGTGATTGTTCTGATGAACAAAGTGTCGTTAATATGGTACAAGGTGCTACCCTATCCGTTTTAATTATAATAATTACTGTCATAAGGAGAATGTAAGCTAGACGTAAATCAATTCGTAGTGGTCCAAGTAAGGGAAAAAAAGACAAGAGAGGGCTAGAATTGAGTAGATAGAGCGAATTTATAATGGTTTTAGTGATAGTTGCGTAAATTATATTAGAATGCGGAGTGGTGCTTTTGTTAAAGTAACGAGTATAATGAGGAACAATAGCCTGCTAAAAGACTCAAGGAATATAAATATGGAAGAACAACTTATCATGACAATGAACATTGTGGGTCATAAATCTAAAAGTCACATTGTCAAATCTTATTTTATAAGATCAGGGGAGACAGTTAGTAGATATTTCAACAAGGTATTACAAGAAATTATTTGTCTGCGTGGACGGTACATGAGACAAGCTCCCAATGACATTCCCCAAGAGATCGTTAACAACCCGTTATACTACCCTTATTTCAAGGTATATCTACACTTTAAGCACATTTAAATGTATAATCAATGTAAGCAAATTTTAATTTAGATGTGTGATACACGTATTATAGGATTGCATTGGAATGATAGATGGGACTCATGTTGATGTAATGCTTCTCATTAATCTTGTTGCACAATTTCGAGGCCGCATAGGTGTTACAGAATATGCTTGTAGCTTGCACCCCCAAACAAGCTGTTCACATATGTTCTAGCAGGTTGGAAGGGGTTTGCAAATGATTATAGGATTCTTCAGGATGCATTGTCTAGACCTCAACCATATGGATTGATAGTCTATGATGGTAATTAAATAAAGACTTAACTTAAAATTTTATAAGTTTAATATTCAAACTTGAGTTAACAATTTTCTTAATAAAATTGTAGACAAATACTATATGTGTGATGCTGGGTACCCAACCATGCCAGGTTTCATCTTTCCATACCGAGGTTTTCAATATCATTTGAAAGAACATTAGGGTAAAATACCAAAGAATAGAAGGGAATTATTCAATCTAATACATTCTTCATTGAGGTCTAAGATTGAATCTGCGTTTGGCACATTGAAGAATCGTTTTAAGATTTTGTGTGCTAAGCCGCATTATCCTTTTCCTATACAAGTAGATATCGTATTGGCATGCACGGTACTCCATAATTCCATTACAACTGTGGATCCAAGTGATGAACTACTCAATGATGACCAATTTAATAAAGACATTGATGGTGAGCTGGCCTTCGACAATGACACTAATTTAGTTGATTTTACTCAAAATCAAACCCAAAGAGAGCAAACTGAATCAAGAATTGAGTGGAAGACTCTTAGGGATGACATTGCTTGGGTGATGTGGGTAGACTATTGTGATAAGTGTAGGCGTATAAAACTGCTTATGGGTCCCTTAACACAGCTCGGCACGACGATTCGACAAACCAACGAACCATCGGGTGACGTATCTAAACACGAGCGTTAATCCGCAACACCGAAGCCAAGTGACATGCAACGAAGCGGATTAACGAGGCGACGAGGCTAACGAACCGCACGCAAACAACGGAATAAATCCACTCGCGTGCGGAATCAAGCTAACGGTTCGGTGAGTCAACGAGTCATCCAACTGTATAACGGATTCGAACTCGAACTCCAAGGCGGATTTACTGCCAAATCGGGATCCGGACTGCCAAATCAAAGTCCAGATCAACAATAAAACTCGGATAAACCACGAAACCGAAAAACGGACACAACGGCACACCCAGGAGAGCTCCCAAATAAGGCAGGAGTTCGAGAGAGATCAGATCTGAGATCTACACGGTTTTCCTCCGGATCAAAGCTTGGCCTTTGATCCCGAGAAGAGTCTCGATTTCGCTTGGTCGATTTCGATTACTAAAGGCTATTATTTCCTTGGCGAAATAGTACCCCCGGCTGTTATTTCCTTCGTGAGATAACACCCGTCATACCGTGTAGATCCGACCGGATCAAGATCGCGCGGTGGTCCACGGATTAACCACGGCGCAGGCAAAGAACCCACACAAGCGAGAGACCGCAAAACAGGATCTCGTGATTCATTCGATAAATAAGGAAAGTTGTAATTTTCATTTTCTTTTGATCTCGTTGTAACCGGATCTTATAAAAAGACCTGATCTTTGTAACCGATAAACTGTTAACAAAGAAATCAATGGAATCAATGAGTGTAATTTTTCCCGCGAACAATCTGGCGACCACAGTGGGAGCCACCGATCTCGCTGCCGAGATCGTTGCGTCGCAGACGCAGATCTCGATCCCAGTCGAGGAGGAGGTCGAATATGAATTTGACTAACAAAAGTTCGAGGAGTATCTGTTATCCTCATCCGGATCCATCTCCCCCCGCAAGTTCAAGATCTCACCCCGATTGATGCCATGGTTGCATCAGGTGAGGCTCCACCAACCTCCAACCAGGTTAAGCCTGTTCCCGCCAATTCCTCCGTTACTCTTTCCAAGAGAGCCCGTCAGAGGCGACGCCAATGTTTGGCCAAAGAACTCGCGAAGGCGATGGAATCCACGGATGGAATCCGCTATAACGCGGATCTGAAGAACAGGAGAGGCAAACAACCTCAACAACCAAGGAATGGCAGCTCCTCCAAGCCGCCAACGAACGAATGGATCCGTGTCACACGGAATCGTTCGACACTTGAGGAGCGCATTCACAAGCGCCGCGCACTGTCAGCGCAGGCACGAGCTCAAGTCCAAGAAGCCTGCAGAAGGCTACAGAAGGAAGTGGCCAAAAAGCCGCCACCACCCCGCCAAGTATGGAAGCCGAAGTCCGAAGCGGCGATTCAGGCTAAGGCACAATCATTGCAGCCTTCGAAGTAAGTTCAACCTCCGGCGAACCAACCGAAATCGCCGGCAATTCTAATAGCTACTCCGGGAGATCCCGCGGAATCATCCCGAAGAAAGAAGTCAGTTTTGGAGCGCCTTGGTCCACTTCCCGATGGACGATGCAAAGCTCCAGTTCAAGAACGTTTGGGCCCGATAAAGAAGCCCCGAACGGCTCAACATGCTGGGGGTCGCCGACACCTCCAACATGACAAAGAGATCAGGGCAACTAGGCGCACTAATTTGCGCATTGAAGTCCAGGAGCCCGCTGAGAACTCACGCCCACAAAGGCATGTTTCGAGGCACGTGACTTTTGAAAGCCCAAAGAAGGCAGTTCACCCTCAGAAGGAAACATTATCATCTGATGACGATAGCGTTATACCTGAGAAGTCGTGCCAACACACGATAGGTTACTCCGACCTTTAAGCAGACGAGTTGTACTATCGTGCTGGGGGTACGAGTAAAACCAGAAAAAGGAGTCATCGAGAACAAGAAACTCAATACCCCTGTTCCAAACTCATTCGGGCAGTATTGTCTGAGTGTAACTGCATTAAGACAATTCCTGAAAGAGTTTCGGTTTTCGAAAGACTCAGTACCGAAACGCCAAAACCAAGGCCTAGGCGTTTCCGACAAAGGAGAACAGTGGTTGAAGATGGAGAATTCCCGAGGGTCACCATCAATATGACCAGCAAAGGGACGTCGACACAGGATAATCCCGGGTCGATTCCGGAAGTACCCCGACGGATGACCCGTCTGCAGTCCGGAGCCATCATACGAGGAACTTATGGTAGGGTTCGGACAAGATTACCGTCAGAAGATGAAGAATCAGATTCCTGCTCTGCTGTCGCATCAGATAATATGGTATCCAGCGATGGACAACCCCGCGAGTCGCTGATGATAAGCGCGGTGCTAATAATCCTCCCGTCAATGCAGGGGGTGGTAACGAGAATGCTAACGAAGACTCAGGTGAAAGCTTGAAGATTAAAAACCTCGAGAGCAAAATCAATACGTTGATTTCCGCTCAAGAGATGAAGAAGACGGGCATTCCTTGTCCATACCCAAGAGAATGGGAATCGATCCCTTATCCAGCGAAGTTCAGTCTAATTAACTTCACGCCGTTTGATGGGAAAGGTTCACCCACTCAGCATTTGATTTACTTCAAATCGCACCTAGGGGTCATCTCTGGTAACGAACCTCTGATGGTACGGTCCTTCGTTGGCACTCTTCGTGGAGCCGCCTTTGATTGGTATCGCCGCCTCAAGCCAGGAAGCGTGAGTAGCTGGGACGACATGGAAACTAAGTTTCTCACTAATTTCTTCGACGACGACACCGAGATATTCATCGGAACGTTGCTCGACGAGAAACAAAAGGACGGGGAATTGGTTGACACCTTCGTAAAAAGGTTCCGGAACAAGGTGATGAACTGTCGGGACCCGATCACTGAGGAGTTTATTCTTCAGACTTGCCACAACAACCTCGCATTGGACGTGTTGGAGGCAATGGGAACGGCACCGTCTAACACTTGGAAAGACTTGAAGGTGCGCGGTGAACAAGCCGAACGCTTCCTCCGAAGGAAGAAGGCCGAGAGGAACCTACCGACGGCTAATCCTCTGAACTCAAACTTCGCCTCTCGTGGTAAGGGCAAAGCACCTGCAGCTACTGGTGGTGCTAATCAAACGTCACAACAGCAATCCCGAAGGTAGCAAAAGATTTCGGACCCGAGACTCAAAAAAGAGTATTCCTTCAAGGACGAAGACGTTCCAGCCATCTTCGAATCCCTCCTTGGAGGCAACAAGATCAAGCTACCACCTATCGCAAATCAGGAGGAAGCTGACAATACTACGGATCCGAAGTACTGTGCATACCACAGAAGGATCCTTCATCCCACCAAGGATTGCTTCGCTCTCAAGAATAGCATCCAAACCTTGGTTGAAGCTGGCGTCATAACGCTGAGATAAGCCAAGTGAGAACGGCAAGACTCCGACAAGTATAAGAGTATAAACTGCTTCTCAATCCTCCGACCGGTATAAGAGGTTAAACTGCTCCCTGATACTCCAACATGTATATGAGTCTAAACTGTTTCATTTCTTTCACGGGAAGTTCCTGGAGAATTTTTATATGTAATATTCTTAAGGATAACCCGGTCATGTAACTGAGTACAATGTCGGACCTAGTTCCACAAGGGAAGCTGGGGGTGGATTATTCATGTATCGGGAAGTTCCCGAAAGAATACCACGGGTGATATTCTTAGGGATAACCCAATCACTATAAAAGTGATAAGTAAAACATCCACATTTAAACTCTAAATGTCGGAATGTTTTCCATTATTGTTATCAAATTCACTAATTCTCATGAGTTATCTTGTTGAGACGAGATTCGATCCTTTTGACAGATTAATCTTTCCTCACAAAAATCCCCACTGATCAAGTCAATTGACGGTGGGTCCACTAAATTTTCTGTCCGCCAATTTATGGCAATTTCCAAAGCTTGACGTGTTAAGTCCTGATTACTTAACGTCAAAACCCTTCTTCGAGTGGCTAGTACAAACCAGTATTTCTACTGCTACTTGTATTCCACTCCCTTTGCTTTCAGGTCAAACCTATAGAAGTTAGGGCCAAAACTAAAATCCCCTCTCGATTCCTCCAATGAATGAGAGGTCCATTTTCAAATCGAGTGATCAAACCTTCCTACAGTTAGGGTCATCTCAAACTCCTGCTTGGTCAAACCTTCCTACAGTTAGGACCAAAACCTCAATTCACTCTCGATAAACGAAGAATTCACCTTTAATTCGGTAATCCAACATTTCGACAGTTAGGATTATCCGAATCTGTCCGATTCTCGGAGTGGAGATCCCACTTCTAGTTTTTTTTGCGCTGGAAATAGAATATAAAATTCTTCCTTTCCAGAATCAAGGAATAGAATATAAAATTCTTCCTTCCTTGCATTCGGGTTCACCTTCACCCTAAGAGAAGACCGGGAAATAGAATATAAAATTCTTCCTTTCCCACACCAACCTTTTCCAAAAATTTATCAATCTAGGATTCATCATAGGAAGTTTATCCCGAATCTTAAGCAGGGATAAGTCTGCGCCTAACACGCGCTGCCGGTTTAGTCTTTCTCCGTAGAAAAAGACACCAGAGTTCGATTCTGGGGTATTCTATCCTGAAACCTAAGCAGGGATAAGTCTGCGCTTAACCCGCGCTGCCGGTTAGTTCTTAACCGTTAAAAAGAACACCCGCCCACATATTTAACATTGTGGCAGGTTGTTATTAATAACACCAAAATCCATGCCTTACACGCATGGGGAATTTCATCCTGAATCCTAAGAAAGGATATGCCGACGCCTAACACGCGTCGTCGGTTTAGTCTTTTTCCGTAGAAGAAGACACCAGAGTTCGATTCTGGGGTATTTTATCCCGAAGCCTAAGTAGGGATAAACCAACATCTAACACATGTTGCCGGATAGCCTATTCCCGTGACAATAGCGAAGTCTACGTACTCGAAATCGTAGCGCCAAGTCTAAGAGAATTCACTCTCTTAGCACAACGTCACATGCGGAACGGATTTAGACAATCCGCATGCTAGCCCGACTCAAACGGTAGTCGATAAAGGCTTATCAAATCCGTTGAAGACTGGGGGTTAGCCAAAAATCCTAAAGTCAATACCTAACACGTATCGCCGGGTAGCCTATTCCCGTAACAATGGCGAAGTCTATGTATTCGACGTCATAGCACAAAGTCTCAGAGAATTCACTCTCTTAGCACAACGTTATATGCGGAACGGATCTAGACAATCCGCGCTTATCAAACCCGTTGAAGGCTGAGAGTTTGCCAAAAATCCTATAAATACGAGAGTCACTGACGCATCAGCTTCATTAGTTGGTCTCGTGACTTGAGCATCCAACGACATTCGAAACCCTAGGTCAACGCCAATCAACGCGTTGCGATCAAAAAGTCAATGTACAACGTTCAAAACCCTAAGGTCAACGTCGGACAACACGTAACCCTAGGTCAACGCCAGTCAACGCGTTGCGATCAAAAAGTCAACATACGACGTTCAAAACCCTAGGGTCAACACGTAACCCTAGGTCAACGCATATCAATGCGTTGCAATGAAAGAATCAATACTTCGAAAAGTATACGAGTATAAACTGCTTCTTAATACTCCAATAAGGTATACGAATATAAACTATTCCCTATTGTTGGTTGAGAAGTTTCTAGAGAATATTTTTCTAAAAATATTCTTAAGGATAACTCAACAACACTACGCCGGACAACGCGTCGTAAATAAAGACTCAACATTAACGATCGATGGTCAGTTCTATGTTGAACCAGCAAACACGAGCTAAAAGATCAGAAAATCAGGAATCGACTTCAAGTTTAAAATTCTGACAACGGTCAGACAATAAATGCAGCACCGGAACCCTTACGGACATTCGACAAAGCACCGAATAGCCTGAAGGATTGAAAGAATCAAGAACAGAAGCCATTCCAAGGTCCCGTTACACCGACTGAAGGTTGGGACAATCATATCCAAAGCATTCCAGACTCTTCTATAAAAGAACGAGACTGAAATACTTTGGAGGGGGTATCTGTAGGCGTATAAAACTGCTTATGGGTCCCTTAACACAGCTCGGCATGACGATTCGACAAACCAACGAACCATCGGGTGACGTATCTAAACATGAGCGTTAATCCGCAACACCGAAGCCAAGTGACACGCAACGAAGCGGATTAACGAGGCGACGAGGCTAACGAACCGCACGAAAACAACAGAATACATCCACTCGCGTGCGGAATTAAGCTAACGGTTCGGTGAGTCAACGAGTCATCCAACTGTATAACAGATTCGAACTCGAACTCCAAGGCGGATTTACTACCAAATCGGGATCCGGACTGCCAAATCAGAGTCCAGATCAACAATAAAACTCAGATAAACCGTGAAACCGGAAAACGGACACAACGGCACACCCAGGAGAGCTCGGCCAAAACCGAGCCACCTCTAGGTGTCTCGGTGGCCGAGCCACCTAGGTGGACGGGCCACCTAGGTGCCCGGGCACAGTTCAGAGCCTATAAATAGATCTGGATGCTCATTGTTTTGGAGGTTGGAATTTTGGAGCCGAAACTCTGCTGGATTGAGAACTCACCCTCGAATTTTCAACTTAGAAGACTCGAACTTCCAGATCTTGTTCTTGGCGATCATCCACGCCAAATGAGGCAGGAGTTTGAGAGAGATCAGATCTGAGATCTACACGGTTTTCCTCCGGATCAAAGCTTGGCCTTTGATCCCGAGAAGAGTCTCGATTTCGCTTGGTCGATTTCGATTACTAAATGCTATTATTTCCTTGGCGAAATAGTACCCCCGGCTGTTATTTCCTTCGTGAGATAACACCCGTCATACCGTGTAGATCCGACCGGATCAAGATCGCGCGGTGGTCCACGGATTAACCCCGGCACAGGCAAAGAACCCACACAAGCGAGAGACTGCAAAACAGGATCTCGTGATTCGTTCGATAAATAAGGAAAGTTGTAATTTTCATTTTCTTTTGATCTCGTTGTAACCGGATCTTATAAAAAGACCGGATCTTTGTAACCGATAAACTGTTAACAAAGAAATCAATGGAATCAATGAGTGCAATTTTTCCCGCGAACAATAAGTATAATCATGGTGTAACCACAGAGACTGGATTTTTATTTTTGTTCTATTTATGCTCATATATGCACTTAATAACTCTATTTCCAGTATTTACGTTCTATTTTAAATCCATGAATTCATGTCGTTATTCTTTCAGTTATCTGACTTTATCTATTTAATTAGTAATGGCTGATAATACATCATTGAGTGGGAAAGATAATAAAAAAGGCAAGGGGGTAGTTCCATCACCTTCCCAACCACCTCAACCCCACAGCCTGTGCATCATGGCGATGGCGAGTATTTTCCATTACAACAGTCGTACTTTGTACAACCACCTCAAGCATACCCAAATATGTCATTCCATGATAGCAGCTACTTTCCAATGCACCATCATCTGGGGTCATATACGAACATGTTGAATAATCCAACTTTGCCTCCATAATTTCACAGTCCTAATCTTAGTGGGGTGCAGCTTTCTCCCACTAGTGGTAATGGTTCAACTCCCGATTCAGGTTCCAAACGGGACCTCGTAGAAGAAGGGGTAGAAACGCTGCCAAATCCAAAGAAGAAGAGGAAAAACACCACACCCAAAAATAATGCTGAAGCTGGTGGTTCTCAAGGGACCAAACATTTATTCTGGGATTCCCATTATGATGATGAGCTCATTCCTTTTCTTACCGACTTAGTAAGAAAGGGTTACAAACCCGACAAAAGTTTTAAGAGAACCAATTTTCATATGGCTTCTCAACACATTAATGGGATGTTTAACATAGTTTTTAAATGGGATAATGTCATGCACCGCATAAAAACTCTACGAATAAGATTTCATGATATGAAAACTTGTCGTAATCTTAGTGATGTCAGATGGGATGATAGTATGAAGACTGTCATCATGGATCCTGAATGTTTGGATAGGTGGATTGAGGTAAATAAACTCTGGTTAAAGAATAGATTTATTTTTTATTTCTTTTGTTTTTATCATTGAATTAATTAAAATATACTTTTTCAGGACAAGTGCTTTAAGAATGCTAAGCTTAGACAATATGTCAATAAACCCTTGAGGCATTATGATGATCTCGCCCTTATCATCGGGGATGATCAAGCTACATGACAATTTGCTAGTGATGCTTAAAAAAAGTTTAGCCGTAGTGAGACCATAAATCTTGGAGATGAGGCGAACTCACCAACGTATTCTCCCCAATCTACTCAAGTACACATTTTAGATGATGAGGACACTCCTCCTAATGAAGCACTCAACACATCAAGTTCTAAGGCTAAGTCATCCTCCGTCAAGGTAAAGGCTCGTAAGACCAGCCTAGATAGTGAGATCATGCTAAAAATGGTGGATACAATAGATGTATTTAGCACCAACATGAAGTGTGTAAATATGCATTGGACCGAGAATTTATCCACGGTCATATATGCTCATTCACATGACTTTGATGTTGCCAAGTTAGATAGATACTATCGTCACCTCTTTATGAATGAGCATGAATCAAGACTATTTATGGGCATATTTTGGTTGGTCAGAAGGAGATGATTGAGTCATTTTTCAACAAAGAGGGTTGAAGGGCCTATACATTATGGGTGTTCGTGGTATTTTATGATTATCAGTTAAGCACATTTATGTTTGAAAACTTTTTTAATTATGGTTGAAGACTAATATTGTTTGGTTTAGAGACACTACTTTTATGAGATTATGTTGATTTTGTGGTTGTCGAATAGCATGACAATGACTAATATTATATTTATATTGTAGTAAATAGTTATTTGCTTCTATTTTGTAATATTACCTTTCGTAGTGTGAATATTATGGTGTACTAACATTTAAATTAAACTTGTGACTGCAGGATATTTATAAGTCACCATACAATTTACTAAGATGCAAGCAACCTACAATGTGCACACATTCTACTGGATGGTTATTGCTCTGGGTGTTTTGTGAAGTAAGTTTTCATGAAACGAGTTTACATTAGCGACTTTTGGAATTTTAGGCTATGATGACTGTCATAATATCTGAGATTAGCAACATGTAATATTTATTGATATTGTATTGGATGGCTAATGATGATGATATTGATCAAATTCTGAACCCTCAGCAAAAATCAGTAGCCACCTGCTTATTACTTGATGTTGTTCATGTTAGATATAGGTGCCCTGCAGGTAATTATTGTATATTGTAACAAGACCTATATGTATATAACATCATTGTTCAAAATGATAGTATGCTATTTTGGTCAAATTTATCTGATGTTCTAAATATACAGATAATGTCCTTAGAATAAATACTAGACTATCAGATATTTCGGATAGTGATCGTAATGAAGAGATCTGATTAGTCGGTAACGTATATTCTAAAATGTTCCTAGTTGATGAAGTGTTGAGACAGGATATCATCACTTTGGTTAAAACTAGTGTATGCTCTATTTCTCCTTTTGAAGGAGATGATCAATCTCTTAGATCATTGATGTGAGACATCAAGATACAGTATACAGGTGACTCATTAGTGAATGAGTTGACTGAACGACTCACCGAGAACATCTAGTTGGTAATATACTTAACTGTCAAATAGAAGTTCTCAAGTGATATAGTACATAGTAGTCTCTTGACCTGAGACATGAGTGCAATATCTTATATGTTAGTAAAGATGTATTTAGACTTTTACCTAACCACAGTTCTTATTGAATTGTGCATAACGGTTCTTGTTAGGTACATCACGAGACATAAGTAGATATTGAGATGCCAAGAAAGGATTCGTCTCTCCTAGTATAGGGGTTGATGTCATAAGATTATTTGATATAACTATAACCTGGAAATCCTTGGCCAAGGTGAATAAGATAAACTGAGTGTCAGTTTGATCTTATAGGTTATGAGTTTAATATCAATAAACACTAATCAAGCTATTAGGGTTTGACAGTTTGCCACACCCTAGGCTCAATAGTTTGACATGGTTTGACAAAGAGACCGGACTGTACAGTATTATCATTGAGTGGTCCTGATAAAATTGGATAAGCATTTTGCAGACCTTTATCACAACTTATACCCGGGTGGTCTTCATGTGTAGCTAGCACCTCTGTTGTACTTATGGATATGATCCACTACCAAGTTTTTTAAGTTAGGCCCTAGAGTCACACCAAGTGCGTACTTGAATCCTATGAAACACAATTTATGGAATGATGCGTATGATTGATACGCATACATGATTTTTTCCGGATACACATAAACGGTTATGTATATCGGTAAAATTGGAATGCTATGTGCTTAGGAAATGAATTCCAGTATTTTTCTCATAAAGTTAACTTTTTGGTCAACAGTTGACTTTTTGGTCAAGAGTTGACTTTTGGTCAACTCTTGATTTATTTGGTCATATAGTGACTAATTAGTTAAAGATTAGAATAATACTATATACCGTATTTGTGAAATACTGTATTAGTAATATTGATTTGGTATTCTCATTTATGAAATACACATACCATGTATAATGAGTCATGAGATGAGTCATTTAGTGGTATGGTTTGAGCACATGGTTTATTAGTACATGGTTTTGAAATGTAATGATTCATGAGATGATTCATTGCATGACTCATTAGATTAATCATTGATATTTGATGATTCATTGCATGACTCATAGGATGAGTCATTCATGTCATGAACAAATTTCACTCTATAAATATGAGCTCTCTCTCTTCATGAAAGGCTAATGAAAATTAAATTTCCATAAGAGAAAACTAGAGAGCTATACCTCTTACTAAACTCTAGCAATCTTTGAGTAAGAGGAAGTAGTAGGATTTTAAGAACCCCGGGGTGGATATCTTGCCTTGTGTCTTAAGAAGACTCCGATTTTATCAAGCTCACTTGAAGACTTGGAGATCCACTACAAGGAGCAAGAGTTAGGGGTTGTTCGATCTTCCATCGAATCACTCTTCAAAAGTATGACTTTATAACCCTTGTATGCTTTCTTTAATATAGGGATCATGTTAGATTTAATTAGGATAGTCCTATTTTATATTTAATGCTCTCTACATGCTTAGTAATTTTATACATATAATATTCCGTTGCGTATTCAGCATGTAATTAGCACGAATTTCCAACAGTTCATTGGTACTTGATGTTGTTAGTCTGCATATGCTATTTTTGGTTGGCTTTGTGAGCATATCTTCTGTTTGTGTTCAGTTTAGTGTGCATATGCTAGGTTTCTATATATTTTGTGCTCAAATTTTTTTGGCACATATTGCCTTTAAATATTGTTGTTGGCTGGTGGTGTTCTTGCCTGGTACTTGAAGTTGTTGTTGGCTGGTGTTGTTGTTGTTGTAGACGTCTAAAAACATCTATAGGTATCCACACACATCTTGAGACAGAGAGAAGGTGATGAACGTCATTATCTAAGTCAAAGAGGATTATCCGATGCCAACTAGCGAATCAATGAACTATTGATGACGTGGCCCGCACACTCACCGGCCACCACCAAGTGGTTCGTGTGCTCATCGGCCACCAAATCGGTGAACCAAGTGGCCCGCGTGCTCACTGGCTACCACCAAGTAGCCCGCACGCTCATCGGCCACCAAATCAGCAAACCAAGTAGCCCGCATGCTCATCGGTCACCAAATCGGCGAACCAAATGGCCCGCGTGCTCACTGCCCACCATCAAGTGGCCCGCACGCTCATCGGCCACCAAATCGGCTAACTAAGTGGCCTGTGCGCTCACCGACAATTCCGCGCACTCACCACCTAGTTCCAAGCATCCTGCGTACTCACCAGCCACCGTCAAGCGATCCGCGCGTTCACGAAATGTGCGAAGCTAATCGAGGAAGCGTACCTGTTGGCGAAACAATGAAATACACATAAACGACGGAACGAGTCAAACCCAAGAAAACCAAGAAAGCCTCTGGCAGCCGGATTGCGTCAAAACGATCCGGTCGAGCCAGTGGCTCGGCCGAGCCAGTGGCTCGGCCATGGTCGAGTCACCAAGTGGCAGTTCGGCCAGAATCAGTTTTGTTTCGGTTCTTTTTATGGATTCTTTTGGGATTTGTGTGTTCCTGGACGTTCCAACTGATCTGATACTATGGTTATACAGTTGTTAACTGAAGATAAAAAGAAATTCATCATTCTCATCCAAATAACCGCATCTGAGGCCTATAAATACAAGCCAAAGGCCTCCATTTTAGAGGCGGGACATCAAGAGGGCGAAACGCTGCCGAATTGGAGAGTGGAGCCACGAATTTACAACAAGGGTTAGCAGATCTTGGCGATCTCCTGTGCTTAAAGAGAGGAGTTCGAGAGATTCGAGACCTGTCCCCTATTCCTCCCGATTTAAGCTTAGTCTTAAATCTCGAGAAGAGCAGTGATCTCGCTTGGTCGAGATCATCGCTGCAGCGATTACTTCCTTCGTGACGTAAGAGCTTTGATCACCAATCTGTCAACCGGATCTGATATGCGGCGATCCACGGATATTAACGTCCCCGGCATAGGCAAAGTTCTCATGCAAGCAGCGAGTGATAAACGTCCATTGCGCTGTTTGACAAGAGTCGTATTTTTGTATTTTCATTGTATAAAGAGATCTTATAAAAAGATCAACTTTTTATTTGAGTTTATTGTAAACGATTAAAGTTGTAATAGATTCAATCACAATGAAAACAGCGATTTTTGACCCAAACAAGCTGGCCACCACAGTGGGAGCTTTAATCCGGCAAGTGGTGGTTCACGCCGGTTACAACCCGGTTTGGTTCGGTTCACACGCGGTTCGGTTTGATTCGCACCCGGTTCACCTCCCGCAGTCCCGTTTAAGCCTCTGACAGCCCCTGTTTCTGTCCCGATGAATTCCGCACTTCCGGTGAAGCCTCACGACCATGGAGACTTGTCCTGTTTCAAGATGAGGATGACGGATCGCCTGGGTCCTTTGCACGAGGATCAAGGCAAAGTTCCGATCAAAGAATGCTTGGGTCCGGTGACTGAACCCCGAGCAACCACTCGAGCTGGGGGTCGCACACACCCTCGTAACAAGTCAGAACCTTCCTATAATAGGAAAACCCCTGCACTTGACCGCCTCGGACGATGAATTGAAGTCCAAGAGCCCGTCAAGAGTTCGCGCTCCCAAAAGCGTAGCTCTAAATACGTGACTCTTAAGAACGCCAATAAGGCAGCAAGCTCTCAGAAGGAAATATGTTCGTCAGACGACGACGTTATACCTGAAAAGTCGTGCCAACACACGATATGTTGCTCCGGTCATATGACCGACGAGTTGTACTATCGGGCTGGGGGTACGAACAAGTCTCGGAAGAGAAATACCCGAGAAACAGAATCTCACTGCCCGTACGCCAAACTAATTAGGGCAGTATTATCAGCGTGTAGCTGCCCCAAGACCGCTCCACAGAGGGTCTCGGTATTTGAGAGGATCTCTTACAAAGAAACTAAGTCTAAGCCAAGACGTTTCCGTAAGAAACAATCGTCCGTTCAAGGTGACGAACTTCCGGAAGTTACAATAAATATGGCTGATAAGGGAAAGTCAATTCGACCTTCTAGCTCTGACCCGCTTATATCGCATCATCTAACTCGGCTACGCGCAGGGACCACTAGATGCAGGGATTACCAGAGAATGCAGAGGGGATTATCCTCGGATGATGAAGCATCGGATACTAACTCTGCAGTCGCTTCTGACAATACGGTATCTAGCCCAGGATAATCCCGCGAAGTGTTTATGATTAACACTGAGGAAGTAACTAAAATGGTTGAGGATGCCTTGGCCAAGCAAAAAGAGAACTTCAAATTCGAAATGGAAATGGCTATGCGGCGGATGAGGGAAGAGCATGACCAACAGATCCGAGACTTGTCAAATCAGCTAGGTGAATCCAGTCGTCGCAACAATGTTAGCCAAACAGCTAGCGATTCAGATGTGGATGAATATATCAATGCTGATGACCCTCCCGTTGACCAGAATGCTGGGGGTGGTCCCACTAAAAACAACGACGCTGGGGGTGGTCCCACCAATGATGACAACATCGGGGGTGGCCCCGTTATTCCTCTTAAGAATCGTCCAAAGCCCGATACGAGCGAGGATGAGAAAATGAAAGATCTCGAGAGCAAAATCAACGCTCTAATGTCTGCTCGAAAGGTGAAAAGGACTGGCATTCCATGACCCTATCCAAGAGAGTGGGATTCAATAGCATACCCGGCGAAGTTCAACTTGATTAACTTCACGCCGTTTGACAGGAAGGGTTCGCCCACTCAACATCTGATCTACATCAAGTCCCACTTGGGTATGATCTCCGGCAATAAAGCTTTGATGGTTTGGTCATTCGTTGGCACCCTTCGCAGACCCACCTTCGATTGGTACCACCGTCTCAAGTCTGCAAGCATCAACAGCTGGGACGACCTGGAGAATCTGTTCCTCGCTCACTTCTTTGATGATGATGCCGAGGTGTCAATCAGAACACTCTTCGATGAGAAACAAGAAGACGATGAGACAGTCAACGATTTTGTCAAGCGCTTCCGGAATAAAGCGATGAACTGCCAAGATCCGATCACAGAGGACTTGATCCTCCAAACCTATCACAACAACCTCTCTTTGGACGTATTGGAAGTTATGAGAGTAGCACCCTCCAATACCTGGAAAGAGTTGAAGATGTGCGGAGAGTGGACCGAACGTTTCCTCCGAAGGAAGAAGACCGAGAGGAGACAACAGACGACTAATCCTCCGAACTCGAACTTCGCCTCCCGTGGTAAGGGCAAGGTACCTACAGCAGTTGTCGACGTTAATCAAATGTCACAACAACAACCCCGAAGGCAAAAAAAGACTTCGGATCCGAGACTCCAAAAAGAGTACTCTTTCAAAGACGAAGATATTCCAGCCATCTTTGAGTCCCTCCTTGAAAATAACAAGATCAAGCTGCCACCTATCGCAAATCAGGAGGAAGCTGATAATACTGTAGATTCGAAGTACTGTGCATACCACAGGAGGATCCTTCATCCTACCAAGGCTTGCTTCGCTCTCAAGAATAGCATCCAAACCTTGGTTGAAGCCGGCGTCATAACGCTCAATTAAGTCGAATGAACACTCCGACAAGTATAAGAGTATAAACTGCTCTTTTTGACACTCCAAAGAGTATACGAGTATAAACTGCTTCTCGATCCTCCAACCGGTATATGAGGTTAAACTGCTCCCTAAAACTCTAACAGATATATGAGTCTAAACTGTTTTCTTTCTTTCACGAGAAGTTCCTGGAGAATGCCATGCTTGGTATCCTTAAGAATAACCCGGTCATCCAACTAAGTACAATGTTAGATCCGGTTTCACAAAGGAAGCTGGGGGTGGATGATTTATGTAACGGGAAGTTCCTGGAAGAATGATACATGTAATTTTCTTAGGGATAACCCGATCATTACGGACAAAGTGATAAACACTAAACTCCCACTGTGATTTTCGAATACTCTTTTGCTGAGATGAGACTCGATCACTTCGTTAGATCAATTTTTCCTCACAAACCTCCTATTTAAATTCCCACTACGTCTGTGCACTCAACACTCCCATCATTAGAGTCTGGACATAGTACTCAGAATTTTAATCTCCTAATCATTGATAATTGTCAAACCCCTCTGTGTTAAGTACTTGTCACTTAACACTAGGAATCCCCTTTGAGTGATTTGTACGAATCAACACTCCCACTATGATTTGTACTCCCACTCCTACTGTCTACCTGGTCAAACCTTCCTACAATTAGGACCACAATCAAAATCCCCTCTCGATTCTTTCAATGAACGAGGGGTCCACTTTTTCGAGTGATCAAACCTATAAAAGTTAGGGTCATCTCACACTCCCACTCTCACTTGGTCAAACCTTCAAACAGTTAGGACCACAACCAAAATCCCCTCTCGATTCTTTCCATGAACGAGAGGTCCACTTTCAAACCGATTGGTCAAACATTCCTATACTTAGGATCACCTTATACTCCCGCTTGGTCAAGCCTTCCTATAATAAGGACCAAAACCACAATTCACTCTCGATAAACGAGAAATCTATCTTTAGTTCGATAATCAAACCTTCCGACAGTTAGGGTTATCCGAATCTTTTTTTATTCTCAGAGTGGAGATCCCACTCTTGGTTTCACCTTCCCGGATTCTTGAAGTAGAGATCCCACTTTGAGTTTCCTTTTGTAACTGGAGATAGAATATAAAATTCTTCCTCTTCAGCTTTGGGAGATAGAATATAAAATTCTTCCTCTTCAGCTTTGGGAGATAGAATATAAAATTCTTCCTCTCCCGCATCGGGTTCGTCTTTGCCCCAAGAGAAGATACCACTTTTTCAACTCCCAAAATCCGTGCCTCACACGCACGGGGAATTTTATCCTGAATCCTGAGCAGGGATAAGCCAACGCCTAACACGTGTTGCCGGTTTAGTCTTTTACCAATTGAAGAAGACACCAGAATACCAATCTGGGGTATTTTATCCTAAAGCCTAAGTAGGGATTGTAGGCTGTCTAAAAATCACAATAGATAGCTGATCCCTATCAAGCTTCAATAATAAAAGTTACAATCAGATGACTTTCAAGCCAACAAACGAAAGCTGCAAATGGAGGACTTTTCACATAGATCGAGATTACAAATCAACAAACGAGCAATAGTCTTCGCAACGCTATAATAGAAGAGGTTACAAATCAACAACCTCTTCCAAACGCAGAGTCCACCTCTGTGCTTTTCAACTCAAAACGCACACGGTCTGTGCGTTCTTCAGCAGACACACAACTCTGCGTCTCAAATCCAAGACGCAGAGTTAAGACTCAGCGTGCAAACGGCCCGTGCGTCTTCACTTTCCAGCGAGCAAACAACTCTGCGACGCAGAGTTAAGGCTCAGAATGCAAGCGGCCTGTGCGTTTCCAATCTTCAGCAAACATTCAACTCTGCGTCTCAAGTCTAAGACATAGAGTTAATGCCCAGAATACAAATTTAGGCATTTGACTCGTTCAAACACGAGCTGAACGGCCTCAAAACCATTTATCCCACGTTTTAAGGGATTTTCGCCCACTTAGGAGCGGATTTAGGGGTTGGTTACACCCCTTATCCCCCTATAAATAACTACCTTACTCAACCGAGTAAAGGGGTTGGATTTTTTGGCATCAAAACCGCACAAAGGCAGTTGATATCAGATTTTTTTTGGGTGTGGAGGCTGAGATTTCTGGAGACTAAGGAACTGCTCGGTAGTTAGGAGGTCAAATCTTGGAGAATTCTTCATCAACCACAAATCTACTTGGCTATTAACCGATTATTCGGTTTTCAACAACTCTTTTCAGAGTTTTTAACTCATTCTGAGTTCTTAAACTCATTAAGAGTTCTAAATCAAACTTGTCACACAAGTTAATTGTTCTCGTGAGATAGGACGGTCCGATCGTCAACGGAGAGCAAATTCAACGCAGGCATTCGAAGGAGGCACTCCATCGCCACCGTGAAGAAACCAGTTTTTAAACAAATGGGAGAATTAAATTCATTCTCCTCTCTTTTATAATCAGGAAATCTAATTGTAACTGAGATCAAAGGAATACAAATCAATTTTCCTTCATTTCTTTTACTGCAAATTTTTTTACGAATAAAAGATGGCGACTCCGCTGGGGACTAGCTTCTCTGACGAGGAAGTGGTGTCGCAATTCAACGTCCACCTCACTAGAACCACAGTCAAAACTCTCATCATAGAGTTCGACCAAGCCAAGTACGAGGAGGCCCTCTCCTCTGGATCAGTTAGCCCTAAGGCTAGGCGCGACACTCGCAAGATCTCCAAGGAGGTCTTAACTACTGCCGAGATGCCGAAGGAAGTCCTCTCCTTTGGCCAAAATTCCAAACTCGTTCAACGAGTTGAAGACTCCACACCCACACCAACACGGCGTGTAATAGGTCATAAGAGGCCTATGACGGAGGAAAATCCAATCAACGCCGACGACGTTGCCGCCAAGGCGTTGAAACAAGCCAAGAAAAATGTCGCTCGACAAAGGAGAAGATCTATACGACGAGCGCACTTGCGGAACAGCCAATCTCTCGCCCAACGCGAAGACTGCGTTTCTGAGCCTCTGTCCGAACCCTGTGTTTCTGTTCCAGAACGCACACTTCGTGGTAACGAGCCCGATTATGAGCCTCATGTGATCCAACTTAAACACGGCCCTCAGGGCTGCGTTATTCAGTCCAGACGCACACCTCAAGAGTGCGTCTCAAAAGAAAAACATGACTCCCAAAGGCATGTTCAATCAAAACACGACCCACAGGGGTCTGTTCCACCAGCTAAACATAGGCTTCGGCCTAATGTTTATAAACCAAAATGTGGCCCTCGTGTTTCATCTCAAGAACACGATATGGTCCGTCGAGTTCAAAAGAGTCGGCATGGATTCAAAATCCATGCCCAACAAGAATCAGTTCTACCCACTCAGGGGCAAGAAGGTCTATCTCCATCATCATGAGATTCTTCCTAAGTCTCTGATTTGCGTGAATTGCTGTCAAGAAGAGGACCTACACAGTAGACAGATCATGCCTGCCAATGTGAGCGGCTCATCTCTGCAATTCTTTCGGAATGCCACTGTTGTACATCTGAACCTCGGCAATCTGTGTTCGATAGACTGGCGAATATTGTTAGACCTACCAAACGACAATGTCGCCACAAAAAGAAGGTCTCTGAAATTGAATATCCCGAGGTCACTATCAACATGATCGGCAGAGGAAAAGCTTCGCATCCCGATTCTGATGAGTCGCAAAGAAGTCATTCCCCGACTGTTCGGGAGATTTGTGACGAGTTCGAGGGAGTATACCGGCATACTTGGACTCGCACAGGAACTATCCGCTCGGTTAATTATCAGAAGTTAGCCAAGGGGATTACTTCGGGTGATGACCATTCGGCGATCACCGAATCCCAATCTTCAAGCTCTGTTGGAGCACAAGAGGCTTCTGCTTACATGACGAGAAACCTCGAAGACCTAACTAAGAGAGTTGACGAACATCACGTCATGCTCCAGGCACAATAGGAGACACTTGTCCAAATGAAGGATATGTTGGCCCAGCTCCTTACTGAAAAAGGCCAAAAATCTGAATCTTCCCGGAGGACGACCTCCAAAGGGAAGCAGAAAGCACATGAGCATTCGGATCGCGAAGCTCAAAACATAGAATCTTCTTCCGAAAATGAGAAGAAAATGGAAAGAGAGCTACACCCTCAGTCCTCTAAGGTGGATGAACTAGAAGTTCGCCTCAATGCAATCGCCAACAGAAGTGAACTTCACGAAGAAGAAGTGGTGCGGCCCTATCCTGCTGAGTGGGACACAGCTCCCTACCCACCAAAGTTTAAGGCACCAACCTTGCAACCGTTCGATGGCACATGATCGCCAAATCAGCACATCTACTACTTCAAGTCACAGACTGGAGATGTGGTAGCCAACGACACCATCCTGACCCGTTTGTTCATCGGCACTCTTAAAGGGGTTGCCTTTGAGTGGTTTATGAAACTACCTGCTGGATCTATTAAAAAAATGGGTAGATTTAGAAAGGCTTTTCTTAGCTAGGTTCTTTGAGGATGACACGGAAGTTTCGGTCCTGACTCTTCTCGTCACCAAGCAGAAGAAAAGAGAGTCCGTCAAGACTTACATGGAGAGATTCCGTAGCATGGCATTGCGATGCCCGTCAGGTATGACCCAATCAATTTTGGTTGAAACTTGTAGGCACAACTTACAGACCCAGCTCCTTACTCAGATGGGGGTTGTGGAGTGTCGCTCCTGGAGAAAACTGGTTTCGCAAGGAGAACAAGCCGAAGAAATTGTTGCTCGAGTTAAAGCCGAAGAAGTGACACAACCCAAGCCGCAGCAGCAACACAACCAGCACAATGCTCAGCGGTCTAAGGGAAAAGAGACTTTGGCAGCTGACGCCAACACGCGAGTACCACCGCCTGCTAAGCAAGGCAAGGCACCAAATCAACAAAGAGTGCCCAAGCAGTATTCATTCAAAGAAGAGCATGTGGACACCCTGTTTCAGTTGCTTCGGAAGAACAACAAGCTGCAGCTGCCCGAAGTCAGGAAGCCGGATGAAGCAGGGAAGGTTGATGACCCCAATTATTATCGTTATCACAGGTTCCTGGGACATCCTACCAGAAAGTGCTACGTCTTCAAAGACATCCTGCAAAATTTGGTGAATGCTAACGTGCTTACTTTAAAGCCCGAGCAAAAGACAGTATCCACCAATATGATAGCGGTCCAATTCGGTGACTTCCCTCCGATAGCGACTGCAGATGGCATTGTCCCCATTTGTAAAGGAGAGATGCGCCTGAAAAACGTTGACTTATATAGTCAGGAGGACAGGGGGTTAGTACCCTTCACTACCCCAAAAGGGGAAATCATGTGGGTCCACCCTAATCTGGTTGAAGATCAACAATGGACGAAAACTACGTCCAAAAAGAATGAAGGCAAGGCTAAGTCATCCAACATGATTAGCCCCTCTGTTAATAAGAATGATGATCATCTCAAACCTCTCACTGACTCAGAAGAAGAGAGGATTGCCCTGGCAGCATACCCAGGAGACAACCCTGGCACTCGGTCAGGAAAGGCTTACTTGAGAGACTACAACCACAATGCTCAAGAAGCTGAAGAACAGCCCCAAGACGCAAGGGGTTCTGTACCAAAGAAGTCGGTCGATAAAGGGAAATAAAAGGAGCTACGGTTCAACAAAAATCTTCACCAGGAACTTGGAGAGTCAAGCACTCCTTTCCAATTCAACATCATGGCGTAGCTGGCCAACATACCGGCCAGGATTACTTTATATAAGCTCCTGAGGTTGTCCAAAACTATCAAGGAAGCTCTAATCGAAGCCTTAAAGAACACAGAAAGCTTTATCACTCAAGTCACTCCGATATTTGAAGCTTCTGAAGGCCAATCTTGCCTGCAATGTCTGCAAGCAGCAAGAAGTTTACCCTGCATATCATTTACTCAGGAAGATATGCAGGTTAAACACAAGCACGACAGACCGCTATACTACACATGGTATATCGGATCTTCTAAAATCAGTCGTGTCCAAGTCGACCTGGGTTCAGCGCTCAGCATCATGCCCTACAGAGTCATGCGGGTATTGGGGATCCCTATGCACCGGTTAAACACCACCCAGACCACTATCTTCGGTTTCAACGCCAACAGCACTCGGCCCTTGGGAAAGATCAAACTCAGGTGTCAGATCGGAGATCTTAAGTCCGAAGTGACCTGTTATATAATAGACGCGGACACGTCTTACAATCTATTGTTGGGACGACCATGGATTCATGCAAACCGTATTGTCCCGTCTACCCTACATCAGGTCATGAAGTATGCCAATGATGAGGGAGAGGTTCGAACCCTGATTACAGAAAAGTACCCTTTCCGAGGGGTGGAAAATTTTCACACCGACTCCGTCTTCTATTTGGAATCCCAGGAGAAAGAAGATGTGGACAGCAGTAACGAAGCTGACATTAAACCAGATCCTGAAGAAGATTATCCATGAGAGTTAAACCTCGATGTAATGGGTCAGGATGAGAGCAATAATAATGTACCGAGTGAGGGCGAGTAGTGCATTAATGAAGATTTTATTTTGGCGTACTTGTCTGATGAGTTATCTAATAATGAACAAATAAAGAATAATACTGATGCATGCACCAACGTGTGGCGCACATTATGCGCGGAGGCATCACTCACGTTGCCAATCAAGTCATCCTTTGCTTCAGATGAAGAAGTAGAAGATGCACAAAAGGCTTTCTTCAAAGTCCCGTCCAAAAGGAAAGGGCAGAAGCCGATCCATTTCGGTAAAGTCAAACCTGAACAACTCAAGCGAGGAAGTTCAGAGGAAGATGATGGATTTCCTCAGTTCCATTACCATGAACCTAATTCCGTCCAATTAATGAAACGAATGGGGTATAACTTTAACGAAAAACAGGGTTTGAACTTCGGGAAAAGAAGGCGAACACCGATTCGAATGTCTCTCACTCCCGAAGGAAAACCTCCGGACTACTATCAAAAAACCGGAAGAGGTGTGGGCTATGTCACAACCCCCTCTGTCTCAAAAAATGAAATCAGTAATTATCTGCGTCAGGACCATTCATCCGGAACATCTTCCTGGGAATCCGACGTCAGTGTCAGACCTTTCTTTAAAAGTCTGACTGTGAACATAGTTTCAACTAGTCATCCAGATGAAGATGCAGAGGGTGACGAAGAGTTAATCGAATCAACCAATGATCTTTGGATCAAACGTCTTAACATCTTATGGGATATGCGCTTCGAACAACGTGAACCACCCACTGAAGATAAAGTAATCCAGGTCAACATGGGAGATGAACATGACCCTAAACACATCTTCATAGCTAAAAATTTATCATCATCCGAGAAAGAGGACCTTATATCTCTCATTCGAGAATATATAGATGTCTTCGCTTGGAATTATGAAGATATGCCTGGCCTTGACCCAAAAGTTGCCATGCACCGGCTTAACATTGATCCAGATGCAAAACCCGTTAAACAACAACAACGTCGGTTTCGTCCAGAGATCATGGAAGTAATTGAGTCCAAAGTTAAAAAGCTTATAGACTCGGGTTTTGTCAGGGAGGAACAACACCCGGACTGGGTAGCCAACATTGTTCCAGTCCCCAAGAAGAATGGTAAGGTCCGAATATGCATCGATTTTCGTAACATTAACGCAGCTTGCCCAAAAGACAAATTTCCACTCCCCATCATTGATGTCATGATCGACAATACCTGCAGATATGAAAGGATGTCTTTCATGGATGGATTCTCCGGGTACAACCAAATCAAGATGTATCCTTAAGACGAAAAGCATACTGCATTCAGAACTCCACTGGGGGTGTATTGCTACACAGTAATGCTCTTCGGCCTAAAAACACAGGTGTAACTTATTAACGTGTAATGAATGCCATCTTCCATGAACATCTGCGTAAGAAGATAGAGTGCTACGTTGACGACATAGCAGTAAAAAGCCAACATAAAGGCGATCATCTTACAGACTTAAAGACAATGTTCGACATCATGCGAGCACATCAATTGAAGATGAACCCGACAAAATCGTTCCTTGGGGTATCGAGCGAAAAATTTCTGGGATTTATCGTCACATCCAAGGGAATTTCTCTGATCCAGAGAAAGTACGTGCCATCCAGGATATGCTACCTTCGAAGAATCTCAAAGAACTCAGAGGTTTACAAGGTAGATTGGCCTACATTCGGAGATTCATATCTAATCTCTCTGGGCGCTGCCAATCTTTCTCTAAGTTTATGAAGAAAGGGGTGTCCTTTGTTTGGGATGGAGAATGCCAAAAAGCATTCGAGGAGATTAAGAGGTATCTCACTCAACCGCCAGTTCTCGTGGTCCCAATATCAGGAAAACCATTTCTGTTGTATGTGAGAGCCATGCAACATTCCCTTGAAGCTTTGTTAGCCTAGAACAACGATCAATGTCAAGAGCAAGCTATCTATTACTTAAGCAGAACCATGATGGGAGCCGAGCACCGGTATAACCCGGTCGAAAAAAAATGTCTCGCTTTAGTATTTGTAGTCCAGAAGATGCGACATTACTTGGTAGGACAAACAATTCATGTTATTTCTAAGGTAAATCCCTTGAGAGTTCTGATGATGAAACCATCATCTCTAAATTGCCGGCTCGCAAAGTGGGCCATCCTCATGTCACAATATGACATGCAATTCATGCCCCAAAAAGCAGTCAAGGGTCAAGCGTTGGCAGATTTCTTAGCCGATCACTCGGTGTCAGGAACATCTAAGTTGTATGAAGAATTGCCCGATGAAGTCGCTGAAGCTTGCGTTACTCAAGAAGCTACGCAGGTGTGGAAATTATTCTTTGACAGCGCATCTAGAGCAAACCCTCATGGAGCAATTACCGTGGGAGTAGGAGTGGTTTTCGTCTCTCCGAACGGTCACGTGATCCCAAGAAGATTTTCCATGATCGAACCCTGTACCAATAATGTAGCTGAGTACAATGCTTTGCTATTAGGAATGTAATTTGCTGAAGAACTTAATATTCAACATCTTGAGGCTTACGGTGATTCTCAGCTAATCGTAAATCAAGTCCGAGGAGAATACGAAGTGCGTCACGAGGATCTGATCCCGTACTACTTCGCAGTGCTAAAGCAAGCTAAGAAGTTCAAAGGTTTCTTTATTGAATATATTCCACGAGCTTAGAACGCTAATGCAGACGCTTTAGCCTCGTTGGTAACTTCACTAGCATTGCCATCAGGGGCTGAAACAATGATTCCAGTCACAGGACGCAAGCTATACTATTCCAAGATTCCTATAGAGGAAAGTTCAGACAAGACAATAGCAGGAGAAGTCTGTACAACCTCCATGGAGCTCGAATATAGAGATTGGCGATTCCCGTACATTGACTATGTCCTGTACGGAATTTTACCCGACGATCCTAAAGAAGCGATCGCTATCAAAAGAGAGGCCCTTCGATTCTATTACGATGCAGTTTCTCAAATCTTGTATCGTAAGTCACATGATGGAGTGTTGCTTCGATGCCTTTCTCGAAAGGAGGCAAAAGAGGCCCTCAACGAGGCCCATGACGGAATGTGCAGAGCTCATCAACTCGGGGCCATGTTAGGAGATCGCCTCTGACGAATTGGCTACTATTGACTGAGGATGTTCTCAGATGCAGTTGACTATGCTAAACGTTGTCACGCATGTCAGATTCATGGTGATTTTATCCATCAAGCGCCAGGAAACTTACATCCCACATCTGCGTCTTGGGCATTCGAAATGTGGGGCATTCGAAATGTGGGGGCATGGATATCGTAGGACCAATCTCTCCACCGACTTCCAAAGGGCACCGGTTCATCCTGACCGTAACCGACTATTTCTCTAAATGAGCGGAGGCAATCCCGCTAAAAGAAGTCAAGACAAAGAATGTGATCAAGTTCATCAAACATCACGTCATCTACCGTTTTGGAGTCCCGAGACGAATAGTTCACGACAACGAGACACAATTTGTTAGCTTTGGATTTTAGAGATTTTGTGATAAGTTTAGAATCCAAAGTGTCGTATCTACGACGTATTATCCACCAGCGAATGGTCTTACAGAAGCTTTTAACAAAACCATTGTGAAGCTTCTCAAAAAGTTTGTTTCCAAGAGTCGACGCGATTGGGACGAAAGAATCGGCGAATGTTTGTGGGCCTACTGCACAACAGTGAGGACCCCTACAAGAGCTACGTCGTTCTTTTTAGTATACGGCTGCGAAGCTGTATTACCATTAGAAATCCAAATCCCTTCCCTAATAGTCGCTATCACAGCCAGACTGAAAGAGGAAGAGAAACATCAACGACGCCTTCAAGAACTTGAAGCTTTAGACGACAAGCGACTTCAAGCTCAGCAACAAATCGAGTTATATCAAGCCCGTATTTCTAAAGCCTACAACAAAAAGGTTAAAGAACAGATTTTTAAGAAAGACGATTTAGTTTTGGCCAACAGACGATCCATGGTGATGACGCACAAGACCAAAAGGAAGTTCAATCCTAAATAGGAGGGGTCATTCGTGATAGAATCAGTCTATTCGAATGGAGCTTATCGCCTCATCGATAAAAAAGGAGACAAGCTCATGATGCCAATCAACGGGAAGTTCCTTAAGAGATACTTCCCATAAATCATGTAGCTCCCTTCTTTCTCTTAAACTCCAGTCAAATCAGACTGGGGGTTGTTGATCTAGAGTGTATTTCAGGAATAAAAATTTTCCTGTCTTGTATGTCATCATGTTAACACTACACATCTGACGATTGAAATTTTCTGGAATTATTCTAAGTGATAATAAAGAGAATTTTGATTTTATGCTAAGTTAACACTACACTTATAGCATTTACATTACTTTTCATTGTCCTGAATTAGAATTCAACAAAAAAGATGATGAAAGGTAAAATGATATCATTTTCATTCAATATGGTTAATTTGAATACAAAGTGACGACAATCAAAATGAAAATGATACAAAGCTAAAAGCAATTTAAATCTAAAGTATCAGGGCCCATCAGCCTAAATGACTTGAGCTTAGACTTCAGAGCTGATATGTTCTTCTCACGGGCCTTTTTGACTTCTTCGGCTATCTTGCTCCTGAGCTCCTCCTCACTAGGTGCTGCTTCTGCAATCTCTCGTCGAATCTTATTGGCAGCAAAAATCTCATCGCAATAACCTTGGAGAAGCCCGTCACAGTGAGCAGCTAACCCTTTTATGACTTCCATGTCGTCAGCCAGTTGGGTATTTATCTGAGATAGCTCAACACCCGTGCGAGCAAGTTCTGCTGCAGTATCCCGGATACCCATAGCGAGGCTGCCCATGTCTACTTGTATTTGGAGATGCCTCTCACGCACGCTGGCAATACGAGACTCTTTCTCAGACAGACTCTTCTGAAGAGCCTCTTGATGTTGTACTCTCAACGCTTTAGCCTAAGAAAGGGCCTGATCCACTTATGGTCCTATATCGTCGCGTCGCAGCATTGAAAGGAACTCTAATTCATATTCCAAAATAATAATGCTTTCACGAAAGTGCTCGGTCTACACTACATTTCCCTGTTGCTCGATCTTAGCGAGACACTCCAGCAAATGGGGTTCAAAAACTTTGAAGCTCACTTCCCCAAGACTAACGACATCAATGGTCATTCGCATCCAATGTTCTAATTGCTCGATAAGCTTCCTTAAAGTTTCTAAGCTTGGGGGTGAAGCAATCGGATAAATAAAGAAATTCGCATAATCAGTGCGAATGGGACGATGGACAACTTCAGATGATAATCTTTCGAGCATATTTGATGCAGAACTTTTGATGGTCGACCCCTGCTTGGCCATTGTCATTTCAGGATCGGAAGGAGCGGCTTGAAGCATAGCATCCTCTTTGTTCTCAGGAGGTGCAACAGGTGCGGACTTTATAACATCGCCCATTAACTTGGCTCCCGTGGAATTCTTTGCTGCGACAGGCTTCCGCTTGCGAATTCTCCTATCATATTCGCCTTCCTCCTCAGCGGTAAGAGCCCTCTTCCCTGATGATCTTAAAGAGCGAGGCTCAGGAGGGGGTGCTCCCTCGAGAACTTCTTTAGTAGACTCTTCTTCAAAAGGCTCAGCAGTGGATAATTCCTCTGGGATTTCCTCGATTCCGACCGCCTCTCGTTCGCAAGATAGATAATCCTCTATCCCTGGTAATCGAGTCCTGGTAGAACCACTTCTCGATTTATAAAGTTCCCAGATCTCATTTATACATAAAGTATATACATCATATTATGGGATTTGAGAAGCTTTGTCAAACCAATCGCGGAAGTCAGCTACGGTGGAACAGTTAGGCGGTAAACTGGGCAGAGTGAACTATGCATGAGTTCCTCTGGCAGATGAGAAAAACCAAGCACAAGCCCCTTCATATAGGTTCCCGATGTGAGCTAGTCGCGGATTAGGGTTACCAACATAAAGTTGGTCGTACCCAAATTGTCGAGCAAAACGCGAGGGAACATATGGCTCAATTATACATTTCTCGTCCAGTCGGAAAACTAGATAGCCTACTCTGATAGCAAGAAGCTATTGGAAGATCCCTATATTTAAGAGTGAGGAGCCTTCGAAGACCTTATCGGCAAACTTCAGGCCCTCTTCTTCAGCCCCATCAAAATAAGGGCGGTAACAAAAAAGATCATAATTGTTCCCTAGGGACAAGAGTTGTCTAGCCCGGACTATGTACACAATCGTCCTTGTGGCTGACTCCAGCCTCTGCACAGAAGGCATAGAAGTGTTGCTGTCATGCACAATCCCTGTCATCAAAGAAGGACAATGCAGCACAAACCAAGCCACTAAATAAGTATAGGGCATTAGTGCGCGGGGCTGAAGAGTCTTCCAAACTTTCCTCCTATCTACGCTGATCTCCTTAACATCTAGGAGTTCAGAAACCAGATCACGTAAGCCCCTCTGCAAACAACCCACCATGGTGGAAAGCAGATTCAAAGGTCTTCTGTGAGCCAAAAGAACGGCTGGATATACTACTTCAGCCAAGATAGACTCAACCGGCTTCGACGGCACAACACACCGCTTCAGCCATATCATCAGGAAGCCTGCAAGGAGAGCAGTATCGGAGATAGGAGTCGCGTGCGTTATGAGGGTTCATAACTCTGCGTTTCAATCCCTCAAACGCGAAGGTTACCCTTGCGTTGTAATCATTCCAAACCAAGGATTCACCTTTGTATTTTTAAACATGACACTTACTCCTTAAGTTCATGGATCCTGTCAATAGGGTCTTGTCAAACTTCTGTAGCACTTCAACAGAACCTAAATTGTTTCAGTGGACCGAACTCCCAGCAAGGTTAGTCTTACACTTATGACAACCATCATCCCCACAGAGTTTGAATTTAGCTTACATCACTCCTAATGTGACGATAATTCCTCTGTCAAAGATCAACTTATCGATTCTCATCAATAGAATGATAAGTTTCAAAAACCGTTTAAATCATGGTCAATTTACTAACCCTCCCCAACAGAGTGGTAAATAACCAATCTATCAACTCTCTTCAACAGAGTGATAAAGTTTCCAAACCTTTCTCAAATCACGAATACTGAAATTCGTCGCCTGTGGTAATAAGCACACTTAGCATTTCTCCATAGCGAGACGCTAAGTCTTAAAATCTTGTTCAAACCACAAGTATCACAAGTCATCACTTTGATGATAAACCACTTGGAAATCCTCCCCTAGTGAGATGCTAAGTCTCCTGAGGTCTTGTTCAACATATTTTCCCTGTCATGTTAATATCTCACCTCTGATAGACTCAACTTATCGACTCTCCTCAATAGAGCGATAAGTCCTCAAAATTGCCCCAATCGTAATATTTTTCATGTCACGTTAACATCTCACCTCTGACAGACTCAACTTATCGACTCTCCTCAATAGAACGATAAGTCCTCAAAATTGCCCTGATCGTAATATTTTCCCTATCATGTTAATATCTCACCTCTGACAGACTCAACTTATCGACTCTCCTCAATAGAGCGATAAGTCCTAAAAATTACCCCGATCGTAATATTTTTCCTGTCATGTTAATATCTCACCTCTGACAGACTCAACTTATCGACTCTCCTCAATAGAGCGATAAGTCCTCAAAATCGCCCCGATCATAATATTTTTCCTGTCACGTTAACATTTCACATCTGACAGACTTAACTTATTGACTCTCCTCAATAGAGCGATAAGTCCTAAAAATTGCCCCGATCGCAATATTTTCCCTATCACGTTAACATCTCACCTCTGACAGACTCAACTTATCGACTCTCCTCAATAGAGCGATAAGTCCCCAAAATTGCCCCGATTGTAATATTTTTCCTGTCACGTTAACATCTCACCTCTGAAAAACTCAACTTATCGACTCTCCTCAATAGAGCGATAAGTCATCAAAATTGCCCCAATCGTAATATTTTCCCTGTTACGTTAATATTATACCTCTAACAGTATAAGTCCCCATGGGAACGTCTTTATTTCTCTGCATAGGAATAATAAGAGTTCCCATGAAACCCCCAACAAATCAAAAATTTTTAAAATTATCTTAAATGATAATAAAGGAAATTTTCTAAACTTGGCATTTTTCATATAATTTCATCGTTGCAAGTCAGAACACGACACATGCAATAAATAAGAAAAAGTCAAAATCACTCTCTTCTTATTTTATTCAGAAATATTAAGGAGTGATACAAAAACCTTGTTCTTATCAAACGAAAAGGACAATACATAATTAAGCCCCTGGGCCAGTAAAATTGAAAGACATGAGCCGGGACTTAATAGCAGATAGTTTCTCCTCATGAGCGGCCTGTACCAGTACCTCAACTCTCTTCTTAAGTTCGTTCTCATCCGGTATCGTTGCGATAGCTTCCTTTTGGATAAGTTCGAAATCCTGTACTGACAAACGATAGGTGGCGTAGGTCTTCACACTTTCTAGTGTGAGATTCTTTAAGATCTCTTCTTCCCGCGTGAGCTCAGCTGTTTGCGGAGAAAGTTGCTTGTTTCATTGCGAGATTCATTACAAACTTCAGACGTTTACAACGAATACAAAAATCAGTCTTTTTATAAGACTTTTACACAATAAAAATAAAAAAAGTTTACAACTTTATTAAACAAACGCAGAGATCGTTTATCGGTCTTTTGCTTGCGTGGGATCTTTGCCTGTGTCGGGGTTTATCCGTGGACCACCGTCGATCAGATCTGATTGCTGAAAAATTGGGCAGAGCTTCGTCTATCCGCGAAGGGATCGAGAAACTGTAGCTCTTATCTTGGCGAAGCGAGATAATCACTCTTCTTAAGATTACCACAACGGGATAATCTTAAGGAACGAACCCGGGGAACTGCAGATCTGAAGAATCTCTCTCTCTCTCTTGCGTTAAAGAACTCGATCCGATCTCTCCTCCTCCTCTCTGAAATCCATGCACCTTCAGTCTTCAATCCGGCAGGGCTTCTCCTAATCTCCAAAATTCTAGATCTGAAAAAATAAGGCCTAAGGCTTGTATTTATAGGCTTGAGGGGATAACTGACGGTTAAAATCGCATAAGGGCCCAAATCTGCGTTGGAGACACCTCAGGGTGTCTCAAACTGGTTGGAGACACCCTAGGGCGTCTCAAATTGGTTGGAGACACCCTAGGGCGTCTCAAATGGGTTGGAGACACCCTAGGGCATCTCAAACTGGGCTGAGACACCCTAGGGTGTCTCAAACTGATCCGAGACACCCTAGGGTGTCTCGGCCTTGGCCGGGCCGAGACACCCTGGGGTGTCTCGGGTGGGCCGAGACACCTCGGGGTGTCTCATTCAGGCTGAGACGCCGTGTTATGTACACTTGTTCATTTCCGCCGTAACTTCTTCGTCCGAACTCGGATTTGAGCGATTCAAAGTGTGTTGGAAAGCTAACGAAGAGTTCTATAAGCTCGAATGATTAGATCATCTGTGGAATAAATGAGATACGAAGGGCATTTCGTCTTTTGTAAGTGACACGGGTCTCCCGATCAGGTCGTATCTTTATTATTCTGAAACTCCGTTGCTTCACATAGTTTGCCGATTCACTTCAAGTGTTCGTCGATGTCAATCAAGCTTCTGTGAACCAGATGGTGACGTTCATCGTCTTCTCTTAGCTTTGAGCTGTTCGTGGAGACCTATAGGCAATTTTCGATGCCTACAGATACCCCCTCCAAAGCATTCCAGACTCGTTTCTTTTATAAAAGAGGCTGGAATACTTTGGATATGATTGGTCCAACCTTCGATTGGTGTAAAGGACCTGTAGTTAGCTTCAACTCTTGGCTCCTTCGATTTTCGGTCTATTCGATGCTTTGACGAATAGCCGAAGTCCTTCCGGCGCTGCGTTTATCGTCTGGCCGTCGTTGGAGTCTCGAGTCTACCACCGGTGAGTTGAGTTTGGATCGTGTCATTGAGTTGACTTTGAACTGACTATCTCCGTCATGATATATTGATTTGTGTTGACTTTTTGATCGCAACGCGTTGACCGGCGTTGACCTAGGGTTACGCGTTGACCGGCGTTGACCCTAGGGTTTCGAACGTCGTACGTTGACACAGTTTATACTCGTACGTTTACTGAAGTATACACAGTTTAAGCTCTTAAGGTATTGGAGCACAGCGGTCCCAAGTGTCGGGGTTGCAGGACCAACTGTTAAAGCTGATTCATCTGCATTTGTGGATCTTATTTTAATGTTGTTGGATAATCGAGTCACGAGACCAACTAACAGAGCTGATGCATCGATGACTCGTACTTATAGAATTTTTGGCAAATTCTCAGCCATCAACGGGTTTGATGAGCCTTTACCGACTACCGTTTGAGTCGGGCTAGCATGCAGATTGTTTAGATCCGTTCTGCACATAACGTTGTGCTAAAAGAGTTAACTCTTTTAGTGCTACGACATTGAATACGTAGACTTCGTCTTTCTCACGGGAATAGACTACCCGGCAACGCGTGTTAGGCGCTGACTTATCCTTACTTAGGATTCAGGATAAAAATCCCCAGACTCGGATTCTGGTGTCTTCTTCAATCGGTTAAAGACTAAACCGGCAACGCGTGTTAGGCGTTGACTTATCCCTGCTTAGGCTTCGGGATAAAATTCCCCGTGCGTGTGAGGCACGGATTATGATGTTATTAATAACAACCTGCCACAATGTTGAATATGTGGTCTTTTCTCCTTTTTACGGTCAAAGACTAACCAGCAATACGTGTTAGACATAGACTTTGGGATTTTTGGCAAACCCCGAGCCATCAACGGGTTTGACGTGCCTTTATCGATTACCGTTTGAATCGGGCTAGCATGTGAATTATAAAACCCGTTTCACATGTAACGTTGTGCTAAGAGAATTGCTTCTCTTAGACTTAATGCTATGATTTTGAATACATAGACTTCGCCATTTCTTACGGGAATATGGCATCCGGCAACGCGTATTAGGCGTTGACTCATCCCTACTTAGGATTCGGGATGAAAGTCCCCAGAATTATACTCTGGTGTCTTTTTCAATCGGTGAAAGACTAAACCGGTAACGCGTGTTAGGCGTTGGCTTATCCCTGCTTAGGCTTCGGGATAAAATTCCCCAGACTAGATTCTAGTGTCTTTTTTAATCGGTGAAAGACTAAACCGGCAACGCGTGTTAGGCGTAGGCTTATCTCTATTTAGGAGTTGAGATAAAATTCCCCGTGCACAAAGTGCACGGATTGGAAGTTGGGAATTGTGTCTTTTCTCAGGGTAAAGACGGACTGGAAAATGGAAGAGGAAGAATTTTATATTCTATCTCCCGGCACTGAAGAGGAAGAATTTTATATTCTATCTCCAGTTGGAAAGAAAACTCAAGGTGGGATCTCCACCCCCAGAATCCGAAATGATGAAACTAAGAGTGGGATCTCCACTCCGAGAATCGGAAATATTCAAACGACCCTAACTTTTATAGGATTGGTCATTCGATCCAATAAGAGTCCCTCATTTATTGAGGGGAAATTCCGATTTCGACCCTAACTTTTATAGGTTTGGCTGAAAAAGGAAAAGATGGAAGTCTTTCGTTTATTAAAAAAGAATGACTCGGTCTTAGTCTCAGCTATGTGTAGGTTTGACTAAGTGAGATTGGGAACAATCCTAACTTTTATAGATTTGATTGCTCAATTTTTTAAAAGTGGACCTCTCGTTCATGGAAGGAATCGAGAGTCTCGTCTCAGCAAAAGAGTGTTCGGAAATCACAGTGGGGGTTTAGTGTTTATCACTTTGTTCGTAATTATTGGGTTATCCCTAAGAAAATTACATATAGCATTCTTCTGGGAACTTCCCATTACATGAATCATCCACCCCCAGCTTCCTTCTTGGAACTGGGTCTGACTTTGTACTCCGTTACATGACCGGGTTATCCTTAAGAATATTAGCGTAACATTCTCCAGGAACTTCCCATTAACAGTAGGAAACAATTTAGAGTCATATACCTATTGGAGTATCAGGGAGCAGTTTAACCTCATATACCGATTGGAGGATTGAGAAGCAGTTTATACTCGTATACTCTTCGGAGTACCGCCGTTCTTAATTGGCTTACCCTAGCGTTATAACGCCGGCTTCAACCAAGGTGTGGATGCTATTCTTTAAAGTAAAGCAAGCCTTGGTGGGATGAAGGATCCTCCTGTGGTACGCGCAGTACTTCGGATTCGTAGTATTGTCAGCTTCCTCCTGATTTGTGATGGGTGGCAGCTTGATCTTGTTGTTTTCAAGAAGGGTCTCGAAGATGGCTGGAACGTCTTCATTTCGGATCTGCAGTATCGTCCGCTTCCTCCTGATTTGTGATGGGCGGCAGGTTGATCTTGTTGTTTTCAAGAAGGGTCTCGAAGATGGCTGGAACGTCTTCGTCCTTGAATGAGTACTCTTTTTGGAGCCTCGGATCCGAACTATTCTGCTGTCTTCGGGATTGTTGTTACGACGTCTAATTAACGTCAACAACTGTTGTAGGTGTCTTCCCTTCATTATGGGAAACGAGACCCGGATTCAGAGGGTTAGTCATCGGTTGGCATCTTTCAACCTTCCTCCTTCTAAGGAATTGTTCGGCCTGCTCTCCGCATGCCTTCAACTCTCTCCAGGTATTGAGCGGCTCTACTCCCATAACGTCCAAGATGTTAATGGACAAGTTATTATGACAGGTCTGCAAGACGAATTCCTCCGTGACGGGATCCTTGCAGTTCGTTGCCTGATTGCGAAAGCGTTTGATGAAGGTATTCACCGATTCTCCGTCTTTTTGTTTCTCATCAAAGAGTGTCCTGATCGACACTTTGGCGTCATCATCGAAGAAATGAGCGAGGAACATGCTTTCCAGATCCTCCCAACTGTTGATGCTTCCGGGCTTGAGGCGGCGGTACCAATCGAAGGCGGGCCCGCGAAGGGTGCCAACAAATGACCGGACCATCAGAGGCTCGTTGCCAGAGATCACTCCCAAATGAGACTTGAAATAGATCAGGTGCTGAGTGGGGGAACCCTTCCCGTCGAACGGCGTGAAGTTGATCAGGTTGAACTTCACCGGATACGGGATCGAATCCCACTCTTTCGGGTAAGGACATGGAATGCCGGTCTTCTTTACCTCTTGAGCAGACATTAAAGCATTAATTTTGCTCTCGAGATCCTTCATCTTTTCGTCCTCACCTATATCCTGTTTTGGAGAATTTCCGAGAGGAATAATACGGCCACCCCCAGTATTATTATCTTTGGCAGAACCACCCCCAGCGTTGTTATCTGTAGGGTGTGCATTTGAACCACACCTAGTATTTTTGGGAGGTGCATTGGCCATGATGATTTCGTCCACTTCTGGATCGCTGTCAACTACGGCGTGGATTCAACTAGCTGATTCGACAAAGCTCGGATTTGTTGGTCGTGCATTTGTCTCATCTCCTGCATAGCCATTTCCATTTCGAACTTGAAGTTCTCTTTTTGTTTGGCTAGAGCATCCTCAATGATTTTGGTTATTTGCTCGGTGTTGATCATGAACACTTCCCGAGCTTCGCCTATGCAAGACATTGTATCGTCAGAGGCAATTGCGGAATAAGAATCCGAGAGTTCGTCATCGGAATGGATTCCTTCATGGACACCCTGGTAATCATTATGTCCAATGGCTTCTAGCTGAAGCTGAGATATTCGTTAGGTTATTCCCGAACTGACTCTTCTTCCTGGAGAGAAATTAGGGTTGGAACCACTTGAAACAATCAGAGATTTTCCTTTATTGACCATGTTGATGGTAACTTCTGGGAATTCATCATCTCGATCAACCGATCCTCTTTGGTGGAAACGCCTTGATTTGGGCTTCGTCGTTCCGTCGGAGATCCTCTCGAATATCGAGACCCTCTGTGGAGCGGTCTTGGGACAGCTACACGCTGATAATACTGCCCTGATAATTTTGATACACGGACAGTGAGAGTCCGCTTCCCGGGTACCTCTCTTTTGAGATTAATTCGTACCCCCAGCCCGATAGGACAACTCATCGACGTTGCGGTCAGAGCAACCTATCGGTTGTTTACATAAATTCTCAGGTATAACGCGTTCGTCTGTCTGACGCGTTTTCCTCTGAGTAAACATTGCCTTGTTGGCGTCTGCAGGAGTCACACGTTTGGAATCACACATTTGTGAGGGTGAAAACTTAACGGGCTCCTGGTTTTCTTCACGCACTCCCAAGCGGGCTGTTGTAGAAATTAATTTGTTAGGAGGTCGCGTACGACCCCCAGTCCTGATGTTTGCTCGAAGCTCCTTCAATGGTCTCAAGCTTTCCTTAACAGGCGCTTTTCCTCGATCCTCGGGTGGAGAAACGATGCGATCCTTTAATGGGACTCTAGCTTTGGGGAGATCCACGTTGTTATAGAGCTTCACCGGAAGTGCGGAAGTAGGGTCTGGAGTTGACGAAGGCCGGAGAGCAACGTCACCTGCTTTTGCCTTAGGCGCTGATTTGGCTTTTGGCACCCAAACTTGTTTGGATCTCGGCGATCTCTTAACTGCCTCTTCCTTTTGCATTTCCTGTGCTTTTCGCACAAGGGTCCGGGCATGCGCACGCAAGGCGCAGCGCTTCTGGATTCGCTCCTCGAGAGTAGAGCGGGTTCTTTTAACACAAACCCATTCGTTAATTGGAGATCGAGAGGAGGATTTCGATGCTAGTCGTGGCAACAGATTAGCCACTTGGCGCTTTTTAAACTCCAGATCTGCTTGGTAACGGAGTCCATCCATCTGATCCAAAGCCTTGGCGAATTGGAGTGCGAGGCGTTGGCGTTTCCTTTGACGTTCTCTCTTTGATAGAGTTGGCGCGCCTTCAACAGTCGACTCCTTAATCGTGAAGGAGTTCAGATCTGTAGATCTGGTCTCATTGGATGCCGGCGGACCGTTGCAAGGTACGACTGTAGCATCGGCTACGGGGAGATCAATTTCTTGGATCTTCAGATCTGGAGACCGACGGATCTTCTGGGAGGAGGAGGCCTTCCTGCACCTGCAAGGAGAGGCAGATCTGGAGGAGGAGGCACTCTTTTTACACAATGAAAATAAAAAAAGTTTACAACTTTATCAAACAAACGCAGAGATCGTTTATCGGTCTTCTGCTTGCGTGGGATCTTTGCCTGTGCCGGGGTTTATCCGTGGACCACCGTTGATCAGATCTGATTGCTGAAAAATTGGGCAGAGCTTCGTCTATCCGCGAAGGGATCGAGAAACCGTAGCTCTTATCTCGGCGAAGCAAGATAATCACTCTTCTTAAGATTACCACAACGGGATAATCTTAAGGAACGAACCCGGGGAACTGCAGATCTGAAGAATCTCTCTCTCTCTTGCGTTGAAGAACTCGATCCGATCTCTCCTCCTCCTCTCTGAAATCCGTGCACCTTCAGTCTTCAATCCGGCAGGGCTTCGCCTAATCTCCAAAATTCTAGATCTGAAAAAATGAGGCCTAAGGCTTGTATTTATAGGCTTGAGGGGATAACGGTCGGTTAAAATCGCATAAGGGCCTAAATCTGCGTTGGAGACACCTTAGGGTGTCTCAAACTGGTTGGAGACACCCTAGGGCATCTCAAACTGGTTGGAGACACCCTAGGGCGTCTCAAATGGGTTGGAGACACCCTAGGGCGTCTCAAATTGGTTGGAGACACCCTGGGGTGTCTCAAACTGGGCCGAGACACCCTAGGGTGTCTCAAACTGATCTGAGACACCCGAGACACCCTGGGGTGTCTCGGGTGGGCCGAGACACCTCGGGGTGTCTCATTCAGGCTGAGACGCCGTGTGATGTACACTTGTTCATTTCCGTCGTAACTTCTTCGTCCGAACTCAGATTTGAGCGATTCAAAGTGCGTTAGAAAGCTGACGAAGAGTTCTATAAGCTCCAATGATTAGATCATCTGTGGAATAAATGAGACACGAATGGAATTTCGTCTTTTGTAAGTGACACGGGGCTCCCGATCAGTTCGTATCTTTATTATTCTGAAACTCCGTTGCTTCACATAGTTTGCCGATTCACTTCAAGCGTTTGTCGACATCAATCAAGCTTCTGTGAACCAGATGGTGATGTTCATCGTCTTCTCTTAGCTTTGAGCTGTTCGTGGAGACCTATAGGTAATTTTCGATGCCTACATCAGCCTCGTGTCGAGCCAACTCCACCTTGAGTCGATCAATTTCTACATGAGACGTTTGTATGGAAGTATTAGAAGCAACTACAGCCTGCTGCTTTTGAATGCATTGCCCCTGTAAAGATGCGATCTCAAGTTCCTTTTCGGTGATACTCTTTTGAAGAGCTTCATGTTGACGAGTCGCTTCAGCCCTGAGATCATCAAAGGTTAATGTGATTTGGGTAGCAAGATCAGTACCGTGCAACTCCTCCAAAGCCCTCAGATCCTTTTCCAATTGAGAGATGTTCTCTAAATAGTGCTGAAACCAGCGAGCCTCATCCACATATCGAATGTCGTTCAAAAAGTGCTTAAGTATTGGCTTAAAAGAATCAAATGAAGCTCGTCTGGCACTGACCCCCTCAATTGCCATCTTCATTGTATTCTCCAAGGGTCGTATAAGAATTTTAAGTATGGAGGGAATGAATACTTGACTTAGAGATGTCACAGGAGATGTAATCAGAGAGCCTAAAATGGTGGACCCTGGCGCCAGAACTGTTGGCGACGATCGTGAAGAAGCCGGGGAAGCCATAGAAATATCCAATTGTGAAGGACTTGAAGGAAGAATCATGAGCGCCCCTGCCTGGGCTGAACTCAGCGCATTCTCTGTCCTCGTAGACTTGAGAGAAATCGTTAGCGGAGGGGATTCTTCTTGTAAAGAGGTAGTCATTACCGGTGTTGGCTCGGAGAGAGAGACAGTTGTTGCTTGCTGTTTGGGAGACGAAGTCTTATCAGCAGCCTCGTGAGTTGGAGAACCTACACAAAAGAGTAGTTAGCATAAAAGAAAGAAAAGTCTAGAGAAACCAGCGGGTGTAATCTTTACCAAGAGGGGAAGAAGGAATATAAGCAGACGCCTTGTCAGAAGAGGGTGGCGGGGGATCAACCCAGCCGGTGGAATTATCGTCACCATCACTTTCCTCCCCATCAGCATCATCGCTACAAGAAGAGGTCCCATAGTCTAACGGTTCCTCATCATCTGCAGTCGATAATCCAGGAGAACTTGAAGTTGCATTCGCTTTAGTCATAATGCCAGTCGTTGGGCTAGGAATAGTAGCCCCCGTCTATGGCAGTAACATAGAAGCAGCAGGAGATTGACTTTCGTCTGCAGGGGGCCTAATCTCTTCAACAGGAGACGCTGCAGGTGACGTCTCTGTAGTCGGGAGAGTAGCATCAGAAGCCTGACCTGAAAATGGTGAAATGATAGGGTTCATGGTAGGAGAAGACTCCACATCCCCAATCAATGACTCATCCCCGCTCTTTTCTTGATCCAAAGGATGATAAGAAGAAAATTCACTGGAAAAAGCAGGACCCCTAGAGCGAAGTCCTGTGTTGAGGGAACGATTTGCAACAGCAGATTCTTGTTCCTCCTCTCTCCCAGCGGACTTGAAAGCATCTGCCATTAGTTTCTGAGAAGGAGGGTCTACTAATAATTTCCTACGAGTACGTTTCTCGTACTGAACTGCTTCTTCTTCGGTAAGAGCCCTCTTTCCAGCTGCCCTTGTTCTTGGAGTTTCAGCAGCCTTAGGGCTCGCTACTGGAGCACTCTCTGGTCCCAGATCTCCTTCTTCTTCTTCAGCCTCATCTTCATAAGATAAGAACTCATTGATTCCCTTCAGACAAGATACCCGGGATCCTCTTCTGGATGAGTACATTTTCCTAATTTCCCGTAACCCCGACAAATTCAACTTATAATCAGGTATCTTGGAAGCTGTGTGATACCAGTTACAGAAAGCTATGGAGAGGAGAGAATTGGGCGTCTTGTGAGGTAACCTAAAGGTAGCTCCAGTGCAGCCTGCGTTGGAGTAGTACCAGGCCCGAGCCCCTTCGTATATGTTACCAACAATTGCAAGCTGACCCCGTGGATTTCCAATGTATAATTGATCGTATCCAAATTATCGAGCAAATCGATACGGTTGATACGGCTCAATTATACATTTATCACCTTGCCTAAGGAGAAGATAACCCGGTCTAATGTTCAATAGCCAGTGGAAGACTCCTCCATCTAAACGGGTAAAACCATCCGGGCCAGCTGTATCCTGGAACACTTGCCCATAGCCACCGCCTTCAAAGTCCGGGAAACAGCGGAATATGTGATAATTAAGGTCTCTCGACAAGATTTGACGAACCCTCACTATATATGTGCCTTCCCAAGTAGCTCCTTCCAGTCTCTGTACAAAAGGGACGAATCTTTCGTCCAAGGGAGATGGGGCACTCATCAAAAGAGGACAATGAGATACATACCATGCCATCAAATAGGTATACGGCAGGGGTACTCGAGGGTTTGGAGTCACCAAACTCTTCTTTTCTCCAGAGCCTGTCTCTTTCACCTGAATGAATTCAAGACATAGCTCCCTCAAACCGTGTTGTAGACAACACGTCATAGCTGAAAGTAGATTTACAGGCCTCCCATGAGCCAAGAGAACAGCTGGGTAGACCACTTCTATTACTACAGCATCTATGGGCCTCATAGGGACGACATATTGTTTCAACCAAAGCATGAGAAAACCCACCAACAAGGCCATGTTAGAAATAGGTATGGCAGCCTGATGGTGGAAATTTTTAAATTCAGTCTGCGAGGGAAATCACCTTCTAATCCCTCGTTGACATAATGGGCTGTAGCATTGTTGATTAAAGCTTGGATTGCCTCAGGGGTGCTCATGCTCCGACGAGACACAGCGGCAGTCTTGTGAGACAAATTCTGGAATAGATATTCAGCCTAGGATAGCTGCTTTATACTGTTGGCCTTCTTGTTTTGATGATGTTTAACAAACAATTTACCACTAATGTTGTTTGTCTAGTATTTGTGTTTTCGTATTTATTGTAGACAAACAACGTTGTTGGAGGATGGATGGATTGCGCTTCAACGATGATATCCAAAGGAGGTTGGCGGAATGTCGGTGAAGCCTTGCTATTCAAAGTTCAAGATCCAAGTTCAAGCTTCATCCGCAAGATTACCAAGATAGAGCTTCGTTGAAGATCAAGATTGCTTGGGTAATTTAGTTTAGGAATTTATATTATGTGTGTTAGTACTTTAAGCTCAATCATATACACACATACACGTTTTGGATTTTGTATATATATAGTTATATATATACATATATGTTTTGGTTTGATAGTTTTCAAGTTTTACTATGAAACAAATGAATAGAATTGGAAAATACTATTTTGTTTCATGTTTATATGCCTATATATGATTTCCCCTTTAACAAGCTTATATTTAATGAAATCATATTTAGTGTTTTGAATATATTTGCATAGAATATGCAATTTTATGAAAATATTGCATTTCTAGGTTATAGACTTCATAACAACATGTTATATCTTTTATCAAGTCTATACAATCATTTCATAAGGTTTCAAAATGTTGTTTAAGTCAAAATATCAAAATATCAATTTTCAGGTTTTCATGTTTTGGACTATTTTGTAAAATGATGATATTTTTCATTTGGGAAGTCCTTTTTCGAAACCAGTCATTGTAGCATGTTTATTATCATGTCTACAATCATTCCCCAAAGTTTTACATTTTTTGGAATTTATTTGATATTTTTAAACAGCGTTTTAAAATCAGCAAAACAATTTTTGAATATGTCAGATTTCGGTCGACCGCACCGGTCGACCGAACCTGAGGTCAAAAGTTCACTGGGCGACAGAAAGCCTGTCGGTCGACCGGTCCGGTCGACCGATGAAAATTTTCGGTCGACCGACGAATTTTCCGGTCGACCGACGAGTATTCTCTCAGCTTCCAACGGCTAGTTTTTTGACCGTTGCCTTGGGGCTGTTTTGTCTTTTGCTCTGGTTTGTTGGCTGAGTTGTGAGAGGGTATAAATACCCCATTGTCTTCAACTCTCAAGCTAACCAAGAAATGTTTTAAAAGAAAAGAAAAGTTTAAGCAAGGGTTTAGGGTTTTACTGTTTGTTTTGAGTTTGGGTTTCTGTTTACAAAGGAGGAAGTTTTCACTGCAGATTGAGGGATTCATTCTCAATCCCCTTCATCCTCTTCTTGTGTTCTTAGAGAAGTTTTCTAACTCTTTTCTCTAGCAATTTCATTATTGATTTTCATATTCTTATTATTGCTAGTTTGTTAATTGAGTTAGATTTTATTTTACTCATTGTTACACACACCCACATTGAGCTTATAGTATTTGCATACATAGTATAGTTGGGTGGTGAGAGATTGTAACTTTGAGTTGTGCTTTCATTGTGTTCTCATCTATTGTAGAGAACAAATTTATATTTGTTACATTGTGAGATTGTTAGGTTTTCGGTGAGCTAGAAACCGAGTGTGGTGTGAAAGTTTTCGGTGAACTAGAAAACCGATTGTGAGGAGTGACGTTGATCGGTGAGCGTTGAAAACCGATACTGTGAGGTGTAAACGTTGTTCGGGTGAACGTAGAAAACCCGGTTGTGATAGTGGAATTCTCCCCGGGAGTGGGGAGCGGAGACGTAGGACGGAAGGTCCGAACTCCGTGATCATATTGCTTGTTTGAGTGTGCTTTGGCGTTCATTCATATTTATGTTCATATCTTATATCGCCATTGTCATTAGCTCATTATCTATATCATCCACTATCTTGTTTAGATTGTTTACCCCTTGTGTTAGTTTACATATCCTATACATATATCATATTGTATATCTCTTTGATAGGATATATCATCTTGTGTTAGCTCATATATCCTTGCATATATCTCATAGTATATCTCATTGCTAGGATATTTACCTTTGTTCATTTTGCTTATTCTTGCACATAACTCTTGTATATCTATCTTGCAAGAATATACTTGTTAATTAATTTTAATTGGCACTTAAATCGGATTAGATTAGCATAAGACCCTAATCACCCCCCCTCTAGGGTCTAACAATTGGTATCAGAGCTTGGTGCTCTTTGATTTAAGGTCTAATCGCCTTGAGTTAAAGATCCAAGTTATCTTTTTGTGCTAATCTTGTTTTGATTGCATTTTTTGTCTTGCTTGCACATATATATTTATCATGAATATGAATTGTGCACCTTTGTTAGGCTATGAATCCAATGTTGCTCCTAAATTCATTAACTTTCCCTATGCACAATGGGCTTCTAGATTTAAACTTTTTGTGCAATCTAAAAATATTAATCTATGGGGAATTATTGATGATGCTTATATTGTACCCACTATGGAAAAATCCAAGTGGAGTAAAAATGACAAAAGATTGTTTACCATGAACAAGATTGTGTTAGAATATATGCATAATGCACTTGATTCTTCTATTTCTAACAAGCTTGCTCATTTTGATAGTGCTTACAAATTGTGGATATTCATAGAAGCACATCAAGGAGACTTGGAGGCGATCCGACAAGCTTTGGAGGATACGGCTTCAAGTTCATGTAGAGCTTCATGCACTCGTGCACTAGGCGATAGCCCTAGTGAGGTTTGCGAGTTCGAACCCGATAATGATTTATCTAGTGATGAACTTGCTTGTGCTAGTGAAAAATTATTACATGCCTTTAACAAATTGCAAAATGATTTCATTAATTTACAAAGCAAGCATGAAATTTTGAAATCCGATCATGAGTTGTTAGCATCTAAGTTTGAAACTATTTCTAATGAAAATGTGATCCTTAAAGAAAACAATGAAAAATTAAAATTGGATCATGTTTCTTTAACTTCAAACGTTGCTAGTTTAACTCATGAAAGAGATAATGCCATGTTAGAAGTAAAGAACATACAAAATAACACTGCTTCTTTTATAAATGACTACTTATGTTCTACTTCTAAAAGTGCATATGTGCCTAAAAATGAAGACTTGAATCTTATGAAAAATTGCATTTCATCTTTAGATTCAACTTTGAAAATATGCATTGATAACCATAAGAAACTTATGGACAAGTGTGCTAAATCTAGTAAATCACCCATACACTATGCACACTTGTATAGCAAAGTTTACAAGTGCTCCATTTGTGGTCGTAAAGGCCATTTAGCTAAATTTTGCTATGATGCACAAAAACATAAGAATATTAATCCTTCTTGTGCATCTCATCAAGTTTCTTCATCACATGTACACACACATGCACCCATTGCTCATCATAAGCATGCTCATGTGTATAGATGTGATCATTGTGGTAGATTTGGTCATTTGGCCAAATTTTGTTTTGATTTAAAGAGAGTTTCACATTTGCAAAATAATTTTAAAAGATCATCCATGTTTGCAAATGTTTCTAAAGTTTCCCGTGCACAACCGTTTGGTCAACATAAGCAAATGCTTCCTTTCCATTGTACTTATTGCAATCGGAAGGGTCATTTGAGTAATTTTTGTTATGACCGTGTTCGTGCACCATATATGCCTAAGAGGGTTCATAACCCTAAGGCTTTGAGCTTTATTGATAGGGGTCATGTCCCTAAACAATCCGGCACCAAGAATACTTGGGTGCCAAAATAATTTTTAAGCCAAGAATTTTAGTACTTTTATTTTTCTTTTTCTTGGTTTCGAAAAATGTATTTTAAATTTTTATGAAAACAATTCCTTTTATTGATCAAATCTTTTGTTTTCATGATTATTTGTTTCGAT
>NC_033795.1:40223921-40238728 GCF_001876935.1 Asparagus officinalis
GACCGGTCCGGTCGACCGAGAGACCGGTCCGGTCGACCGAGAGCTCAAATCGGTCGACCGACAGAATTTCCGGTCGACCGACGATGGTCCAGAACGTTTTCTTCGTGTTTTTGCTCTCATCGGTCGACCGACGGGATTTTCGGTCGACCGACAATATGACCGTTGGACTTCTAACGGCTATTTCTGAGCTGTTTCTCTGGGGGCTATTTTGTCATTTGTTTTGGGGTTTTTGCTAAGATTTCTAGTGGGTATATATACCCCATTGCTGATGTCTTTTCAATTTTAACCAAGAGAGTTTTTAATCAAGTTTAATAAAGTTTTTAACAAGGGTTTTAGTTTGGTTTAAGTGTGTTTAAAAAGCTTTTAAGCAAATTGAGAGTTTGTTTTGGTGAATCAAATTCCACAAGAGCTTGAGGAGATTATCTATTGAAGTTTGAGCTTCCAACTATCATCCCTCCATCTCTTGTTATCAAATTGAGAAGTTTTCTAAACTCAAACTCTAGCTTTACATTTATATACTTGATTGATTATCATTGTTCTTAAGCTAGATTTCATACTTGAGTTTAGTTGATTTGATCTTATTTACTCATTGTTACACACACACCCACATTGAGCTTATTGTATCTTTCATTGCATAGTATAGTTGGGTGGTGAGAGATTGTAACCTTGAGTTGTGCTAAATTGAGTTCTCACCTTGTTAGAGAGAACAATCATTTACTGTATTTGTGCTTAATTGTGAGATCATTTTGTAATACACTTGTACACCGAGTGAGAAGTGTGTGGTGAGAGTCGGGGATCGTCCCAAGAGGAGTGGCGTCGGTTGACGTGCCTAGGGAGAGGTTGTAACCGAGCACTTGAGGGAGACACGGCTAGGTCCAACACTTAGTGGGTGTAGAGTGTGATTGCACTGTGAGGTGTAAACGTTATTCGGGTGAGCGTAGAAAACCCGGTTGTGATAGTGGATTTCTCCCCGGGAGTGGGGAGCGGAGACGTAGGACGGAAGGTCCGAACTCCGTGATCATATCTTGTGTTTGAGTGTGCTTTGGCGTTTATTTATACTTGTGTTTATGCTCATTGCTCATTTCGCCATTGTCTCATTATTTATATGATCCACTATCTAGTTCATATTGTTTACCCCTTGTGTTAGTTTATATATCCTTGCATATATATAATTCATCTTCTAGGATATATCTTTGTTGTTCATATTGCTTATCCTAGCACATATATCTTGTTGTAGTTCATACTTGCTAGGATAACGTATTAATTAATTTTAATTGGTATTTAATCGAATTAGATTAGCATAAGACCCTAATCACCCCCCCCCCTCTAGGGTCTAACATATACCACTGTTTTCGTCAAAAGTTGCCTTAGTCATTGATTTTATTAAACTTCAAACGTTACAAATGAATTCAAATAACAAAAGAATAAAAGATTACAACTTTCTTGAAAATAACACAAGATCCGTTCGTCGTCTCTTGCTTGCGTGAGTCTTTAGCCTGTGACGGGGATGTTGATATCCGTGGACTACCTGGCAATCAGATCTGGTCCAGAGCTTCGTCGAGCCGCGAGGAGATCTAGAAACTGAAGCGCTTATCTCGACGAAGCGAGATAATTGCTCTTCTTAGAATTACCACAATGGGATAATACTAAGGATTGGATGTGGGTGATGTAGATCTGACGAAGAACTCTCTTGTGTTGAAGTGCTCGATCACTCTTCAGTCCGGCAGGGCTTCGCGTGAGGACCCGGGGCTGTATTTATAGGCTCCAGGAGGTTTCGGGCGGTTAAAACTGCATAAGGGCCCAAATCTGCGTTGGAGACACCCCAGGGTGTCTCAACCTGAGCCGAGACACCCTAGGGTGTCTCGGCCTTGGCCGAGACACCTTGGGGTGTCTCGCTTGGCCGAGACACCTTGAAGTGTTGAGACGCCATTTTTTTCGTATGTTTGTTCGTTTTCGCCGTAACTTCTTCGTCCGAACTCGGATTTGAGTGGTTCGAAGTACATTGGAAAGCCGACAAGGAGTTCTATCATCTCCAATAGTTGGATCATCTGTAGAATGAATGAGACACGAAGGGTATTGTTCCTTTTGTAAACATCGCGGGGCTCCCGATTAGCCCGTACCTTCGTTATTCCGAAATTCTGTTAGTCCACGTAGTTCATCAGTTCACTTCAAGCGTTCACCGACATCAATCGAACTCCTGTGAACCGGATAGTGGCGTTCATCGTCGTTCCTTAACACTGAGCTATTCGTGGAGACCTATAGGCAATTTTCGATTCCTACAGATACCCCCTCCAAAGCGTTCCAGACTCGTTTCTTTTATAGAAGAGGCTGTAATACTTTGGATGTGATTGGTCCAGCCTTCAGTCGGTGTAAAGGACCTGTAGCTAGCTTTAACTCTTGGCTCCTTCAGTTTTCGGTCTATCTAATGTTTTGACGAATAGTCGAAGTCCTTCCGGCGCTGCGTTGATCGCTTGGCCGTCGTCGGAGTCTCAAATCTACAACTGATGAGTTGAGTTTGCCTCGTGTTATTGAGTTAACTTTTTGCTCGCAGTGCGTTGACTGGCGTTGACCTAGGGTCACGCGTTGACCGACGTTGACCTTAGGGTTTCGAACATTGAATGTTGACTTTTTGGTCGCAACGCGTTGACTGACGTTGACCTAGGGTTACGCGTTGATCAGCGTTGACCCTAGGGTTTCGGACCACTTGACGTTTGTTGGAGTATACACAGTTTAAGCTCTTGAGGTATTGGAGCATGGCGGTCCCAAATGCTGGGGCTGTAGGACCAACTATAAAAGTTGACTCGTATCCGGCTATAGATCTTATCCCGAAGTCGTTGGATGCTCAAGTCACGGGACCAACTGATGAAGCTGATGCGTCGGTGACTTTCGCATTTATAAGATTTTTGGCAAACCCCCAGCCATTAACGGGTTTGACGAGCCTTTACCGACTACCGTTTGAGTCGGGCTAGCATGCAGATTATTAAATACGTTCTGCATGTGACGTTGTGCTAAGAGAATTAACGCTCTTAGTGCTACAATATTGAATACGTAGACTTCGTCTTTCTCGCGGGAATAGACTACCCGGTGACGCGTGTTAGGCGCTGACTTTAGGATTTTTGGCTAACCCCCAGCCTTCAACGGATTTGATTAGCCTTTACCGACTACCGTTTGAGTCGGGCTAGCATGTGAATTATTAAAACTCGTCTCACATGTAACGTTGTGCTAAGAAAATCGCTTTTCTTAGACTTGATGCTATGATTTTGGATACATAGACTTAACCATTTCTTATAGAGAAAAGGTACCCTGCACCGCGTATTAGACGACGACTTATCCCTTCTTAGACTTAACCATTTCTTATAGAGAAAAGGTACCCTGCACCGCGTATTAGACGACGACTTATCCCTTCTTAGGCTTCGGGATAAAATTCCCTAGGCTTAGACCCTGGTGTCTTTTTCAATCGGCGAAAGACTAAACCGGCAATACGTGTTAGACATAGACTTTGGGATTTTTGGCAAACCCCCAGCCTTCAACGGGTTTGATGTGCCTTTACCGATTATCGTTTGAATAGGGCTAGCATGCGGATTGTCTGAATCCGTTCCGCATATAACGTTGTGCTAAGAGAGTGAATTCTCTGAGACTTTGCGCTATGATGCCGAATACATAGGCTTCGCCCTTGTTACGAGAATAGGCTACCCGGCAACACATGTTAGGTGTTGACTCATCCCTACTTAGGCTTCGGGATAAAATTCCCCAAGTTTAGACCTTGGTGTCTTTTTCAATCGGTGAAAGATTAAACCGGCAACGCGTGTTAGGCGTTGACTCATCCCTACTTAGGCTTCAGGATAAAATTCCCCATGCACAAAGTGCCTGGATTGGAAGTTGAGAATCGTGTCTTTCTAAGAACAGAAACAGACTGGAAAATGGGAGAGGAAGAATTTTATATTGTGACAAGTCTCGAGAATAAAGTCTTCGCTGACCGGATCCCTGCAATTCATTACTTTGTTTCGGAATCTCTTCACGAAGTTTTCGACCGTCTCACCATTTTTCTATTTCTCGTCAAATAGTGTGCCGATTGAAATCTCTGTGTCGTCGTCGAAGAAGTTTGTTAGAAACATATCCTCCATGTCGTCCCAACTGCTGATACTCCCCGGCTTGAGGCGACGATACCAATCGAAGGCCGCTCCGCGAAGAGTGCCAACGAATGACCGCACCATTAAGGGTTTTCTTGTCTTCACTCGTACCTGTCTTCGAGTGGCTTTGGGGAGAGGTAACGTGGTCCTCTTTTGCATTATCATCCACGGGACCGCTTCCATTGTCGTTGTTGACAGGAGGGATATTTATGTTGACATTATCCTCTTCCCGTTCATTCTCCTCTTGATTCGGATTATTGTGACGACTGGGTTCTCCTTGGTGAGTTGTCAGTGCCGCGATTTGCTGGTCATGCATCTCTCTCATCTGCTGCATAGCCATCTCCATCTCGAACTTGAATGCCTCTTTCTGCTTAGTCAGGGCATCTTCAAGCATCTTGGTTACTTGTTCGGCGCTTATCATGAGTGCCTCGCGGGGTTGTCCCTCGCTGGATACCGTGTTGTCCGATGCAATCGCAGAGCAGGCATCTGATTCTTCATCTTCTGACGGTAATCTCGTCCGAACCCTACCATAAGTTTCTCGCGTAATGGTTCCAGATTGCAGACGAGTTAGATACCGGGGTACTAGCAGAATTGACTCGGGATTATCCCGTGTCGATGCCCTTTTGCTGGTCATATTAGTGGTGACTCTCGGAAATTCTCCGTCTTTGACTATCCTTCTTCTTCGTCGGAAACGCCTAGGCTTGGTCTCGGACGTTTTGACAGGTGCCTTACCTCGATTTTCTGGTAAAGGACCGAGGCGACCTTTCAAAGGAACTTTGGATCTTGGAGGACCCACGTTCTTACCTGGCTCTACCGGATGTGCGGGAGTAGGGGAAACGAGATCTTGATTTGAAGAAGGTTGGACAGCAACTCCGTCCACTTTTGTCTTAGGCGCCGGTTTTGCCTTTGGCACCCACACCTGCTTGTGTCTAGGCGGCTTCTCGACCGTCTCTTCTTTCTGCATCACTTCCGCTTTCTGCAGAAGGACTCGGGCATGCGCAAGCAATGCGCGGCGTTTCTTGATTCGCTCTTCGAGGGTTGAGCGAGTCCTCTTGACACGAACCCATTCGTTCGTTTCTGTCTTGGAGGAGGAGTTGGTTGTGCGCCGTTGTTGCTCTTGGCGCTGTCTGGACTTTAGATCCTCATTGTAGCGGATCCCGTCCATNTTGGATCTTCGATCCGGAGGGCCCGCGAGCACTCTTGGAAGATGAAGTCTTCATGCGCCTGTTTGGAGAGGCGGATCTGGAGGAGGAGGAAGAGAGGTACTCTTCAAACTTCTGTTGATCGAACTCGTATTCGATCTCTTCGTTCACCCGGATCTTGAATGCCGGTTGCGTCACGACAGCCTCGACAGCGAGGCTGTTGGCTCCCACTGTGGTCGCTAGTTTGTTTTCGTCGAAAGTTGCCTTAGTCATTGATTTCATTAAACTTCAAACGTTACAAATGAATTCAAATAACAAAAGAATAAAAGATTACAACTTTCTTGAAAATAACACAAGATCCGTTCGTCGTCTCTTGCTTGCGTGGGTCTTTAGCCTGTGACGTGAATGTTGATATTCGTGGACTACCTGGCAATCAGATCTGGTCCAGAGCTTCATCGATCCGCGAGGAGATCTAGAAACTGAAGCGCTTATCTCGACGAAGCGAGATAATTGCTCTTCTTAGAATTACCACAATGGGATAATACTAAGGATTGGATGCGGGTGATATAGATCTGACGAAGAACTCTCTTGTGTTGAAGTGCTCGATCACTCTTCAGTCCGGCAGGGCTTCGCCAATTCTCCAAAATTCCAGCTCTGAAAAAATGAGGCTCCGGGGCTTCTATTTATAGGCACGAGGAGATAACGGGCGGTTAAAATCGCATAAGGGCCCAAATCTGCGTTGGAGACACCCCAGGGTGTCTCCACCTGAGCCGGGACACCCTAGGATGTCTCGGCCTTGGCCGAGACACCTTGGGGTGTCTCGCTTGGCCGAGACACCTTGAAGTGTTGAGACGCCGTTTTTTTCGTATGTTTGTTCGTTTTCACCGTAACTTCTTCGTCCGAACTCAGATTTGAGTGGTTTGAAGTGCATTGGAAAGCCGACAAGGAGTTCTATCATCTCCAATGGTTGTATCATCTGTAGACTGAATGAGACACGAAGGGTATTGTTTATTTTGTAAACATCGCGGGGCTCCCGATTAGCCCATACCTTCATTATTCCAAAATTCTGTTAGTCCACGTAGTTCGTCGGTTCACTTCAAGCGTTCACCGACATCAATCGAACTCCTGTGAACCGGATAGTGACGTTCATCGTTGTTCCTTAACACTGAGCTGTTCGTGGAGACTCGGATTTGTTGGTCGTGCATTTGTCTCATCTCCTGCATAGCCATTTCCATTTCAATTTTGAATGCTTCTTTCTGCTTGGCTAGAGCATCCTCAATGATTTTGGCTATTTGCTCGGTGTTGATCATGAACACTTCCCGAGCTTGTCCTATGCTAGACGTTGTATCGTCAGAGGCGATTGCGGAATAAGAATCCGAGAGTTCGTCATCGGAATGGATTCCTTCACGAACGCCCTGGTAATCATTATGTCCAACGGCTTCTAGCTGAAGCTGAGATATTTGTTGGGTTATTCCCAAACCGACTCTTCTTCCTAGAGAGAAATTAGGGTTGGAACCACTTGAAACAATCGGAGATTTTCCCTTATTGACCATGTTGATGGTGACTTCTGGGAATTCATCATCTCGAGCAACCGATCCTCTTTGGTGGAAACACCTTGATTTGGGCTTTGTCGTTCCATCAGAGATTCTCTCGAATATCGAGACCCTCTGCGGAGCGGTCTTGGGGCAGCTACACGTTGATAATACTACCGTGATAATTTTGATACACGGACAGTGAGAGTCCGCTTCCCGGGTACCTCTCTTTCGAGATTTATTCGTACCCCCAGCCTGATAGTACAACTCATCGACGTTGCGGTCGGAGTAACCTATCGGCTGCTTACATGGATTCTCAGGTATAACGCGTTCGTCTGTCTGACGCGTTTTCCTCTGAGTAAACATTGCCTTGTTGGCATCTACAGGAGTCATACTTTTGGAATCACACCCTTGTGAGGGTGAAACCTTAACGGTCTCCTGGTTTTCTGCACGTACCTCCGAGCGGGCTGTTGTAGAAATTAATTTGCCAGGAGGTCGCGTACGACCCCCAGTCCGGATGTTTGTTCGAAGCTCCTTTAACGGTCTCCAGCTTTCCTTAACAAGCGCTTTTCCTCGATTCTCGGGTAGGGCACCGACACGATCCCTCAATGGGATTATAGATTTGGAGAGACCCACGCTGTCATAGGGCTTCACCGGAAGTGCGAGAGCAATAGGAGCGGGATCTGGAGTTGACAAAGGCTGGAAGGCAGCTTCGGATGCTTTTGCCTTAGGCGCTGATTTGGCTTTTGGCGCCCAAACTTGTTTGGATCTCGGCGATCTCTTAACTGCCTCTTTCTTTTGTATTTCCTGTGCTTTTCGCACAAGGGTCTGGGCATGCGCACGCAAGGCGCGGTGCTTCTGGATTCGCTCCTCGAGAGTAGAGCGGGTTCTTTGGACACGAACCCATTCATTAATTGGAGATCGAGAGGAGGATTCCGATGCTGGTCGTGGCGACAGATTAGCCACTTGGCGCTTTCTGAGCTCCAGATCTGCGGGTGTCTCCAAGGTAGATTTGGGCCTTTAAGTGTTTTTAACCGCTCCGTTATCCCCTCAAGCCTATAAATACAAGCCTTAGGCCTCATTTTTAGAGATCTGGAATTTTGGAGATTAGGCGAAGCCCTGCCGGATTGAAGACTGAAGGTGCACGGATTTCAGAGAGGAGGAGGAGAGATCGGATCGAGTTCTTCAACACAAGAGACAGAGATTCGTCAGATCTGCAGTTTCCCGGGTTCGTTCCTTAAGATTATCCCGTTGTGGTAATATTAAGAAGAGTGATTATCTCGCTTCGCCGAGATAAGAGCTACGTTTTCTCGATCCCTTCACGGATAGACGAAGCTCTACCCAATTTTTTAGCAATCAGATCTGATCGACGATGGTCCACGGATAAACCCCGGCACAGGCAAAGATCCCACGCAAGCATAATACCGATGAACGATCTCTGCGTTTGTTTATTAAAGTTTGTAAACTTTTTTTATTTTCATTGTGTAAGGAGATCTTATAAAAAGATCAACTTTTTATTTCATTCGAGTTTATTGTAACGACTAAAGTTGTAATACATTCGATAACAATGGAAATAACAACTTTCACCGCAAACAACCACGTTCTCGTGTCCCCGTCAATTGGGTGCAGATTTGAAAATGACACATTACTTCCCATAGAGTGTCATAGACATCAAGATTCATCTCCTTCAAAATCCTAAGGTCACTTGACCCTGGGATGAACTCCTCATAGGGCATGTCTCCAAAAGGAAGACCCGAAACGTCATACATTTCGTGGAGGGCAAACCCTAATCCCCCCCCAGGTGTGAAGAATGTACACGTCTCCGGGTTGTATCTCTCCAAAATAGCGAAAAAATTATAATGGTTGTACTCAATGCCACATCTGGTAGCCATTACAGGGCAACTGAGCCTAGATCGAGCCAATGATCCCTCTAACTCTGTCAGCACGAACTCTGTCATTCTTGCCCACCACCCTGTTCTGGAAGAATGAACTCATCCGGGAGTTCTGAATACTGAAGGAGGAAACTCCCTTTTACAGCCAAAAATCTCTGCATGAAAGTGTTGGCTATACTAGCTGTTTCTCCAACAGGATATCCCCTTGAGAATAGGCAGGGTTCCAAAGCTGACACCTGTCGGTTGTAACCTACAGTGTGTACGCCTGTATAAGTCAAAGCCCCAACAGCTACCCCATCCTGCTCCCTGACAAGGTCCCAATTCATATGTCGAGGGACGGAGGCACACTAATAATAAGTGATAGGAAACATCCTATGCATCTCAGGGAGGAAGAAGTGGCGATCTCCTATTTGCCTCAACCACTCATAATGGCCGCCAGTCACGATCTCTTTTTGGATGACGACATGATCGCCAAATACGGCTTGGTGAGCTTTTTACGGGATTCAATTTCAAATTTAGCATCCGTAACTAGCATCCTGAATACAGCCGGGGTAGCCTGGGATATCAAAGTGATACGTTCTTTGTCAGTATCTTGAAAAATCGGGAGTTCCTAACGCAGATTGAACTGTATATTCAAATCCACACCGCCCTCACGCCCAAAGTGATGACGAAGTATGAGAGGTTCACGGGTGTAAGACACTGCAAAAGAGAAAAACATTCAGTCAGTCAGCATAAAAATAAAATGAAGGCAACCTTAGTCAAATCCTCGGAGGAATAAGGTCGTTTAAACGCACAGGTCAAACCTGGCGTTAAACATTCAAATGCACGGTTCAGACCCTGCGTTAAAACTTATCAACGCAGAGGTTGAACCTTGCGTTGAAACATTCAAACGTACGGTTCAGACCATGCGTTAAAACTTATCAACGCAGAGGTCGAACCTTGCGTTAAAACATTCAAACGCACGATTCAGACCCTGCGTTAAATCTTATCAACGCAGAGGTTGAACCTTGCGTTAAAGCATTCAAACGCACGGTTCAGACCCTGCGTTAAATCTTATCAACACAGAGGTCAAACTTTGCGTTAAAATTTTCAAACGCATAGTTCAGACCCTGCATTAAAACTTATCAACGCAGAGGTCGAACCTTGCGTTAAAGCATTCAAACGCATAGTTCAGACCCTGCGTTAAATCTTATCAACGCAGAGGTTGAACCCTGTGATAAAACATTCAAACGCATAGTTCAGACCTTGCATTAAATCTTATCAACGCAGAGGTCGAACCTTACGTTAAACACTCAAATGCACAGACCAGACCCTGTGTCAGATCTAATTAACGCATAGTTCAGACTTTGCGTTAGTCATTCAAACGCAGAGTCTAAGCCCTACGTTACCAAATTCGAGCGCAGAAGTCGGAACCCAGCGTTTCGAATTTCAAACGCAGAGTCCTAACTCTGCGTTCTAACATCAAAACGAGTTTCCTCGTTGCTCAAATCTTGCCGAAGCAAGTTTTGTGGCCATGGAAGTCGATACTTACCACCGACGGGAGGAGCTTGCATCGGCGTCGCATCAGCTCGAGTAACATCACCGCCGACGGCCGAGGTTTGCCGTGAGCTCTGAACAGTTGCAGCGGCGGACTTGGAGCGGGAAATGGTCTTCTTTCTAGGACCCATGGAGGAGGATGGTCGGAGAAGATGAGTAGAGTTTGCCGGAATTCGAAACGAAGAGTCTTCGTTAAGCTTTTCAAAGAGAGACAGATGAAAAGTCGGATGACTTTTGATTTGACCCTAGTGGTCTATTTATAGATAGCTGTGAGCTGTCGAATCGGGGCGAGATTCTAAGCCCAGAATCCCACCGAACGCGGCCTGTGCGCCCGCGTTGGTTGAACTTCTGAACGCAAAGTTCAACTCTGCGTTTTGATTCTCAAGCATAAGAGTCCACTTGTGCGTTTTAGAGCTACCAAATGAATTTCTCGACGTTTAAAACCAAGACCTAGCTTTAAATAAATAGAGGAAAGCTAGTCTCAGCTATCAAGGTGACCAAAGCCGAGAAGAAACAGGCGACTCCGCTGTGGAGTCTATTGGATGAGTACAGACAGATTACAATCAGCAACGCTAAAACCGTCAAAACTCGATCCAGCACACAACTCATTCTTCTAAGTGGCTTAACATCCCAATAAAGATTAATGAAGACAAGACCAGCGCACAACTCATTCTTCTAAGTAGCTTAACATTCTCACTAAGATTAATGAAGACAAGAGCTACGCACAACTCATTCTTCTAAGTGGCTAAACATTCCCACCAAGATTAATGAAGACAAGAGTTGCGCACAATTTATTCTTCTAAGTGGCTGAACATCCCAACGAAGATTAATGAAGACACGATCTGACACGCAACTCATTCTTCTAAAGTGGCTAAACATTCCCACCAAGATTAATGAAGACAGGAGCTGCGCACAATTCATTCTTCTAAATGGCTTAACATTCCCACCAAGATCAGTGAAGCTGAAAACTGCCTTTCGAGTGTTCATCAATGCCTACAAAAATTCTCTGGATAAAAGAATACACTTCAGATCGAGTGGAGTATATTAAGGATCCAGACGAAATCCAATTAATACACTTCATCACAGATTGAGTGGAGTATCTTAAGGACCCAGACAAAACAATTATCATCATCGTTCTTGTTTGGTTCATTAGCAATGACTCGGGCTTTAGCTTGTTTGACTAAGTTTATTGTCATCAAGACTCAAAAGTTACCTTGTTTGGGTTGAAGAAACAGAATTTCAACATTCCGACAACCAGGTTCACGATGTCTTCATATCAGATGGAGGGAACAATCAATCAACCAAATTTTGGGATCCAAAGTATTCTAAAAATTTGTCCCAGTCAACCGCGAACTTTCGAAAACTTTGGAGGGGGTTCTGTAGGCTGTCTAAAAATCATAATAGATAGTTGATCCCTATCAAGCTTCAATAATGAAAGTTACAATCAGATGACTTTCATGCCAACAAACGAAAGCTGCAAATGTAGGACTTTTCACATAAATCGAGAATAGTTACGATTCAAGGACACTTCCGACAACTGGTGAAAACTCTGTTCAGTAGCCTTCACAATCAACGGTGAGAGTTACAATCTGACGACTTTCACACTCCATAACAGCTAAAGCAAAGATCAATGAGCAATAGTCTTCGCAATGCTGTAATAGAAGAGGTTACAAATTAACAACCTCTTCCAAATGCAGAGTCCACCTCTGTGTTTTTCAACTCAAAACGCACACGGTCTGTGTGTTCTTCAGCAGACACACAACTCTGCGTCTCAAATCCAAGACGCAGAGTTAAGACTCAGCATGCAAACGGCCCGTGCGTCTTCACTTTCCAGCGAGCAAACAACTCTGCGACGCAGAGTTAAGGCTCAAAACGCAAGCGGTCTGTGCGTTTCTAATCTTTAGCAAACATTTAACTCTGCATCTCAAGTCTAAGACGTAGAGTTAAGGCCCAGAACGCCAATTTAGACGTTTGGCTCGTTCAAACACGAGCTGAACGGCCTCAAAACCATTTATCCCATATTTTGAGGGATTTTCGCCCACTTAGGAGCGGATTTAGGGGTTGGTTACACCCATTATCCCCCTATTAATAACCACCTTACTCAACCGAGTAAAGGGGTTGGATTTTTTGGCATCAAAACCGCACAAAGGCAGTTCATATCAGATTTTTTTGGGCGTGGAGGCTGAGATTTCTGGAGACCAAGGAACTGCTCGACAGTTAGGAGATCAAATCTTGGAGAATTCTTCATCAACCACAAATCTACTTGGCTATTAACCGATTATTCGGTTTTCAACAACTCTTTTCAGAGTTTTCAACTCATTCTGAGTTCTTAAACTCATTAAGAGTTCTAAATCAAACTTGTCATACAAGTTAATTGTTCTAGTGAGATAGGACGATCGGATCGTCAACGGAGAGCAAATTTGACGCAGGCATTCGAAGGAGGCACTCCATCGCCACCGTGAAGAACCCAGTTTTTAAACAAAGGGGAGAATCAAATTCATTCTCCTCTCTTTTGGAATCAGGAAATCCAATTATAACTGAGATTAAAGGAATACAAATCAATTTTCCTTCATTTCTTTTACAGCAAATTTTTTCAAAAACAGGAAAGAGTCAGCGCTTAACCCGCGTTGTTGGGTGGTTCGTTCCCGTAAAAACGACAGAGTCTACGCATTCAGTATCGTAGCAACAAAAATCCTTGCCTTTTATGCACGGGGAATTTTATCCCGAATCCTGAGCAGGGATAAGTAAATGCCTAACACATGTTGCTGGTTAGTTCTTAACCGTAAAAAGAACAAAAGCCCACATATTCAATATTATGGCAGGTTATTATTCATAACGCCAAAATCCGTGCTTCACACGCACGGGGAATTTTATCCCGAATCCTAAGCAGGGATAAGTCAATGCCTAACACGCGTTGTCGGTTAGTTCTTAACCGTAAAAAGAATAAAAGCCCACATATTCAATATTGTGGCAGGTTGTTATTCATAATGCCAAAATCCGTGCTTCACACGCATAGGGACTTTTATCCCGAATCCTAAGAAGGGATAAGTCAACGTCTAATACGCGTTGCCGGTTTAGTCTTTCACCGATTGAGGAAGACCCCATAATCCAAGTCTGAGGACTTTTATCCCGAAGCCTAAGTAGGGATAAGCCAGCGCCTAACATGCGTTGACGGGTAGTCTATTCCCGTAAGAAAGACGAAGTCTACGTAATTAATATCGTAGTACTAAAAGAGTTAACTCTTTTAGCATAACGTTACATGCAGAACGGACTTAAACAATCCGCATGCAAGCCCGATTCAAACGGTAATCGGTAAAGGCACGTCAAATCCGTTGAAGGCTGAGGGTTTGCCAAAAACCTTAAAATCTACGCCTAATACGCTTCGCCGTTTAGTCTTTTCACGTGACAAAGACGAAATCTACGTATTCAATACCGTAGCACTAAAAGAGTTAACTCTTTTAGCATAACGTTAAATACGGAACAGACTTAAACAATCTGCATGCTAGCCCGACTCAAACGGTAGTCGGTAAAGGCTCATCAAACCCGTTGAGGGCTGAGGGTTTGCCAAAAATTCTATATATGCGAAAGTCACTGACGCACCAGCCCCATTAGTTGGTCTCGTGACTTGGCCATCCAACAAATTTGGGATAAGATTCACACATGCAGATGAATCAGCTTTAATAGTTGGTCCCACAGCTCCAACATTTGGGACCGTCACGCTCCAATGCCTTAAGAGCTTAAACCGTGTAGACTCTAGCAAATGTACGAGTATAAACTGTGTTAACACCGGTCAACGCGTTACGACGAAGATAATCAGTTCAAAGTCAACTCAATGATACGAGCCAAAACTAACTCACCAATTTCGATTCAAGATTTTGACAACGGTCAAACGATAAACGTAGTGCCAGAAGAACTTTATCTATTCGACAAAACACTGAATAGACGGAAGGCTGAAGAAGTCAAGAATTGAAGCAGTTCACAGGTCCTTCGACACCGACTGAAGGTGGGGGCCTATCATATCCAAAGTATCCCAGACTCCTCTATAAAAGAATGAGTCTGAAATACTTTCGAGGGGGTATCTGTAGGCGTCTAAAATTATCTATAGATATCCACACACAGCTCAAGACAGAGAGAATGTGATGAACGTCATTATCTAAGTCAAAGAGGATTATCCGACGCCGACCAGCGAATCAACGAACTATTAATGACGTGGCCCGCATGCTCATTGGCCACCACCAAGTGGCCCGCGTGCTCATCGGCCACCAAATCGGTGAACCAAATGGCCCGCGTGCTCACCGGACACCACCAAGTAGCCCGCACGCTCATCGGCCACCAAATCGGCGAACCAAGTGGTCCGCATGCTCACCAGCCACCATCAAGTGGCCCGCACGCTCATCGGCCACCAAATCGACGAACTAAGTGGCCCGCGTGCTCACCGACCACCACCAAGTGGCCTGCACGCTCATCGGCCACCAAAATAGCGTACAGATCAACGAAACGATGAAATACGCGTAACGACAGAACAAGTCAAAATCCGGAAGACTAAGAAAACCGCTGGCGGCCGAGTCACATCAA